>NC_056740.1:266324495-266441995 GCF_019279795.1 Protopterus annectens
ATTCTTCCCATACTCCTTTCCTCTCCAGGATTTTGTCATCAGTCCAGTGACATGTTATAAGAGTTTTTTTTTCCTCCGCTGTGGTTTTGGGCCTTGGTCCCATTTATACCTTGGTTCACAGGTTTTGCTTTAAGAAGATGAGAGGTATGATTCACGTGAACATGTACTGCTATCTCATAATTTAGGTCCCTTCTTCAACCTTTGCAGGGTTTTCTATGTTGAGTCCCCAGACCTGCTAGCTAGATTAATCCAGACAGTAAGAGGTGAGTAGCGTGATAATGTTGCCTCATAAACATAAGGTTAAGAACTTCATTCCCATCATTGGTTAGGGATCATTGGGGGGGGGGTCTTAGAGCCATAAGTATGAAGGTGCTGTATTGGTAAGGGCAATACCTTTAGGAATGCTGCCTTTTATAATGTGAAAGAAATGGGCAAAAGGTGTAATACTTTTTAATGGTTCATTAACAACTTTAACTACTAGGTTCATAAGACAGTTAATAGGTGATAAGTGTAATTATAGAATAGGCCCTAGGTTTCTGTTTGAACATGAACTGCTATGACCTTAAGTGAGGAACGTTCCTCATGATGTGTTACACCTGAGAGGTATGGGTATGTTACGGAGGTTCACTCATTGTGTTAGGCATGTTAACTAACATTGCTGTGTGCATGTTGCAGTAGGGACACTTGTAGAACAAAGCAGCACAGGGGTGACACTGCCAAGGTTGCACTGTCTTGGCAATGGGGGATGCGGGCCAGTGTAGCAGCTGTGCAGTCGATGAACAGGGTAGGCCTCTGGCAGCACTTAATGTTGTCATTAAGAAGTTTTCGTTATATGTGTGCCGAGATGTTACAGGTTTCCTTTCTTTTGTAGGTGGTGAAGTGCAGAGTGGGCATCAGTCAGTGGTCTGAAGGAAGCGGGTTCAAAAGGTGTTGGAAGCTGTTGCAGTGGATGTCCTGGTTGCCATAGTGATGTGCAGTGAGGTCACAGATGGTAGTGCACAGAGTGAGCAACAGTCAGTGGCCTGAAGGAATGGGAGTTGAAAGGTTATGGATTCTGCTGGGTTGGATGCTCCAGTTGCTGGAGTGGTGCATAATGAGGTTGAAGGTCATATTGCTTTATTCAATGTTCATTAGAGGTATGTCAGAGTTGGTGCAGTTTGGGGTACTGTGAGGGCAAGTGAGGAGGAGGTACATTTGGGGCAGGATAAAGCAGAGTTGGGGATTGTTTATGAGGAGTCTGGGTGAGATGGAGTCGTAACAACCATATGATCATAGGACATTAGTAGTCTATGGCTTTGGGGCACGTACAAGTTAGCCAAGTTCAACGCTTCTTTCCACATGCAGCATCTATTGCACTTGATATGGGTGGAACCCTTAGGGTGAATTTACTGTTACCCATCCAGATGTTTAAACTGTATTTGCAGAGGGCCAATCAGGTTTTCTGTTTGACAGGAAGTGAGAGTTTGTTCCAAAGGTGTGGTATCTTCTTCGACACAAATCTGTGCCTCAATCAGATACTGCCAATGTCACATACCAAGCTAATGTTTTAGAGTGAGTAACACATGTACCATTGGATTTGTGCTTTGGAATGATAGGAGGTGGTTTGGTATATGTAGGACTTTTAAAGTAGGTAGGGTTTAGTGGAGCATTGTAGGTAGGTATGCAGGTGTTTTTGGGGAATATAAGAGGAACTGGGTACTTCATTGTTGATGCAGGAGTTAGAAGACTTAAGCAAGGGATTGTTTTGCAGATTCCTTGCAGATGTAGGCCATGTTTTAATTCCTTACCAGATGCAAAGGTAACACATGGAAAGAAAAGCTTCATGGAGGAAAGCCAAGGACAAGCAGCAGATTATGGTTGTTCAGGTTTGGGCTTCTGAAGTTGTATTTCACCAGTTTACTTGGGTTCTTTTGGGTGTGAGTTAATAAGTTGGTGCATTGTTTTACCATTGTGGTGCTTTCCAGACCATTTTTGGTGGGATGACCTTTTGACAAATGGACAGGGTTATTCATGGAGATTTGCATTTGTTTCAAATGTGAGGAAGGCATATGGTAGGGCATTACTACTACTAAATTTGTATTGCAGTTGTCTGTGGGAAGGAGATGGTGGGAAAGAGTTACTTATTTGTCAGGCTTGTGAACAGGTTAAGGCAATTAGTTGGTCAAGGAGGATTTAGCTGTTAATAGTATAGTTACATGGGTGACAATGTTATATGAACTTCATAAATCTTGGTAGATGGTTCACTGGTTTGAAAGGTTATGGTAGGTCGGATAATGTGGAGATTGTCACATATTGGTTATTGATAAGATATGTTTTGTTGTGTGGGTTGGCATTGGTAAAGGGGGGTTCATTTGGCTAATGCTCATGTGGCATTTATTTTATGGACATTTTGAAGTTATTCAGAAGTTGGTTTAATAATCAGCAAATGCTATGATGGGGATTGGGAGGGTGGCCTAATGGTTAAGGTGTTTGCCTTACAAACACAAGGTGCAGGGTTTGAGTCTCACAAGTGATAATTGGCTAGGCTTAAAATGTCTCACAAAGGACAGTTAGTTTAGTACTAATCTATGAACCTATTAAATGTTTTCTGGATTATAATGGATAGTTGGTGTGATGGCAGAATGCTGTTAAATTGATTTTGGAAAGGAAATGTTACTTTAGTCATTATTATATACATTCTGTGGTAAAGCAGAGCTGCAGTTAGGCATGATGGAATGCAACTGTCCTTGCAGGGTTTCATGTGGCATTGGGTTACTGTTCTGGTGGTACATTTGGTGGGGAATGAGCTGGGAATCATTATGAAGCTACTATTGGTAGTTAGGGTAAATGAGAATTTAGTTAATATACAAATGTTATACACTTTATGGTTATTTTAGCCTTAGGGGTTGGATTAATGGTTTAATTTCAGCCATTTAGGCAATTGTTTGCTTTTGGTATTTATGAGAGCTTTGAGAGGTGATGACAGCGATCCACTTAGGTTAGAGAGGTAGGAGTACACCAAATGATGTTTGGCTTACCCCTTTTAGGTGCAGTTAGGTTGTTGGAAGCTTTGGTAGGAAGGAGGGAGAACAGCCTGATCAGGCTGGTGGGTGGAGAAGATTGGCAGGCTTGCTATTTTCTGTTCCCCCCTCTGGTGCTGGATGTTCATTTCAATGAGTTGGGAAAGGAAAGTGAGCAGTTAGACGCTGCTTGATAAATAAAGTAAATGAGAAGATGTAAGGACACTGCTTATTTTGTTGGATATTTAATTCAATAAGTGGTAAATGAAGTGAGTAATGGGATGCTGCTTCATACATAAAATAAGTGAGTGGAGGTAAGGACACTGCTCACTGGGTCATGGTGAGTGAGGCACGCTGCCCTAGTTAACAGTTATATGGATGTTTATGCTGTGATTAATATCAACTATACTATGTTCATGTTGGGATTAACAAAGAATATTGGTTAATGTAGTTATGGTTATGGAAGTTTAATAAAGGTCATCAAATGTCATTCTGCATGATATGTGTTTATTGAAGGGGACTGGGGCAAATGAGGCTTGGTTACAAACCAATTTGTCCAATGACATCTTCAGGTGGTGGTTTTAGATAGAAATAGAAGTGGGAATTAAGAGGGTAGGGGAAGTAGGGGGGAATGAAAGACTTAAGTGGGAATGAAGGACAATTGGAAGGATATTAGGTAAGAGTAGGGAGGGGATTAATGGGTTTTATGTACGTGTAACTGGGTAAGGAATCACATTTTGGTGTGACTCACCCTCCCTCCTTTTTGGTGGAAAAGTAGGGTATGTTGGTTATTTTTTAAGTCTGGGTAGGGTGGAGAAGTGGGGCAGGCTTGCCCTCTTCTGTTCTCCCTTTGGTGCTGGATGTTCATTTCAATGAGTTAGGAAAGAAAAGTGAGCAGCTGGGTGCTGCTTGATAAGTAAAATAAGTCAGCAGAGGTAAAGATGCTACTTATTTTGTTGGATGTTTAATTCAATAAGAGGTAAATGAAGTGAGTGATGGCATGCTGCTTATTGGTTCATGGTGAGTGAGGCACGCTGCCCTAGTTAACAGTTATATGGATGTTTATGCTGTGATTAATATCAACTATACTATGTTCATGTCATGATTAACAAAGAATATTGGTTAAAGAAGTTATGTTTATGGAGGTTTAATAAAGGTCGTCAGATGTAATTCAGTGTGATGTGTGTTTATTAAAGGGGACCGGGACAATTTGGGTGAGGATCTTGACCCACTGGAAAACAGCATAAAGCAGGATGAGGTGTATGCTAGATATAAGTTTGAGCATAAGCGCATTTATAGCAGTATTGAACAAAATTTAACGATGCTCAAGGAAAACAAAATAAAAAAGTTAGAGACAGAGATGAATATATAAGAGAGGTAGCATACCCAAAGCCTCCAAACAGTAAACAGTGGGGTAGAAGAAATCATGCGCTCATCAATATTCCCAAGTCCAGTTGGAAACTGATCAGCATGTACAAAATGAGAGAGTTTTTGTTAATGATAATCAACAATCATTTACAGTCATTTAATATTATTGATCAGCAACAGTTTCCTTACTTAAGACATTCTGAAAGAATTAGCGAAAGGAGCCAAAGAGCAAGGACTTGAGAGAATCTTAATGATCAGGATTTTTATACACCTTCACGGAGGAATCAGCAAAGGGGGCCCCAACAAAATTGGTCACAACTAGGCAGGCAGGTCAGGAAGAATTACCAGAACAGGAGCAACCAGAGATAGTTTATGTAAGTAACTTGCAACAAGACCCATTGGTGGTCTCGAATAAACATGGGGACTTTAAAATATACAATTTTTCACAAACTTTGGTTGGTTCCAGCATGGCTGATTTTCTTAGTAAATGAATTTTGTACCCAAGTCTAAGACAAATATTGCAACAGTTATCATTGACCTAAAGCTTTATTTACATAAGCTTTCAAATTATTGTTTGAAGGTGACATGACAATGTCTGCTGACACATGCATTCAAGCCACCCCTCTACACTGCTTTTATGATTTATGAGAAAGTATGTGAACCTGTCTGTTGACACATGTTACACAAGAGCAACAAGGCTGCAGATAATCTAACAAGTAATGAAAGGGAGCTGTTAACAGATCTCAAAAGGCAGAATATCAGAGTTAAGAAACCTGACACGGGAGGTGGGTTAGTGATTAAGGATGTGCATGGCTACAATGAGAGAATGACAAAAGCTTTGGAAATTGGCACATATGAAGAAGTTTCTAAAAATCACGTTACTGGACCCTACAAAAGTGTAGCAGTGTCCATGCAGGACATGTTTCTTGAGAGATGTATTGGTATCAACTTGTATAACTATCTCACTTTGTCCTTTAGTACAATGTCATTGATATTTGAGACATCAAAAAATTCATAAGGGGCTAAAACCCCCTATGGTGCTATGCATCCCATAGTCAATGGGTACAATTCCACCACGTTTGCCTGTGCTAAGTATTTGGATCTTAAGTTAGAAGGTTTTTTGCAACAAGAAACACAAATATGTTATGTCTCATGGCGTTTTTTTTTAAATTGAAGGACCTTTTTTCGGTGATCCCACAACAGTTGCGTAATGTCTGGGTCAGGGAACTTTTATTTCAAAATGTTGTATCACAATTGGAAATTAATTTATATGTGGACCTGTTTGAGCTTGTACTGTAAAACAACTACATATATCTTGAGGGAAGGTATTTTTACAGAAAGTAGGAGTAACCATATGGTCAACACGTGGCACCATTTTTGCAAATCTGGTTATGTCCCAGTGGGAAAGGACTTTTGTTTTAAATAGGAATGACTACAAAGAGAAATTGTCCCTGTATTTAAGATGTCTGGATGATATCTTCATTTTGTGAGCAGGAGATGAAAATCACTTAAAAAATCTGTCAATTATTTGAATGGCACTACTGATTTTTGACCTTTACATATGAAATGAGCAACACTGTTACTTCTTATTTAGATGTAAACATGTTTAAAGATCAGTATACTAAAATATTTCTAAAATACATAGGAAGGAAACATATTCCAGCTCATTTTTGCATTATGATAGTGCACACCCTGAGCATCAAAAGAGAACTGAACTGGTTTGTGCAGTCAGGATGGTTACACTAGATGAAGAGTTTCAAATAGAATGTGAGAACTTGAAAGGAATATTTAAAGCTAGGGGATATGCAGATTGTTGACAGAATTGATTGAAGAAGTTTCCCATAAAAGGAAAAGATGTTATTTTCAGCCGATATTAAATAATGAAAAAAGTGAGGTGCAAATACACAAAGACATCAACACAGATAAAATAACTTATACCTCTGTTTTTATTACATCTAACACTTGTGCTTATGAGACAATAAGAAATATGCTAGTAAAAACTGGGTACTTATTGAGGAAGATGCCAATCTAAGGGACAGACTAAAAGAAAGACCTAGATTAATTACAAGAAGAGGTGCAAATATTAAGGCTCTGTTAGAGCAAAAAGCACAAATGAAAGGAACACAGGAATGAAATAATGTAGTATGTGCCATTATTGTGCCTTAATTAATGTAAGTGACAGTTTTGAAATAAGGGGCATTTAAGTACAAGCTGGGAGGTAAATACAACTGTTGCACAAAAGGGTTGGTATATTTGAGAACCTGTCAAAATTGTCCCTAATACTATGTGGGGAAAACAGAGGGAACCTTAAAAGAATATGAGCATGAATATGCTATTAAAAAGCAAAAATTAACTAATGCTCTAGCCAAACATGTTATTAGTAATGAGGGCCATGAATTCAAATATAGGGTAATAGAGCAAGTTTTGGTCAGCCCAAGGGGTGGACCTTGGACTTTGCAATTAGAGGACAAAGAATTAAAATGGCAAATTATGCTTAATGCATATGCATGGCCAGGTCTGAATGGATATTCATCTGTCAATAGTGTGCTTAAACACAAGGCCTTGAATAGATAGACTTAGTACTTTTAGCATAACATTATGACTGCCATAGACAAGTAGGGGTTAGCATGAATTTTTTTTTGCATTTATTATTTTTTGGATGTATTGTTTTTCAATGCTTTTTGCACATTTTTATAATTTTTTTTGTATTTTTTCATGTTTTTCCATATGGCTTTTATGTATTTATACACTGGGTTATATATATATATTTATATAAATCATTAAACGTGACAGTTTTTTGTAGTGTTTTAACAATAATTTTATAATGAAGTGGTATAACAACAGTTACAATGATTCTTAAAGCTTTTATAATAAAGTAACAGTTTAAGTCTGGGAAATTATCATAACATGGCATGTATTGAATGAATGGCAGGTACCTTATTTTGTTGTACTACATTTGCAATGTTTTTCTGCTATTTAAAAAGCGTCCTTAAGGTAGTTTACAGTTTTTACGGAATATTTGGTCATGATATCTTTAAGATGCAGTGACTCCATGGGGACTAGTTGGTCATGTAATGAGGGAAAGTTTTAAAAGTTGATACATGCAGTTTTCAGTTAGCTCTGAAGAAGTTTGCCAATGTTTAAATGAAAGTGCTGATAATAAAATTGTGGTCTGTATAAACCGAGTTTTCCACTGTTTTTTGTTTTCAACCTGACCTTGGCAATTAATCCTTTACTAACTTTTATTGAGGGGCCTTTCACTACAAAGATATATGTGACATTGAAACTACTGAGTCAAATCAGAGGCTGTCTAACTGTCATCCTGCAACAGCAATGTTAAGTCATTTTCATCCATAGACAGCCTCTGTATGTATCAATTATAGCTACTTTTTTGACTGTGAACACTGCAGACATCTGCCAGTCATTTATTCTTAAAAAGTATACAAAAAATCTATTAAAAATTGTCATGCAAATGCATACTAGCCCTGCAAATCCAGATGAATGACTGCTTAACTTGATCAAACAACATCAAATGTAAGCAATGGACAAAAAAAATCTGAATTTTGTTATCTGATTAAGTCCGTTGTTTACATTTGGATGAAAACGCTTATCTTAATAAACTTCTTTACTTTTTGCTTTTGAGTGTCTGCAGTTTGTACAGTTTAATATAAATTCACAAGTACATGTTTTGGAATTAGGTGTTGTAGGTTAGCTACAAGAAATGCTTTACCTTGAAATCAACTAATGGCTCTACAGAAAATTTATATTAGAAGATAGTTTATTTGGTTAATATTATTCCATTCTCTTTGGAACAATTCAGACCATATGCAAAAAACTACAAAAATATCAGCACAATAGCTATATGTTACTCTCACATTTATATTTTAGATACTAGCTTAGTTAATAATTATACCTCTGTGAATTAGACCACTATGATTTGCAGTCCAGGAAACAACGTAATATTTAAACAAACTGCATATGTTTCTTTTAACTCTTCACTTCTTCTCCATAGGATAATACTAGGGAATGTAACTAAACACATCATTTAAAAGTAAGCTTGTGAATCTGCCTTTTAAATGACTACATGACAATAATTGTTAAGGTTCACCAATACTTTTCATATCTTGGTGACAGTTCTCACTTGTGACAGCTGACTCATTCTAGGAATAGGGTGTAATTAACAGAAATTCCTGTCGCAGTGACAAGTGCGAGTGACGGTGTTCCGAGAAGAGGAAAATGAGCATTGACAACTGTCATTCTGTAAGCCACACACTAACAAGATAACAAGAAAATAGTAATAAGCAGCAGAATACATCTGGATCAATATATGTAAAGTGAGTCATACCTCATTAATTGATTAATCTGAAAAAGTTGTTGATGATACATCATGTCAATGCAATGTTTAATAAGTTAGAATAATGCCTTTTAATATAAGTCTTGTGTTTTGCTCTGTCTTCTCACTTTAGCATTCTCAGATGCCTACTTTGTGTACAACAGCAGGAGCAACACTTAATGTCTTGTTGAGGCACTAAAAACCGAGATTTGGTGACAAATCTAATGCCTCTCTTCTCTCAAAAACAAAACACAGAGTAAAAGAACAACAGATGGCAGAAGCTGGCGCTTTCCTGGGAAATTCATGTCAAGGCACTGAAAAGGTTCTTTTAGAACAAAACTCCATGGCAGCATTCTTTTTATACATAAATTTGACTCAGAAGAAATAAAAGTAAGCATTTTAAGCAATGAGTGAATATATCACTTTTTAGAAATTCAAAAAAGAAACCACTAACTGGTTTGTCTGTTATAATTTGGTGTTTGGTTTGTCTGTTCTGCTGACAGTAATGCAGGATTGCAGCTGTTTCTATAAGGTGATTGTTTAATTAAAAAAAATATTTTGAATATGACCTACCACAATCTGAGTGTAAAAAAAAAAAAATCACCAACATTTTTGAATATGCCTGTTTTAGATGTGAATTCTATAAATGCCTACACTTGGTGTAAGTGATGTTTGATCTCTCCTTATGGTTAGAGCTTACACTGGAATAAGACACTTACACCATATCAAGTCTTTTGGAATCTGGCCAATGTTTTTTTTTTTATATCAGTATAGCTTACCAGCAAGAATGCAAGAAAAACATTCAAAAATTCATTTGCTAGTCACTACCCCAGAGTTTTAGGCCATACAATAAATTATCATTTGTAATGTAAATCTTTATGTCAGTTGGTGGAGTGAGAAACGGTAGTTTGAAACTGTACTGGAACTTTTTTAAATACAATGAGATAAGAAGTCTGCAGCTTTTAATTCCAGATGTGCAAACTTGCTGCAGACTGCAGAAAGCAAGTGTGACAAGTGACCTCTTCTTAGTCAATGTTTCGGCTCACTGTTTTTTTGAAATAAAAAAAATTGTGTCCTCTGTCATTCTTTTACTCTGGGCTCTGTTTTGGAGAGAAAACAGAGATTAGATTTGTCACCTAATCTTTGGTTCATTGAGTTTAGGAAGGAAAGTGTAATTGAGAACAGAATTAGAATTCTCTTTCTCTTTTCTTCAGACATAGCTTTTGATGAGGTCCAAAACAAAGAATGCTGCCAATGACAGAACTATGTCAAGTTACATTTTATAAAAAAAAGAGTGCATTTGTAGGGCATGCATGGTTTATGATAAAACAGTACACTTCACAAAATGACTTTCTTCCAAAGAATAGCTACAATGTTTCATTATTATAATAAATTTCTTAACACAATTTAGCATATGCGTGTACACATTATTACATTCCCAATTTTAATTGATACTTGAAAATATGCCTTATTAAAAGAAAGTGTTCACGCTCAAACAATTAAAAGGCAAACTGTTATTTCTTAAGAAAGATAATAAGTTCTGTAGAAGCTAACTTGGAGCAATTTGTAGATTAGCAGGCATGCTGAAGAATCATACCTGCATATGCACACACACACACACACACACACACACACACACACACACACACACACACACACACACACACACACACACACACACACACACAAATAGTTGTGTAAGAACTTACCATATCCTTAGATGTCCTTCTATTCTCATGTTGCAGTATTCATAACTGTAGGGAGGTTGCTGCCTGCAGTGCCACCATCCGGCCAGTATACCAAAGTCTTAGGAGCAGGGGTATGGTAAGTTCTTACATAACTATTCTATGTCCTTCTATTCTCATGTTGCAGTATTCATTACAGTAGGGAGGTTGCTGCCTGCATTGCTGCCATCTGGCCAGTATACCAAAGTCTTTGCTCCTGGAGGGTACGTGTGATGTCCCTTGTCAGGGCCATAAACCGACGTAGGGTATAAAAGTGACATCTGCACATACCCGCTTCAGAATGAACTACTGCATAAAGTAGTACTCCTGTGGGTTAAGAGAGGGCCATAATAAGGAGACCCTTAGACTTACATATAGGCTAGATGTAGGGTAGTAGGTAGGCTGTGTTGAGACTGGGGAAGAGAATGACTATGTCCCCAAAGATAGGCCCTGTTAAGTCAGTTAGGTAAGGTACAGGGAGCAGGTGGGTGGGACTGAATACTGCAACATGGAAGAGAAGGACATCTAAGATTATGAAAAGTTCTTTCACAACTATTTTATATCCTTCTATTCTCATGTTGCAGTATTCATTACAATAGGGAGAGTACCAGAGCTTTAGGTATGACCTTGGGTAGAGGATTGGGTGTTGTGGTCAATGAGGCCTTGGAGAATTGACCTAGCAAACCCTGCTCTAGCACTCGAGGCTAGGTCCAGTTTGTAATGCTTGGTGTAAGTGTGAATAGAGGTCTAAGTGGCTGCTTCTAAAATGGAAGCATAGTCAATCCCTTTGAAAAAAGCATCTGAAGAGGCAGCTGCCCTGGTATAGTGAGGTTTGACATGACCATGCAAGGATTTTCCATGATAGAAATAGCACATAGTAATGGATTTTGAAATCCAAGAAAAAATGGTCTGTTTGGAGACTGCCTTCCCTAGAGCTCTTGGATGGAAGGAGATGAATAATTGCTCAGACTTTCTAATAGGTTTGGTTTTGTCTAAGTAGTACCTCAGTTGCCTGTGGACATGCAAAGAATGGAGAGTTCTCTCTGAGGAATTTTGTGGATGAGGGTAGAAAACTGGTAGGTTAATGGTCTGATTTAATGAGAGTTCATTAACCACCTTGTGCATGAAGGAGGGGATAGTCCTGAGAGCAACTCTGCCCTTGTGGAAAATAAGATAAGGAGAGGTAGCCATAAGGGCTTGTATCTCTGATACTCTTGTGACAGAGGTGAAGGCTACTAGTAGAACTGTTTTCAGGGTGCAAAGTTTCAGGGATATTGAATGAGCTGGTTCAAAAGGTGGCAATGTGAGTTTTTCTAGTATGAAATTCAGGTCCCAAGGAGGGGGTATAGGTTTTCTTGGGGGTCTGATATGAGGTACCCCTTTCAGAAAAAGCTTGACTTCTTATCGGGAAGCCATAGGAGGTGGTAACAGCAGACAAGCAGAGATGGCAGATAAATGGACTTTGATTGAGGAGTAAGTTAGTCCTGAGTGAAGCAGCTCACACAAATAGGAAAAGATCATAGAAGTAGTCAAAGGGTCTTGGTTTTTCCATTGACACCACCTGGAGAATCTGCCCCATTTAGATACATAACTTCTTCTGGTACTAGGTTTTCTGACCTCCTGCAGAGCATTGAGTACATCCTCTGAATATAGGTGTCTGTAGGGGATAAGAACCCTATCACCCATAAAGTCAGTTTCAGATTGTTCATCTGGGGTGCAGTATGGATCCCCTGTCCTGTGTGAGCAGGTCTATTCAGTGGGGTAACCTGTGATGACTGTCCTTGGCTAGTAAGTAGAGGAGGGGAAACCAATCCTGTCTTGGCCATAACGGGGTCAGCAACAGGATTTTGTGTTTGTCCCTCTGGATTTTCTGGAAAACTTTCTGAATCAGAGTGAAGGAAGGAAAGGTGTAAAGGTACATTCCCTCCCAAGAGAAGGAGAATGCATCCACTTTCCATGCTTGTGGATGTGGATCCCTTGTGCAGAAGCTGGGCATCTGTCTGTTCTGGGGGGGGGGGGGGTCAAAGAAATCTACTTGTGGAATATCCCACCTGTGAATAAGGTCCAGGAATACCTCTCTCTGAAGCATCCATTCGTGAGAGGGAGCTGAAGTTCTGTTGAGTTTGTCTGCCATGACATTCTGTATTGAGCGAATATATACTGCCACCAGGTGGATCTGGAGTGATGATGCTAGGTTCTATATCTGGATGGCCAGGCTGCAGAGGGGGTAGGACTTTGTTCCCCCTTTCTTGTTTATGCGCCACAGGGCAGTCATATCGTCTGTGATTACTTTTTGGGTTCCTGGCTTAAGAGCTGATTTGAATGTTAGAAGGGCTAACAGTAATGCCCTCATTTCCTTGATGTTGATATGGTCTTTTTGTCTTAGGTTGGACCATCTGCCTTGCACAGAGAATTGATTCTGGTTTATTAGAAGCACTGCACCACACCCCATGTCTGCTGCATAGGTTCATAGGTAGGTACTAGGCTATTGGCCATAGGGCCTATACAACCCTAGCCAAAAATGTACCCTGGCTTTCGCCACCCAAGAAAATTATTTTCCTGTGCCCCTGTCAAGCAGAACCACAGAAGTGATCCCCGGGGGGAATTTCCTATTACCCATCCAATCATCAAGATTTTTCTTGAAGAGTGCTAATGAGGAGCTCTGTTTGACATAGATAGGTAGTCTTTTCCAGAGTATGGGAAGTCTCTGGGACAGGAATCTATCCCTCCAGCATGTTCTGTTTATTGCATTAACAAGGTTTTGGTCCCTAGAGCGTGTAGCTCGGAGGGATTGGGATTCCTTTAAGTGGAGCATGTCCAACAGCTCTGGGTTTGACGTAGCTTTGTATGTTAGGCAGAGATCGCCACTGAGTAGGCAATATGCAACGGAGTAAAGCTGGAGATTTTTGAGACTGTCTGCGTAAGGCATCTGTTTGAGGCCAGTAATCCTCTTTGTGAGGTATTTTTGTGGCCTTTCCAGTTGTTGTAGATGTCTTGTGAGGTACATACCAAAAGGGGCGTCGTACTCTATAATGGGTCTAATGAGTGATGAGTAGAGGGGAACAATGACCTCTTTTTTCTGGATGAGAAACCTTTTGTGTTGAGGTGTGCCACGTAGAAAGATTTCCTGACCACTCTGGTGATGTGATTATCAAAGGAGAGACTACTGTCCACCTGTGTCCCAAGGTCTCTTATCACACTTTCAGTGTTAAGTAAACTACCGCCTATGTGGTAGTTCATGGGTACATAATTTTTACCAAAGGGGATGACAATGCACTTTTTGGCATTGAGCTTGAGACCATGTCTTTGACACCAGGCATTTGTCTCAGTGAGGCCCTTTTGTAGGATGTCCAGATCGTTAGGAGTTTCAATTATGGCTCCTAGTTTGCAGTCATCTGTGAATTTAGTTAGCCAAAGACCTTCTGTGTTAGTCTGTACTTCAGAGAAGTAGATACCAAACAGGAGAGGACCCATGACTGAACCCTATGGTACTCCACTTGTCACTGGTCTGAAGTCTGATTTGGAGTCTGCTACTTATACAGTGTGGGTTCTTTCAGTAAGCCAGTTGGCAACCCATCTTGTGACATAGGGATTTATACCTAGTTTAGTGAGTTTATCTATAATTCCAGAGTGGGGGATGGTGTTGAATGCCTTGGCGAGATCTAGATAGGCTGTTTGAACCACCTTACCCTCAGCTATGGCTTTGGTGACTACTTCAAAGAAGTCTATCAGGTTTAGGAGACATGATCTGCCTTTTACAAACCCAAACTGTGTGGGGTCCAAGGTTTGGAGATCTTCAATGTCTTTGTTTATGAGTTCCATGATGATACGTTCCATGGCCTTGCAGACGAGGCTCATCAGGCTAATGGGGCAGTAGTTCCCGGGGTCTGTTGTGGCCCCCCCTTTGTGGAGTGGGATAACTGTTGCGGTGCGCCCTTCAATGGGCACAAAGCCTGAGGTGAGGCTATGATTGAACATGGTACTTAGGTGGGGTGCCAGTTCATTCTGTAGTCCATGTAGAAGGCAGCCTGGGATGTTGTCAGGTCCCATGGCTTTGGAGAGTGAAGTTTTTACCTGTGCAGCCGTGATTACAGGAACTTTGCATTCTTCTGGTATAAAGATGGGCCCTTTAGGGGGTGAGAGGGGGGGTAAAGTTAGCACTGAACCTATCTGCCAGGATGTTGGCAATATCAGTTGCTTCTGTATATTTAGTGTCATTGTGCTGTAACTCAGAGCAGATCTGAATGTTGCCATTGAGATTTTTGACATAGCTATAGAATGCTTTGTGGTTGTCTTTAGAATCAGTGGCAATTTTGTTTTCATAACTAGCTTTGGAGGATTTTATGAGGGATCTCAGCTTCTTACTGAGGCTGACCAGGGAGTTCCTCCAATCGTGGAATTTTACTTTTTTTTGCAACAGTTTCTTTCTTCTGTTGTAGAGTTTGTTTATGGCAGAAGACCACCAGATTGGCTTCCTTTTTTTGGAGGATAGCATCTTGGTTCTGTTAGGGATAGCACGATCCATGCACTTGTGTAAGTGCTTATAAAGTGCGTTTGTGTAGGATTCAGCAGTCGTACCTCTATTGTCCATCTTCATGGATGTCATGAAGTTTTCCACTTCTGTCTTAAGAAGCGTGAAGCTGGCTTTGGAGAAATGTTTTATGGTTGTTTTCCTAATGGGGGGTTTGAGTGGGATGTGGATGTCTAGGTTGATTAGCTCTGGTGTGGAACACTGGTCACCCATGTTGGTGATGACCAGGTCTAGGATATTGCTGCCTCTGGTGGGGGTGTGGATAAGTTGATTCAAAGCATTGGAATTGATGATTTCCAGAAAACGTTGAGCAAAAGAGTTGGTACATGAGTAGTTTTCCCAGTTAATGGTAAGGTAGTTGAAATCACCCATTATTAGAGTGTTGGGTTGTACCTTAATATTTTCCAGTGTATCAAGAAAAGAGGAATGGGAATCCTGGGGTATGGTGGGGGGTCTGTAGTAAGCTACAATCTGGATTGCGGTTTTGCCCAGAGTTAGTTGAACTTGGATAATCTCAGATGCATTATGCTGAGCAACTAGCTTGGAGGTGTGGATATCCTTAATGAATATGGACACGCCTCCACCTTTAGTGTTTCGGTCCGGGTTTGGTGGCCGAAAGGTGTGGTATGAATTATAGCCTGGTAATGCAGGGGTGCTCTCTAGAGCTTTGAACCAGGTCTCTGTCACTGCACAGATGTCAATGTTCTCCATTTTAAGGAGTGCCTCGAGTGAGTGCATTTTGAGGTTTAGACTTCTAGCATTGAGTAGCATTACCCTCAGATTTTGCTTGCTTGTACCTGTTATGGTGGTGAATTTGTAATTTGAACCTTGCCTAACAAAGGCACTATAGGGGTGGCAAGAGCCTTTGCCAGTATCCGGAATCCCAAGGGCGACAGGTGCAGGCCATCTCTGGCAAAGCAGCGTGGTCTGTCGATCATGTCATCCCAGGCAGACAGATACTGGATTCCCTTAGAATGACTTGGATCTGTGGAGACTTGTAGGGGGGATGGAACCTGTAGGGGGAGTTCCTTGGTTGAGGTCAACTGCTGAAACCCACTACTGGAGTTCCCTCTTCAGACATAGAAGTAGGGGAAGGGGTGAGTCCAGGGGCTGGTAGTGTTGGCTCCATACGTTTTTTAGTATCCACTGGATTTTTCGCATGTGGAGTCTTGCCAGAGGTTACAAAGGTATAAGGGATACCATATGACCTAACATTCTCAGGAATTCCCGAGCTGTCAAGGAGGAGTGGGTAAGGAGTTTTTTAAAGTACAGACACAAGAAAACCAAGTCTTGATAGGGGTTCATGTATGACTTCATGATTTATGGTAAACCCTACTTGAGTTAGGGTGGATGTTACCTTTTGTAGGTGGAGTAGAAGAACTTGGTGGTCTTGGTGAAGGATGACCAGGTTGTCTAGATATGGGTATATCTGTATACCATGAGTCCTGCAGTGAGCAATGAAGGGGGCTAGACACTTTGTGAATACTCGAGAAGTAGTGGAGAGTTCAAAGGGCAAAGCAGAGAATAGAAAATGGCAAGAACCTATTGCAAAGCAGAGGAATTTCCTGTAAGCTGGATATATAGGAATGTGCAGGTAGGCATCCTTCAGATCCAGTGCTACCATGAAAGCCTGTGTTGGAATGAGTGTAAGAGCATGGGTAAGGTAATAATTCTGAATCTAGGTACCTTGAGGAAGAGGATTAGGCAAGATAAGTCTAGGACTGGCCTCCATGGGCTGTCCTTCCTTGGTACCAGAAACAGTCTGGAGTAGAAGCCTATGTTTCTTTGTTGGCAGGGTACCCTGAGCTAGGAGATGTTGAATGATGGGTGGGAAAAGGTGGGTTTGTTTTATGATGGTTGGGGAATACCCTGGAGGGGTGGCAACATCCACCAAGTCATGAAATATCCCCTCTGAATGATGGAGAGGACCCATTGTTCTGATGTGATTATCTGCCAGGAGGGTAGAGAGAGGGTGAGATGAAGGGATAGGTGGTGTTTGGGTCTAAAGATGGTACGTCACAATGGAGGTGGTCTGGATTGGTCAGACTAGCTCCAAAAGGGTGTGGTGGAAGAGTTAGTGGGAAGCCTGGGAGTAGAGCTTTTCCTTGGTTGCCTACGTCCCTTGACTACATCCCTTAGACTGAGGAGCTGTGTGTGAGGACTGTCTTCTCACAAAAGAAGGTTTTTGTGGGTAGTTCCTATGGTATCTGGGTATAGGGGATACCAGTAAATGCTTAAGATTTTGTAGTTCTTTTCCCTTTTCTTGAAAGGATTTGAGAAGCCCTGCAGAAGCTTGGCCAAACAGAGCCTTATTTTCCAGGGGTGAGTCAAGCAATTGTGTTTGAACATCCATAGGGAGAGGTTGTAGTCTCACCCAGGAATATCGCCTCAAAACTGATCCTGATGCAGCAGATTTTGATGAGGCTTCCACAGCATCTTAACTCCACTTAATGGAGTGTCTAGTTCCTTGGGATGCTGTGGAAAGCAGGGTGTTGATCTGTTGTTTAATGGTGGAGTCAGGGCCTTAGAAAGGAGGGTAGAGGCTTTGGTGATGTTATCCAGACATACCTAGCTATATGTGTTTGATAGTTGAGAGCCCTTATAGCCAAATTAGAGGAGGTATGCACTTTCTTCCCTAATCTGTCCATGAATTTTCTGTCTTTATCCATGGGGCATAGAGCAGCAGAAGGTAATTGTCTTGAAGTTTTGTCAGCAGAGACTGAAATAACTGTTGGCTCTGCTGAAGGATTTTTAAAAAGGAACTGGGTTTCCTGAGGGACCTTATAGAAGTGGTCAGGGTGTTTTCAGGCTGGAGGCAGTGAGTCTGGGGACTGAGATGCAGCCAAAAATGCATCCTGGAAAGCAGGCAGTAATGGGAGCACAGCAGAAGGAGAAGGTTGCTCCATTTGTAAAAGGTCAAAGTACCTTTTCTTGGTGTCAGATACTTCTGATGCCCGCCACATAAAATGCTCCCTCATGAGGGAGAGTGTGTCTCCAAAAAAGAATTCTTCCCCTGGTGACTCAGGAGTAATGGAGTCCTCCTCCTCTGCGGTAATGAAGTCCTTGGGAGAGTCTACTTGAGAGTCATAATTAATAGATTCCTCTGAAGAGGAGTAATCTTCCTCTGATACCTCTAAGGGTGGTTGAGGAGAGGGGCCAGGAGGTAATTGTTGTATCTGCAAACTCTGAAATGCCTTAAGGAGGCTTTGTGAAAATACTTCCCAGCCAGGATCCAGTAGAGGTTCAGGATGTTTAACTTTTTGTTTTCTTTTCAAAGGGGTAGTCGGTGGAGAAATAATTGGAGCTGATGTCTGTTTGGGTGGAAGTGTAGGAGCTGGGCCCTTCGACTGAGTGAGTCGTGGTTCCCCTCCACCATCAGGGTCTGATGGCTGATTTGCCTCAGTGGATGTACCTGAAGTTTCCACCATCCCAGCTTCCATTAAGGTTCCTGGGCCTGGTTTGGAAACGGAAGTCTGAGAAGATCCCAGACTTTCATCAGCCTTAAGAATCTGCTTGGATGCCTGAGGCACAGTGTTGGAATCTAGCCTAATTTTCTTGGCCTTCTTCCTTGGCGGCTCTTCAGATGGCCCTACTCCCCATTCCATCCCAAGCATAAGACATCATAATCTCTGATTTTCTAAATACAATTTTAATGTGGCCAGGAGGCTGCGAAGAGTCTTGGGTATGAAAGATTTGCAAATGGGGCAGGACGTGTGGTTGTGGGCCTCACCTAAGCAAAATACACACTTCTTGTGCATGTCCTTGTGAGGAATTTGTTTCCCACAAGCACATTTCCCCTTTCTAGTTGACATGTACATCTTAACAGTAATCAAAGGTAAAGAAAAAGCCCAACAGGGCACTTATCTGTATCGGTAAATGAAGTGGTAATCTGGTCTGGAACAGAAACTGTAACCAGCTGGCTGAAAAAACATGATCTGCTTTCGGAACTGGCAAACAGAACTCTGCCATTCACTGTGGCAGAAAAATTCTGAAGATGGTATGTGCAGATGTCACATTTATACCCTATGTCGGTTTATGGCCCTGAGAAGGGACATCGCAAGTACCATCCAGGAGCAAAGACTTTGGTATACTGGCTGGATGGTAGCGCTGCAGGCAGCAACCTCCCTATTGTAATGAATGCTGCAACATGAGAATAGAAGGACATGTGTGCACACGTGTACATGTATGCACGTGTGCATATACACCCACACACACACACACACACACACACACACACACACACACACACACACACACACACACACACACACATACATGCTCACAAAAACACATGCAAAATCACACACCCACACACACACAAGAGCAGCAATACATGACATAAATACTTATCATTTCAGAAATATTTTTCCTGCCCATCTTGCTTGCATCTGTACCACTGCACAGCAGAACAGTAGATATAAATCTTGACCTGTTAACAGAGAAATAACTCACAGTTTGATCTGGATTTACAGGCTCTGATTACTGATCTACAAGGTGAAGGATCTAGTAGGGGAAGGGACAGAAATGATAAAACAATGATGACTCATCTCTGCCACCAGGATGAGTTTAGCATGCATGCTTATGGTGCACAGTCTATCCTAGAAACCCAGGTAGAGAATGGAGAGTGAATGGATTCATTTAGCTGCATGGGAGGGGCAGGACCCTCTGACGGTTTATGCCACTCATGGCAGGATGTGGCCCCAAAGACACTTAGATTGGCTACCTGCAATTCAACCCTTTGACGATATGCACACATTTATTGGGGGGGGGGGGATTAAGGGTAAACAAAAATTCCAGATCCTACTGGATGATAGCAAAACTCCTGGTATTCAGCTTTCCCCCTGATGTGAACAAAGGGCCATACTGCATTCACTACTAAGGGAAGAAATGGTCCACTAGGGCATTCAGATGGGGCTAATTAATGGTTACAAGGGAACCAAGGGGAAAAAACATCAGTGGATATATGTGAGGAAAATAAATATGCAGATGGATCACTATGTCATTCTATAAGTGAACAAGACAAAGGTTACTATTTTAACTGCAGAAGTATGTACCATATCAGTTGTGACCTAGGAAAGTACAAGATCTTAGCCTGCAAAGGACACAGCATCTGCAATCGTTTGAATGCTGTTAAAATAGTACAAAAAGTTCTCAGAGGCGCAGGTGTAAAATCACCAAATGAAATGCATACTGCTGAAGTCTCTTGTGACCAATCTATGCATGCAAACACATTTCTCACAGCAGGTGTCTCATATTAAGTATTCCAAACAGTCTTTAATTTTCTATATTTTTTCTTACAACCGTACTATTTATTCTAAAAGACTGTTACTAGATGTGACGTTCTCAGCATACTGGATGCTTTACCAGTATTTTCCCTGGCAGATGGTACAGAGGACCAAGGCTGTTAGACGTTACAGTAGTACTATGTCCAAATTCTTCAGCACACATTGACCACTGTGTAACCTTTGAGAAAAGCCACTTAACGAAATAGTGCTTAGAGGCAACTGTGGATTTGGGCTGGGCTCCTCAGTGATTCCCTGGGCTGCAAGACTAGTGACATACGAACCTATCAGTTTAACATCATTCTTAATTAAAACCTCAGGCTTTATTTTTTGGCCTTAAACAGTAAAAGCATCTGGCCCTCCCAAAAAAAACACACGACTCATTTGTTCCCACAGCCTGCTTGACACTAGCACATCAAATTACAATTGGGGATTCATCACCATTCACGGGGATACGTTAAAGCAGCATCAACTAGTGTCCAGATAGTGAAAGCAAGTGTAACTATTTTTTTTTTTATTTCCTCGGCCTATCTCATTGGGACTTCAGCAGTTAAGTCATAATAAATTCAACTTTTTTAGGTTGCTTTGGCTCAACAAGCAGTTATTACTTTAAGTTACACTGAAGTCAACAATAAGGATATGGACAACTTACATACTTGGTGGGGTGGGAAGAAAAAATGCATATTAAATAACTAGATTCTTCTCTAAACTCATAACCCATTCAATGTACAGTCCTAGCTGCCCACATATACATACGTTTTTCTAATGGTAGACCCTATTATAAAGGTCACGATAAAACACTTATTGACGTGGATTTTGGTACAGTGTACAAATTCTTGGAGTATTTTCAGAGGTTTGTTTACACTTGCTAAATCATCATACATTTGTTTACAACCTCGGCATCTCAACAGAACAAATCAAATTCACTTACATCTGTCCTGTTTGTGCTACTCCCTCAACACTAAACTAAAAATTTCACTTACCTCGTACATAACATAGACTTCTATACAACCCTAAACATCCTAGAATACCTAAAATAACTCCAAGCCAGATTTACTCAGTTTAATTGAAAAAAAAATAAAATAAAGCAGAAAAAAAGTAGCTTCATCCATTGTAGACACAAAATATACATGCATATCCAGTTTGATAAAGGTAATTTGCATTCTGCTAACTCGATGATCTGATGAATATCTGGGCTGTAAAATACTAAATGAGTGTGGTGATGCATACAGACATTATGTAGTAGGACAGTCTCTTTGAGTTTAAGTGGTGTTTTGATCTATCCCTTAGCCGAGGGCAGATCATTTGTGGAATTGGAGTAAATAGCCTGTATGAGTACAGAAAAATATTACATGATAATTCATGACTGGTCCAAATGGCAGTTCAATGAACAGCTCGAACAAAGGCAGATCTGCTAGAAACCAACCTGATATTTGTGGTGAGACATACAGTTGACAATAAGCTACAGATGAACAAAGAGTCCAACTGAGCATTCATACAGTTGGAGAAAGCATATGACAAGGTCCCAAGAAAGTTGATATGGACAGTCATGTCATGGCTTGAAGTCCTGGAAACATTGACAGAATTATTGCTGGATATGTACAAAGATCTAATAATACAAGTACAACAGTGTTTGGACTTACAAACGGGTTCCTGGTGAGAAGTGGGTGTGCATCAGGGTTCAAACAGGTCAAAGGGAAAAGATCAAAAGAGCTGCTATATGAAGACAATGTGGTATTAGAGACAGACTCTGAACAAGAACTTCAGCAAAGAATAGGGGAATTGAATGCAAAACTAAAGGCACATGGGATGAAATTGGGCACAGATAAAACAGTCACAGTGTCAGCAAATGTGGAAAATCAGAAGCTGAAAACTGAAATAGAAGGTATAATAGTGGAGCAGTTTAACAGCTTCAAGTATCTGGAAGGGGTGGCTGAAGAGAAAGGAAATCTAATGAAGAGGTCAAAGCTAGAATCTGAGGGGCTGCAGCCAACTGGCACAGAGTGTCACAGACAGTGTATGACAGACGAATGCTAAAGAAGATGAAAAGTAAAGTGTAGATAACAGTGGCGCAACCAGTACTACTGTATGGTACAGGAATCTGGGTAGTGAAGGCAGAACAGTTGAGAAAGCTAAAGGTGAGAGAGATGAAGTACCTGAGATCGGTGGTTGGATGCACACTGTGGGACAAACAAAGAAATCAAAACATCAGAGGAGAAGCCCTAGTATCTCAGATTGCAAAGAAGGTGAAAGAGAACAGATTATTATGGTTCACTCAAATGTACAGGAAAGCAGAAGATGATACTATTAAAAATTTTTGGGACAGTCAGGAAAAGGCAAGAGGAACCAATGGCATCCAGCAAATGGATAACGCATTATCTGAGAGAAGACTTGTGACAGTCAGGCATGACTATTGAAGAAGGTAGGAGAGAGGCATTGAATCAGTTTGGCTCAATGGATGGGGAATCACAAATCCACACCAGGAATAGTGCCTATGTCTTTTATGGACAGGGGAATCTGTATGATACTCAATGCACAGGCACAAAACCATGTCATCCTCTTGCCCCTAAGGGCCACATATTGAGTAAAATTGGGTTATGTTGGCTAGGATTGTAAGGGTTCTTAAGCAGTTAGCATGAACTTAAGAGAAATGGCAACAACTAACATGACACTCTGACCCCATATACAAAATGGAGAAAAAATTGCATTTATGATGATGATGATGATTAGAACTAGGTTTATTGAGAATCGAGGAAAAGAACACTGAATATGGTACAAGTAAATGATCATATAATTACATTCAAATTAAAAGAAGCAGGACAATATTTTTGTAATGATATACAAATGACTGCCACAGAGTCTGCTCTAGCTGAGAATCGAACCGGACAGCGTCTTACTGTGAGGCGACAACGCTACCGCAGCACCACCACCGCGGGTTTTACTTCCACATGTCGATGAATATATCTATTTCCTCAGCACACCAAGGGAGTTAGGGAGCTACCATTCTGTATGGTTTGTGTGACTTTGCCCAATTACACCAAAGTGCTGGATGTTATAAATGATGCATATGTCTAAATAAAGTGTCCTATTTAGTGTCTGTGGACAACAGTATGTCAGTAAGAAGGAATGCCATTTCATGAGCTGTATGGTAATGTGAAGCACAGAGGTGTTCATTCCATGTGTCCACACAACATCCTGGCACTAACCATGATTCCCATATCTGGCACATGGACATTCCACTGGGTCACCTAGTCAGATAAGTTCTGGCACTGTGCAAAGCAGGCATATAGATAGCAAAAGATGGTGTGTACACAGGTCTCATCTACCTAATATGCTTTTATCATGTTTTAGATGATTCAGGATGCCATCTGGAGCCTTAGTTTGTCATGCCTGTATGGAAGCCATACAGCAATGCCAAGAAGCAACACTGAGCATGTGTCACTGCTTGGATATGTCTTGGGGAGGTTCCTCTGCATTATACCTCTGCTATGACTAATAAGGTGTTTATAGCATGCTGCCCGGTACCTAAAATGATCATAGGATCATAGAATCATAGAAAGTTACCAGACTAATGGCCCTGGGGCTCTTACAAGCCTAGCCAAGAGTTTATCCCCAAAAAAGAAACCTCGGTCACCACCTGTCACCCCTGTCAATGAGGGACGAAGGTGGAACAAATTTATGGTTTTCCATCCTGTCTCTCCAGCAGGTTTTGTTAATGTTGCATATTAGATTTAGGCCTTTTGAGCAGGTAATGCATGAGGAGTTAGACTTACAGATATGCAGAATCTCTAGTAGGGCAGGGTCCGATATTGCCTTATAGGCGAGACAAGGATCATCTTTGAGCAGTCTGTATGATACCGAGTAGCGTGATCGTGATTTAAGCCTTTCTGCACAGGATAGGTGTTGGATGACATGGATTCTCTTTGTGAGGTATTTCTGTGGACTTTCCAGTTGGTGCAGGTGTTTGGAGAGGTACACACCAGACGGGGCATTATACTCAATTATAGGTCTAATAAGGGAGGAGTACAGAGAGGTAATAACCTCCTTTTTTGTGGATGCAAGCCCTTTACTTATGAGATGAACCAAGTAAAAGGCTTTTCTGACCACTGCTGCCGCATGATGGTCAAATGTGAGATTGTTGTCAACCTGAGTATCCAGGTCTCTCACCACAGATTGTGTCTTTAGGGGGTTGCTGTTGATGTGGTAATCAGTAGGGGATGTGTTTTTGTCGAATGGTACAATAATACATTTTTTTACATTTAACGTAAGGCCATGACTTTGGCACCAGTTATTTGAAGCTGTGAGACCCTCTTGCAGTATGTTAACATCAAGTGGGGAGTCTATGACAGCACCCAACTTACCGTCATCTGCAAACTTGGTCAGCCACAGGCCCTTTGTCTTTGCCTGGACCACTGAGAAGTATATGCCAAACAGCAGGGGTCCCAAGACAAATCCCTGGAGGACACCACTTGTGACAGGTCTGCTGTCAGAGGTGGCAGCACCTATTTTGACCCTGTGGGTCCTATCTGTGAGATAGCTGGACACCCATCTGACTAGATAGGAGTTAACACCAAGTTATCTTAGCTTTTTGATGATGCCTGAGTGGGGGATCAGGAAAAATGCTGGACAATCATCCATCCAGGAAATATCCAGACCTATAACAGTTGCCCATCATAGCCAGCACACCACTATCATCCAGCAAATGACAATGTAGACAAGGGATATAAAGGTGCAGCCACAGCACACATCCTCAGACAATGACTGGTACAGTACATGACAGCACAGTCTAAGCAATGTATGGAATAAGACTATTACACAGAACAAACATGAGGCATGCAATGTGAAAAGTTATGCTGTGTACTGTATAATCAAGTCAGATTGTGCATTAGACATCAACACATCTATAACACAAAAGTGAAATTGCAGTGGGTCACAGCCATCATCATCTGCACAGGTGAACATCACTGGATGTGGGTAATGTGGCAAGGGCTAGTATGTGACATAGACACTGTCCTTGAATGACAGGATGATAGTCCTGTACATCTCTTGATGAAACCATAATGATGCCACATATCAGAAGAATGCTGTGTTGAAGGACAGCACTGGGATCCCTGTTAGGCAGATGTATCACGGCTGCAGACTGCGCCCCCTCCACTGTTCCAGCTGTCATGTATGCTGCCTGCACATAACATAGAGTATTGTAGCATTGTCCACTATTTACATGGGGGTGCAGCAGGGCTTGAAAAGATTTGTATGTGTTTTTTTTTTTTTGGTAGACTATTTGGATACTTAATTTTTGGTAAATGATGAGTTGAAAAACAGTTCTTTGGCACCTCTTAGGTAAACCCTTACCATTATAGACCAAACATTCCTTTACCCTATGTGATAAACCAAAAATAATTTGGCATAATGTTATTACAAAACCTTTCTTTAATTTTACTTATTCAGCTTTAGTAAAATCAAGTCTTAAAAAAAAATAAAAATTTGGCCACAGTATTATAACACTGTTCCAAGAGTGCAAGATGATGGGGTTGGTAGATTACTCAAGAAGGTAGCAGCATATAGCAGTGTAATGATGAGAACAGAATCAGCAATACTTTTTCTTGCATTATCTGTGAAGTATTGTTTGACTCTATACAGCACACCTAGCTTTTGCTGAGTATGTATGTATATATGATTTAACCACAGCTAGTCAGCTAACATGAATGTCGACATCCTGAAGATAAACCACCTTACATCAAAAATGGAAATGAAAATTTCCTAACATGCATGATCAGGGGTTGCTTCTTGGCCCATACAAATATTACTTCAAAAAAGAAAAATAAAAGAAAAAACATAAACAACATCCCCCTCCCCCAATAATTACATATACTAACTCCAAGATCACACATTCCCTGCACAAAAGGAAAGGAAATATTCCCCTACCCAGGCACTGTCAGTCTCAAACGTCTTTCAAATATGTGTATAGTCAACCAAATGCTATCAGTTAAACTGATTTTAACTGAACCACTCCAACGGAACCCGTATATAAATACATATATATTTTATTTTGAGAATGATGTATGTTAGTGAAGGAGCAGGGGCATTTGAACACTTTGGGTAGAGCATATTTTGTTTTCCCAGCTTGTTCATACAAATGACATCTAAGTTTTATACTTTTACATCTGAAACATTTTCACATTTAATGTCTGTTGTTTTATTAATATATGTAACTGTCAGACATTATACAGTGTGGAATGTGATGTAATACTGATTATTTTGTGGAAGGGATTATGCACTAGTCCTATGTACTGATATTCTAGAATATTTGCTGTTAAGTCCCTGACACTCAGGTTTGTTACCTGTAATATCCATATTTTATTGCATGGTTTTGATTGATATACTGTTATGTCATTTTACTGTTGCACTTGTTCCATATAACAGTGCATTCTTATATACATAAAACATTTAACAACGGAAATGAAAATGAGTCAGAACAAGATAAAAGACATTATCAACTCATAGACCTCCCTTCCTGTGATAACGACCACACACCATAGGTAAGTACTAACCCAGTTGCCCTTGTAGGCCATTCTAAGCCTAGCCAATTTCCCTCAAAGGTATTTCCCTCAAAGGTAAGACGCAAACCCTGTACTTTGTATTTGTGAGGTAAAGACCTTAACCATTAGGCCAAGCCCCCAACCCATGATTTGCAAAGTCGACTTTCATATGGCTGACACCATATGATCGACTTTTGGAAAGCCGACCATGTAAAATAAACACAAAAAGCACAATGAACACTTACCTTAAAACTGTTAGCAGGAGGCCAAGCCCCCTGCAATTCCTGTGGGGGCCTCCGCCCCCCACACCCCCTGTAACTTAAATATGCCACAGTGTAGAAGAGGGAAATTTTCCCATTACGCACTGTACGGAGATAGCAGTTCCCCATGGTCGGCTTTTCAAAAGTTGATCAGAAGTCTCGGCCATATGACTTTCGACTTTGTGAAAAGTTGATCATGTGAAGGGGACCCATACATATATATGTATATGTATATATAGATAGATATATATGCACATACACACACATAGAGCCAGCAGCCAATTGTTTATAACAAACCTCATACAAATACCAAAATGTGAACAGTATGTATCAGATCAAATTAAATTTTTTCTTACTTGCCTGTTGGCATTCCTCTTCCCACCTGTCCTGGCAAATTCATTCCATCAAACACACAGGGGACATGCACAGTGCTACCTCGGGTCCTTCAATAAACTAACCTTATAGCTGCCCATGAATACCCACTCCCCCAGAGCCAATGAACATTATTTGCTACTCGGAACAGTAGGTGGGATGACCGGGGAGAAAAATAATGGTGTGTAAGGTTATGCTAGTGTCCTATAACAAATGTATACCAGGGTACGAGACTTTTTTAATGGGTAGGATGGGGAGGAAGGCTATGTGAATGCCTAATCTCTTGAACCCCAATGGTTTTAGATGACTAGCTCCTCCTTCCTTATGATGTTGATTTTTGTAGTCAACAGTCCTGTTGTTAATTCATAGACCTCCCTTCCTGTAATACAGGCCACACACCTTGATCTGGGTTGAGATAGTTTGTTAAAGCATTAAAATATGTTTACATGCATTTATATATGTACACAGATTCAGCAACCAATTGTTTATAACAAACTGCATACAAATACCAAACTGTAAACTGTACGTATCATGTCAAATAAACGTTTTCCCTTACTTGCCGGTTGGCGTACTCCCCTTCTGTTTTGGTCAACTCATTCCAGCAAAAACCTGGGTGGCATACATAGTGCCCCTTCAGCTTCTTCAACAAACAAATCTTTTAGTTGCCATGAATATCCACCCCCGCTTTGGGCCAATAACCATTATGTTCTGCTTATAACTGTAAAGGGGGGGTTGACAGGGGGACAAACAAGGTTACCTCCACTCTCCAGCATGGGTTCATGCTGTTCTCAACTTTTATGAACATAGCTAACAACTTTTTTTACATTTTACATATATATATATATATATATATATATATATATATATTTACACACACACACACACACACACACACACACACACACACACACACACACACACACACACACACACAAGGCATGAACCCAAAAGGAAAATCTAACACATAATCATCTAATGTACATAAGAAATAAAGTTAAAATTTTCCATCTTCCTGCACTTTTCAGCACTTCTAGTGAATGTCCTTACTTAGATAAATCAGCCACTCTCCCAATTCAGAAAGAGCGAGAGGAGTAGCCCTCAGGCCTGTGATGCGAATGCTTTTCTTAACATAACATTATCTTCCATGGACAGCATGGGTTGACCATCAGAATGCTGAAATACTAATCCTGCCGAGAGGTTACGTCAAGCATTATTTCCCAATACCACAGCCCAATGAACCAGGCAAGAAGCTACTGAATCCATTTTCTGTAAGTAAACTTCATGACCCAACCCCGACTGATTGGTTTTGGATTTTTTTGACCAAGTTGCTACCTCTATGTTCATTACAACTATATCAGTCCATCTTAAGGATAGGAAAAACTCACTGATTCTTAAAGATCCAGAATCGAACCAAGCAAATAATGTAGCCCCTAACACAAGGGCATGATAATCTTTTGACTGACTTCATTATCCCTTTTATTAAGCCTGGGAACAATTGCACTTTCGTCTGTCTCTTTGTTGTGTGTTCAAATGTCGCCATCCCCACCATAGTCTATTTACCTCCCAGTGCTGCACTGAGTTGGGCTTATGTAATCATCAGGCCAACCAACCTAAGGCTGTAATTTGTATGTGCAGAAAGCTGGGAGGGTCTTGAAGGATGCAACTATGAAAATATAGCAAAATAAGGTGTCCAATGCCCATCACCTTTCTCTAGGTAATTAAAGTAAATAATAAGATTTGAAATTTGCTAAGGGCTCCTGTATGGGATTTTCTGGTGTTTTCAGTTTGCCCAGTAACTTCAGCAACACTCCTAACCCCAGTTAGGTCAGATTGAAAAGTATCAAGACTCTTATTCACCAAATATCTGAACACTGGAAATCTCGCCCATGCATCTTGTTATGTGTGTGTGTGTGTGTGTGTGTGTGTGTGTGTGTGTGTGTGTGTGTGTGTGTGTGTGTGTGTGTGTGTGTGTGTAGTGCATGGAGCATGTTGATTATGCTCCGATATTCAGAAAAAAACAAATCAGTTATGTGCCAGAATGGCATGTGACCTGACCTTAACAACATTTAAGCACCCCCATGCAAAAGGTTGCAATAAAATTTGTCTGTACCAACCAGCAAATGACAGCGGCAGAATAAAATATTTTTCCTGCCTACTGTCAGTTCTGGTAAAGTGTCCATAAGTTCCTGTAATGAACTTAGAAACTGGCTAGAAAAACAGGATTTTTTGTTTGCATGTATTTTCTGAAGAATACAAACTTTGAAAGTCCGAAGCATATTGTTATTTAGGGACTTCGACCCTCAGTGGTTTCTCTGAAAAACACAGATTTTATGAGGAACAAACCAAAAATATGAAGCAACAATCTGGATGTTTTGTGAAAATATGGACAGTGGAGAAGAGTGAAAAGTGAAAATGTGATGTACATCATTGTACTGCCTTTCTGACAGAGTCTTGCAAGCTGGCAAAACACTTCACAATTTTTTCCCTTAATTAGTAGTATATGGAGCAGGTAAAGCTCCATGCAGTACAAAGAATTATGATAGTATCATCAGTCATAACCCTAAATTATAGCTTTGCTCTCGAGGTGAATTTTTTGGCATCCATATTTCAAACACAAAATAAGCGGGTTACGATCAGTATAGAGGAATATCAGTGTCTACTATATTTTGCTCATAACAGAAATCAAGCCACTCTGTCCATGCAGTGCCATAGTCAACTCTCCCCATCAACTCACAAATTAGGAAACCCCAAAATCCCAAAGCACAACCCAGCATGAAAAAATTACAATCTTCATCCTTCTCCAAATGTGCTCAAACTATTGAAAGATACCCATGTAGAAGAAAAGCAAGGAAAATAAACTAAAATTATTCCCTCTGACCAAATAACAAAAAGTGTACAACCAGCAAATCAGCCAATGCAACCATAACCATGAAACCCCATCCCAGGGAGTGCAAGGACAAAATCCGTCTCTCAACTCAACCAACTGAAGGTGGTAAGTAGAACCAATATGACAGCCTTGCACATAGGATCCCCAAACTCAACAACTATGCTACGAGCCAAACACAGCCCGGTCAACAACTAGATGCAAATACCCCAGAAGCAGTATGGAAAGAAACCAAATACCCACCATCTCAAAATAAAAACCCAGGGCTACCATATATATATATATTTTTTCATAGTTTTATATATATATATATATATATATATATATATATATATATATATATATATATATATATATATATGATGTATCATTAGCAGCAATACCCACACTGTCAATAGCAATCTGCTCGACCAACATGATACGTTAACTGATAACCAAAAAATATGGGAAGAAAACTACTGTGGATACAAAACGACTAATAAACTAAATGCAGTGGCTCCTAAAAAACAGACTGACAGCACGGTCTCATGGGCAGTGAAGCTTTATTAGCAGCTACTGCATTTTTTTTTATTAATGGTACCTTAATTGATCACTCTGCTAATCGATGGAAAAACAAGGGGGACAGACTGCATGAATGCTGATCACCAGAGTGCTTAATTCATCAAGCGCCAAGGGTTTTAGATGACTAGCTCCTCCCCTTATGACATCACTCAGTCTAGTCGACATCCCTGTTTACATCTGCAAAAGGCCTGTTACTTAATACACTCTTATCAAGAAAGATTTTAAAAGAGGAGCTTCCACTCTTTAATTAAATTTGACTTTCTAACAACTGCATCTTCCTGTTTACTACATTTTCTTCTCAGAAGGAAATGTAGCCAGTGAAATGATATCAAGTGAGGGTGATAATTAAACAAATTTTAAATTTACAGCTCCTCTTATTATATCTTTCAGTTTTATTTTTAAGTATGTTAAGCAAGCCTTAGATTATGCAATGCTCCTCAGAAACCTATTTGTTTCATGAGTGTTAGCCAGCGATCTGGGTTTCCACAATAAGAATGTTTTTGTTAGCATGGGTTACCTAAAATAAGCACTGGAATTTATGAAAGAAAAGCAGCTGTTTGCTGTTTTCAAAACTCTGAACTATGGGAGAAAGACTAAAGCAGTAATAAAGCTGAATAAGTATTCTAACGAGCGTTTAATCAAACATTTGGACAATTTTAATTTTAAATGTATTTTGTAATGGAGTGCTATGCTATACATTATTTTCACAACAGAACATATTTTAATGATCAATATACAAACTTAAATTACAAATTCAAACTATGACAATCTAAGGACCAGACAACTGACAATTTGCTGATGCAGTCTTACATTTTACAGGTGTTGCCAAAGTATGAAAGGTGACTATTCAACATTTCTCTTTCTGCATTTAAATAGAATGCCTTTATGCTGTAGTGTTTATGTGTACTTGAGAAGCACAGAATTACTTCGGGTACTGAATTCATGTCTGGAATGCATACAGTTTTATGTGAAGAAGTACTTCCTCAAATTCTTCTCCTTTGTCATTCAAATAGTCATTCAAATAGTCAAGGCTAGGGATTAGTAATGATGTTTAGGAAGTGAACAGACTGTACATGAACTCCTGACTGGAGAACAAACGTTCTTCAGCAGGGTTAATGCACAGGTAATGCCCACTGAAAATGAGTCTGATGCTTCATTGTATCATAAGCCCCGGTGAAGCTCAGCGACTGTAAGAAGGCTAATAGCCATCATTATTTTACACTTGCTAAACATCCCTTTTGCTGCTTAGAGTGTAAAATTATAGCAAACAGAAAATTTTAAAAAAAATAGAAAAGTTTGTTTCTGTCTGCATAGAAAAGTGTGTGTGCGTGTGTGTTTCTGTCTGCACGTGTGTGTGTTTGTGCTTGCATGCATGAAAGTGGAAGTATGTGTGTTTATGTGAGAAAGAGAGAAAGACAAGAGACTGATTTAGCAGCAGCAGCAGCAGTTAAAATTAAGAGGTATGCATACCTCTTTTAGTTCAAGAAATCTGAATAAAGCCTAAAATAAGGGGGGGGGGGGTCACAGGCTTAAAAAGTGAACAGATTTTAAACATTGCTGTTATAAAATTAGAAAGCTGCTGGAATAAAAAGGATTTTTTAGTATGCATTTTCTGAAGGAAATAAAGTCTAAAACGCAAATGTATGTCATTATTTATTGACTTCAATCCCCAATGATTTTCCAGCACTTCACAAATTTTATAAGTAATGGAGCAAAAAAATGAGGTAAAAATCTAGATGTTCTTCGAGAATCATATTTTGATGTGAAATACTTTAACACCATTTACATGTACTACAGCAAGTTTGAAACATTAGGAGGAGGAATTATTTTACATAAAAAATATAAACAAATACAGTAATAAAAATAAATTAAATCAAACAATTTTTAGAGCTAGCCCATTACAATGTGTACCCAATCTATGTTCAGCAATATTTGAATATACAGCATTAGACACATAAGCGGTGGTGCAGCAGTTAGTATTGCCACCTCACAGCAATAGGTTCTCTGGTTCGATCCTCGGCTGGGGTGCCTTCTGTGCAGAGTCTGCATGTCCTCCCTGTGGTCACATGGGTTTCGTCCGGGTGCTCTGCTTTTCTCCCACATCCCAAAGACATGCTGTAGATGGATTGGACACTCTAAACTGGCCCTAGGTGTGAGTGTGTGTGTCTGTGTGCCTTCTGTGGAAGGTTGGGTGCCGGGCTGGCAACTCAACACTGTAAAACTCCACTGCCAATCATGAGTGGACAGCTGATCCGCTGTAGCGACTCCTAACCGGGAAAAGCTGGAAGAAGACACATAAGCACACAAGCCTATCATATTTCAAACCCATATGTTTCCCACTACAGTCTAAACCCAGCCATCATCTGCATGGCACGGACCTCCTGGCCTCAGTTAACTTTTACTGAAGATTATTCCTGTGAGTCAAAAAAAAGTGTAGTGCACAGACCCCTGCAGTTACACTGCAAATCTGGTAAAAGACAACTTTGTTTAATTCCTGTCTGACCATTGTTAAGCTCCAGTCTTATTCTAGAGCACAAACAGTGGCCATCAAAGAGCAACATTAGAAAGCTAAAACAGCTTTAAAAACTGTAAAGCAGTGGTCAGAAGTGAAGCGCATCTTTGATCCTGTAAATGGTTATAACATAATTCCCTCTGCCACACAAACAAAAAAAGGTGACAGTCCAAAGTGTTTTACAGATTTTAAAGCTGTTTTCTCATCTCAATCCTGTTCTATGATGGCTGCTATTTCTACTCTGAGATTGGAGCTCAACAACACTGACAGATGATTAACAAAACACTTTTCTTATGCCAGAAATGTATTTAAGAAATCTAATTGTTTTCACAAATCTGGAGCACAATCATGGCACTGCATGTAATATTAGTTGATTATGATTGGAAAATATTGGAGAATAGTGGGTGATTTAATACTTGTACTAGAAAGTTACACATGGGCACCATAGAGAGCTCAGGGATTAACGATTCTGCCTCACAACTCTAGGCTTACGTGTTCAGTCCTGACCACTATGTATAGGTTGTGTGAAGGGCAATATCAATGCCAACGTACAATTGTTGAGGATTGGCACTGGTCATCATGTAACAAGGAGCTAGGCCACCATATTTCATATATCTAAGTACTGTGTACAACCACTACCATGCACTACATATATTGGTCTTGCACAGCAAAGTCCATTTACATGAGCTGAGCATTGTTGTGTAAATGCTGGCAAATGCAACATAGGGTACAGCTGTCTAGATTTGAGGACTTCACCTTACAAAGTGTTACAATGCAAATTATGCCTGTAAATAATAAATTAGATCCCAAATAGAATCATAGAATCACGGCTTACACACGGCAACTGTGCTAGGAGGACATTAACACCTTGTCAGTAACCCCCCTAGGCTTTACTTCACTTTTCAAGGAGAGACAAGCCAGTCATGCAGGTAGTAAATTTATGAATGCCCATCCAATTATCTAGCTCCCTTTTGAAGGATGATAGTGAATTACACTGCTTAATTTTGAGAGAACGTTGTTTCACAGGTGGTATCATCATGATTTCTTATTGACTCTCTTATTCTTTCATTCTGTAAGTATGTGACATCCAAGCACTGTGTGTTTCCCCTAAAGCCTTTCTCGCAGCTGATGCAAATCAGGCTATAAATTATGTTCTTTAAATAATATAAGTAATGAACTCCCTCTGAGTTGTATTCTTTTTTCTCTTTTATTTCGCAAATGAATGACACCAAACTACCGTGTTTTTCTCTGAAGTGCTTTGCTTTACTGTTACTGTAGCTCAGACTGGAAATGAAATATTCTGAGTATTAAAAGTAATGAAGATTGTAGATTCAAGTTTCTACAGGGCTCTTTATTTTTCATTCTGCAGGTGTATGACACCCAGCTGCTGTGTGTTTCCCTGAAGCTTCTTTCTTCCCTCCAGCTGTAGCTCAACCTGTTAATGAAATGTTTAAAATAATGTATCTAGTGAAAGCTGTGGGTTCAAGTCCAATGGGGTTGCACATAAGCAGATCCGGTATTAGTACAAGCAAGCTTCCCTCACACAACACACTGATGACTCTATACCCTAATATGCATTTCTGACAACCTAATACATCTTCAGAGAATTACTCAAGAAGCCTTTAATGCTTTTGAAAGTTGGCTACGGGATAGTCCCCTGCTAGTAAATCCCAAAAAATACTAAATTATTTCACCTTTTTCCAAAATCCCATTTCTATGAAAAAAAAAACAACTTTAAAATGTCTTGCTTAAATAATACCATGACTGAATTTACCCCACATACAAAAGAACTTGGCATGACACTCAGTGACAATCTTACATTTGATTTACATACCCACAACAGCATTAAGCAACCCATTAAAAACTAGGCACGCTGCACAGAGTAAAGAAATTCCTTACATATTCTGCCAAATTAGTTCTAGCTACCACTCACCTCTTACCCTTTCTCCTTATATAAGGTCCCTATCATGAACAACCTACAAGGCTCACTTAGTTCTAAACTTGAACAGAGCTATAACAAAGTTGCCAGATTTTCTGGTAACAAACCTTACTGCCCCCGCCACTGTTTAGCACTAAAAACACTTAACTGGCTCGACCTTCCTCATCACCTATCTTATACTCAGCTCACCTTAACCCATACAATCATCCATACCCCATCCCCCTGCTCAGCAATTAGGCCCTTACTTCAATACTATCTTCAGAATTGCCCCTATTGTTAAAATAATAAGCAACTGTTTAACATCAACAAAACACAAAGGGCTACTGGAGTCTCTATTCCAATAATGTAGCTAGAACTTGGAATAAACTTCCTATATCGATCTGGTCTATCACACACCTTGATCTTTTCACATTATTACTAAAAGACTTCCTCTCTGCCTCCTGGCTTTGTCGCTGCTCCTCAAATGGGACATAACTCTCTAATTTCGACACCTGAGTGATGCAGTGGTGCAGCGTTTCGCATTGCCACCACATAGCAAGAGGTTCTCCATTTCAATTCCTGGCAGGGCTGCCTTCTGTGTGGAGTTTGTATGTCTTCCCTGCATTTGCACTGGTTCCCTCTGGATGCTCAGGTTACCTCCCACATTCCAAAGACATGCATCTGGAACAATTCTCCCCTGGGCCTCCACTGAAAATGGGCTCTGGCCCAGTTGGACTTTCCATGTAAACAAATGTTAAATAAATAAAACCCATCCGTATCCCTCCCTTAAAGCATTAAATCACTTACCTTACTTATCCCCTTCTAGTACCTCACTTTACTGTACTTACTTCTTAAACTACTATACCTACTTCTAATTAGCACAACCGAATTGCTGTTCCATTACTACTTCTAGATTAAGACTCAGACTTGCTTATCTCCTCCAATACCTCACTCTATTGTATTTATTATATCACTCCTAGCTCTCTTACACACCACTCTTTCATCTGTAAAGTCTCAGTACAAGGTTTATAAAATTTAATGTGCGTCAATATCAATTAAACATTTTATTATGATGACTATTTTGCTGTGTATTCAATGAAACTGCATTATACAATTTGTTATTGTAAATACTGATTGCATTAAATATGATACTTTGGAGCTTTTTTCCTGGGGCCTCTGCTGAAAAAGGATACCTGTGCCCAACTGAACCTTCACAGTAAAGAAATATTAATAAATAAATAAACAGCATTTGCCTCCTTGAAGATTTAAAAGTAAGTTGGGCTTCAAAGGTTCCCATCAGAGTTTTATGGAGTCTTTACAGAAGAATTTTTTTCCTTTTATTGTAGGTGATACTGGAAGTCATTAAAGATGAGACCTGATCACATTCTTGGAAGTGGTGCCTTTAGTTCATTATCCTTATTATAAACTAGTCACTTTATTTATTTATTTATTTTTTGGCTTAGCTACAAGTAAAATATCTGAATATGTGTATTAAGTACAGTTTGGATTAAATAAAGTAATGCCCATATCCAACGCAATATAATGGGTAGCTTTCTTCCTTCAGTTTTCAACCTGCTTAATGCTGTTATACATTAATTTCTTGACAAAATGGCTTTCTGAATGCATACCTGTCTTACAGCGTATGAAGCAGAAATTGTCTGAGTTACATTCTGAAGTGCTGTCTCAGAGCAAAAGGGCTGTGCTAATGGGGCAAATTACATAAAATGCTGATGATAATGTCCTATTAACTAATACTTCACTGCCGCTTTATTTTTCCAAAGTCTAGAGACAAGCCTCTTCATGTAATCGCTTCTCTGACTATACTTGGCATTTTGGTAAAACAAAAACTTCTATGGCAGTTTCTGCATCTTAGTATACTTAAAACTGACATGCCTATTTGATGGTAAGGGGATTATTATTATTTCATTTATTTATTTCTTTGTTTGTTAACTTGATAAGGTAATTGCAATAATACACCATTTCCAGACATGGATTATAAAGGAAATCTTAACAGATGCCGCTGTGGAGAAATTATAGCTCATACACCACAAGTGTTTAGTGTTTATGGTCAAGGATTTATTAAAATCCATATCGAAGGTATACACAGTTTGATGTCAAGAAATGCAGCATATTATTTTTTTGTTATTTACTGAAATGAATGGCATACTTTCTGTACTTTTCTCCTGTACAAGACAAAGAATTATGCAATATATCATCTATTGTTAGATAACTGAAAATGTATATAGGATCATAGGAAGTCACTAGGCTAATGGCCCTGGGGCCCTAACAAGCCTAGCCAAGAGTTTATCCCCAAAAAAGAAACCTCAGTCAGCACCTGTCACTCCTGTCAGTGAGGGACACAGGACAGGTGGAACCCCTGGGACAAATTTGTGGTTTCTCATCAAGTCATCAAGCTTGCACTTTAAGAGGGCCAGAGAGGTATTATATTTGACATGAATGGCAAGTCTATTCCAGAGACAGGCAGCCTCTTAGAGACAAACCTGTCTCTCCAGCAGGTTTTGTTGATGTTGCATATTAGATTTGGCCCTTTTGAGCGGGTAATGCTGGAGGAGTTAAACATACGGATATGGAACATTTCTAGTAGGGCAGGGTCCGATATTGCCTTGTAGGAGAGAGACAGATCACCTCTGAGCAATCTGTATGATACTGAGTAGCGTTATAGTGATTTGACCCTGTCCACATAGGACAGTTGTTAGAGGCCATGGATTCTCTTTGTGAGAGGTATTTCTGTGGCCTTTCCAGTTGGTGCAAGTGTTTGGAGAGGTACATACCAAATGGGTGGTTGTACCCAATTGTTGGCCTAATGAGGGAGGAGTACAAAGAGGTAATAACCTCCTTTTTTCTGGATGCAATCCCTTTACTTATGAGATGAATAAAGTAAAATACTTTTCTGACCACTACTGTTAACATGGTGGTTGAATGTGAGATTGTTGTCAACCTGAGTACTCAGATATCTCACCACAGGTTGTGTGCTTAGGAGGTTGCCGTTGATGTAGTAATCAGTAGGGGCCATGCTTTTGCTGAATAGTATGATAATACATTTTTCTGTGTTTAACTTAAGGCCATGACTTTGGCACCAGTATCAAAACTAATGCATATTAAATGACTGGGATAAAAATCTGAAAAAAGTTCTGCTTGCTGGTTATGTAATTTATGACAAGTAAACAAGTAAAGAGAACATGATATATTAGGTTATGAGATACCTACTGATATAATGCAATATTATTGTACAACTACCATAATGAAGAATTAATACAAAGTATCTGTCATGGAAATTAATATATGTCGAGCTTAAGAATGGAAGGTACAAGACAAGATGTTAGTGTACCTGGCCATATGTGGAGGATGCCCTGCATTTTATGTAGGGAAAATGGAGAGGGCTTTCAAGGATAGGATGTATGAACACCTCCGCGACATAAAGTCCAAGAAAGGGACCAGTGCACTATACAAACATTCAGTGAATTGTACCTTTTTTAATGGTTTAAAATTTGGGATAATAGAAGTTGTTAAAGTAAACCCGAGGGGAGGAGATATGAAAAATATATTATTAAACAAAGAACTGAAATGGCAACTTAGGCTAAAGTCTAACATACATCCTGGTTTAAATGAGTATATTACTATTAAACATGTATTAATGCTTAGAGCTTCACAAATTTAACAACACCACCATTATTTATATATTATACAATTTTAGGTGGGTTTTGGGAATTCGTAACAATATTTTTATGGGTTTTTGGATGTTTTCAAGTGTTTTTATTCATTTTTTTAACAGTAATTAAATTGTTTTATTGTCTTGAAATGTTAATTACAGGTAATTAAGCATGATATAAATAGGGTGAAATGTTAAATGGGGGCATCTGATGAAGTCTTGTACACAAGACGAAAGTGCTAATTTTGCCTGTTAATTAAAGAAGTTTGTTACTTACTGAGGGACTGGACCTTCTCTTTTATGTGTTTGAGTCTTTTACAATTAATATCATGGATTTTTTTCTGTATACATAACCTGATCATTCTGTTCTATAACTAAAGCTTGTGACCACTGGTTAGGATGGGAACATCGACTGGCCAGTAAATTTATGTCTTTTTTCAGTGACTCATGTCCTACATCACAAACACAGTAGAGTACAATGCTTAGAGTATTACTAGCTTGTCTCAAGATTCCCTATACCTTCCATCCTTCCATCATGAATAAGTCCGTAAGATACATGATTTGCTTCACTTAAGGTATCTGCACAGAGAATTCAACTAATTTCACTGAGAATACAATGACCTTTAACCTTGACATGCTGACTTGCATCACTCATACTCAAGGGATTGATCCAGCGCAAGTGAGAGATAATAATTACTTTAGGCCAAGCTGAGAACATCAGTTGCAACCAGTAAACATGAATCCCTCATTTCCTAAGCTAGGATAATCTCCAGACCTCAGTTGCGCATTGATAAACAGTATAAGTGACAAACCAGTCTCTTCACTGAGTCCTACCCCACCTTGAATGTATGCAGACTGATGCTAACAATGCAAGTGTGACTTTGCCTCTGCAAATATTGGGACTGAATGGCACATATCACTGGCCATGAGACTCCACATATTAACAACTCCAGAAAGACATTCTATTTTATACCATCATATGCCTTATCTAGATTAATAAAACACATGTAGCTATAGTGTTAAACTCTTGTTACTACTCTGTTATCCATGCAGGGACTAAGCACTGATCCAATGATCCATCGCCAGAATGGATTCTTCAATTCTACACCTGAAGCAGAGGGTTATTTAGTTGTCTGTCTCCTTTTCAGCATCTTCCCATAAGCTTTCTCAGTCAGAATGAAGTCTGAAATTGGATCACATCCCCCTGCTGCTCTTACTACATATAGAGACCATCACATCAGTTTGCCAGTAGAGAGTTCTTTTCACATCCTCTAGACAATATTGAAATGGCTTGTTAACCATAATACTCCCAACAATACTCAGTCCCTTCATCATTTTTAGATAGAATTCATCCACTCCCACCGTCTTGTTACAATGGAACTTTTCAGCTGTCCTTATATTCCTAAGCAACAGTCACTGCTGCCTGTTAAAATTTTGAAACCTCATGAAGAAGTTCTGAGATTCTTGAACTGTTTAATTAATTACATTTGAATGCATATATGACAAAGCAGTCTTAGATAAGTAAAAGTGTTTGCCACATTTGCTAAATAATCCATATTATGGTTCAACTCTCACTTCTCAGATTTCCAAATTATCATTCTTTTGCTATTCTGCAGGTGAGCTGGTCAAACTCTGATTACCGCATATAGTTCCAGTGTTCATTAACAATCCAGTTAATTGTGGAAATTCTTGATATAAATGCACAAATATCACAAAATAATAAATACTGGAAACACATGAACCTCCTCCCAAACCAGTAGAATAGCAATCAGTGTGTATTAATGTTTCCTCTAGCTTTCTGGCTTACTACAGCCTTCTACATTAGAACAGGTTTCCAAAATGCTGGCTGAACATTTTCCTTTTTGTAACCTCTTCTCACAAATAAATCAATCAAATATTTCGGTTTACCAAGTCTTCTTTACTTGTGCCACACCTGAGCTTTTATAATTTCAGATTCATATATTAAACATTGGAAAGTTGTGACAATGAAAATTGTTTGGGGATTACTATTCTAGAAGACCATTTAACTATGGCTTTGCATGCTCTTTTGGCCTCTACAGGAATAGATACCCCAAATAACCAGATGTAGTCGTTGGCCTCATCACTGTTACTTAATTCCATGTTCAGTAGACAGTTATGGCAGTTCAGAGTTACTGGTGAAGGGTTAAGATGAAACTCATTTATTTGTTCTTTCAGCTTCATATTTAGCAAGGTGTTCCACATTTTTATTAATGGAATGCATACAATATGCAGGGGATTTCTTAAAAAGCAAGTTATGCTAAGCTTGGGTTGCAGTGAGCCTTTCAGCTTTATTCTAAAAGCTGTTTCTTTATACCTTCTTAATTAAGGGATCTCCATACAGATCATTTCTGCTCCAATCTGGAACTCTACTGGTCCTGCCACGGAAAAACACTTTCTTTCTACATTTTGTGCGCAGCACAACAGGATATGCTATCTGGTTGGAACAAAGAGATTCAAACACGTTACACCTTCTTTGCCATGTCTTATAAGAACTTGATAGATGCTAAGTATCAGGAATACCAAGACCCCTTAGTCCATACCCAGTAGATAACCTTTAATACAGGTTCAGCCAATTCATTTGTGCACATCAACAAAATACATCATCATCTGTTTAATCCAATTTGCATGTAATGTATATATAATGATTATTTACAAGATGTCTACAAATCATTAATATGTATTTAATTATTACTTCAAATTCAACTTTATCCTTACCCTCTGACTGTATACCATGAACTTTTTAATATTTTATTTTTTGTCACTTAGGTCAGTCAGTTAACAATTGGAAACAAATAAATAAATTAATAAATAAATTGCTTCAACTGTAGGTACAGAGGAAACAACTGAGACAATGTGTGTAAAAGGACTTTATTTGTAAATCAATTAAGATATTTTTTTCTTATTCCATCAGAAGTCCAGTGATGCTTTATTGACATTATCTCCTGCTATAAAGGATGTGGGACATCTGCACCTGGCTTGCTTCTTGCACCCCCACTTTAATTTTATTTTGTGATACGGTTTTAAAGATGCTGAGTACACCCATTTGTAATGTATCTTCTGTCAGCCTATCATTTCTATCATGCTGACATTATATATGGAGACCTTGATGGCTCATAAACAAATTGATCGGGTTATGTTGCATGTTCTTTCCACTATAAAGACTCGTGAGTAGGGTTCGTCATGTAATGGTTTACCACCATTAAGGAATTTATTGATGGTATGTTTAAATAAGGTTGGATTTTACTATCTCATTACAAGTGGTGGTGGGGGGGCATTAGCCTCCTACAGATAAAGCTGTACAATGCAGTTATATGATGTGCAAAGCAGCTGTACTGATGTGAGGCATGGATGTCCTGTCTGGTTTACCTAAGAACCATCACAGAACCGTTTTTTGGCTTACCATTTATTGAAAATTAATTATCGGAAATGGTGAGCAGAAAAACAAAGAAAAATACAAAACAATCCCATACCCTTAAATTATATATACCAATCCCTCAACTGCCCCATTGGGAGGAATGCAAAAACCCTGAAAAATGCATGCCAGCTCACACAATACATCACACTATAGAGAAATGTATCACAATATTACATTCTAGAAACAAAACTATAACTGCTTGACCACCAATTCACCGATCACCTGTAACTGTCATCCTGTCTTCTGCCTTCTAGAGAGCTGTGTATATATCTATATATATATATATATATATATATATATAGAGAGAGAGAGAGAGAGACAGAGAGAGAGACACAGACATATATACATAAATATATATATATATATATATATATATATATATATATATATATATATATGGATCTTCTTCATAATACCAAATTATCACTTCATTAAACCACAAATCATCAAGAGCAAAGCATCGTAACACCAAAACAATGAAAAGACAAAACATCAACACCCAAAACTTAAAAAGTTAAAACAGAGAAGTTCAAAACATTGAATTTTGCAATACATACATACATCCTACTTCCTCCAAGTCAAACAACACTAAAACTAAACATACTACCCCCACATCCCCTGCAAATTAAACATACTAACTCCAAGATCACAATACAGTGGAGAAAAGGTACATTTCCCATTCCACACTGTGCAGCGATCTCCATACAGAATGTCCACACGAGTTTTAAACTCCTGTTCCTTCGGTAAAGCACCTACATACTGCCAAAATCACTACTTTCAGTCCCACTCACTCATCCCAACAACAACAAGAAGACATCTCTTTGAACAAAGAATGTAACTGGCAACAAAAAAAATCATCCTTACTCTTTCCATTAAAACTTATACTACACAACTTGAAAAAGTCTCTTCATCATTAACCAGAACGTCCACCATTACTGTGTACTATACTATACAATATCTTAAAGTAATACTGCACTGCTCACACACTACAGCATACAGAACTTAAAATTTACAATGTTACAGGGCTCAATATTATCAACTTTAATTGTCATGGATTTATGATGTTATGGTCTCGACGTTGTTGGACTTGATGATATGGTAATTTGACAACTTGAAGGGAATCTATATATATATATATATATATATATATATTTTTTTTTTTTTTTTTTTCCTGGTCCTTTTCTCATAGATGGCTGATGGGGTGAAGGAATGAATTTGTCCAGCACTATATCTGAAGCAGCTGTGTAAATGATGTCAGTGCCGTGCAACATTTGTCACAAGGGAGTACTGGGATACTTACAGAATGTATAACTGTTTGCAGTAAAACAATAAACAGAAAACTGATTAGTGGCTTCAGTTCAACTATGAGTAAAAAGTGAATGGCAACTAAGTTGATAGAATCCCAACAGAAACATTTCCATGCTTGGTTAGTGGCTTAATTGCAATTCGGAGTAAAAAAACAAATGGTGGCTAAGTGCATAGAGGTCCCACACTATCAATTCCACGTATTTTATGTGGGGTGATATAATATATATTATTCAGGGTCAAGTAGCTGAGAGTAAGTTTTCCTCTTTTTTAGACAGCACTGTTCAGCAGGTAGTTATATTGCAGCTGAAATTTCTCCAGGGTGCTCTAAAATGTGAGTGGAACAAATATGGAAGGGTGCAAACTCTTCTGAAAGATACATTGGTTGATTTTTGGAGTATAGTAGAATCCGTAAAAGGTATCTGATCAACATCATGGTATTTGGGGTTCTGTGATTTGATATTTATATCAAGACATGTATTTTGTTTTTGACAAAAGGAATAATTCTTCTCTCAACTTACATGTATGCAATAAGAATTATTCTTGGGAACAAGAATACACAGTGGAATGTGAAGCTTCTATCCCCCATAAGTATGTATGTGCTGTGTGCACATGCTACATTTTTCAGTGTTTTTTTATCTGATTTCTATCATTAATTCTAAAAATAATCCATTATCACTTAAACAAAATTAAGCCACTAACACCTGTTGTACTTCATGAATTATAAAAATGTATACTGTGTGTTTTTCACTTCCTTATGCATTGTTCAGCCAAGAAATATCTTGTTCCAGCTTTTTCTACAAATCTATCTTGTTTTGTCGAAATCTGCTGGGTGGGTGACTTCCAATGACAATTGCAAGCCTTCTTGATTAATGCATCTTATTAGGCTGGAGCTTACCTACTGGATGATTAATCCACTTTTTTTGCATAATAAAACTGATTTTCTTTAAGTGATAATGAATTGTTTGAGCTGCATAGCAATATGAATTCCTTCTAAAAAGAGAAAAAAAAAAAAAAAACACAACCAGCACCTGATTTAAAAACATTACTTTTTGGAAAGCAGGATCCATTTTTAAAGTATGGTTACTTCCCTGGGGTAAAACAAAGATTTATATCTTTCCAAAACTCCAATACATATCATCAGGTTGAATGAAAATACAATGATTAGAATATAAAATATGAGGGGTGACTATTACAGAAGACACAAGTCTAGATGACCTGCATTATTATAAAAACTGTGTTTTGTTAGATTTAACATATATATATATATTTGAGTGTGTATGTGTGAGCGTGTGTGCACATGTGTGTGTGTGTGTGTGTGTGTGTGTGTGTGTGTGTGTGTGTGTGTGTGTGTGTGTGAAGACAAACCATCATTATTGCAAAGCTGTTACTATCATGTGATACAGAAACAGTGTTAGTGAACTGAAAAAATCATGGATGTTAATTCTTGGGATAAAAATTCATATGTTCAAATAAAACAGAAGGGTAAAGACTTGTCAAGAAAAAATACAGCAATACACTTCTGTTATTGCATTTTGAACTACATTTTAAGAATCCATCTTTTGGAGCTCCGACAAGAATACACTAAATCACAAGTTGGACAGGAATATAAGCAGAAGCTCGTGCATTTATCTCCTGGCATTAAGTGCAAGTCTAATTTATACTTTCCAGCTACTGTGTAAGAGCATGAGATGTTCATGGCCCTACCGAGACTTCAAATCATACTATAATACAAAAGCACATGAGCTGTCACTGTTCACAGCTGCACAGATATATTTATTGCTTCAGTGGTCTTTGTATATGCAAGTTAATACAGACAATAAATGCCATGATGATTTAATCTGAAGTAGCACATAAATCATAGTACAGCAAGGCCTTTCTCTACTCTCACCTGTTTGCTGACAAAGTCAAAAACAAATAGTAGTGATGAAATATCATATGTCCACAGCTTTACAGTGCTGACTCATCTGTGAGAAAAAAGAATCCCTAGTGGATGAGAAATATGTCTGTTATAATCTTGTAAAAGAAATGCTGATGCAGTAAACAGAAAGTTTCACTGCACCTATTTTGTTGTACTCTACTGCAGAATCTGTTTTTAAATATCTCTTTATTTCTGAATAGCATATTTATGCATGCATTTGTTTCTTTGTTACTCAGTTTGTTCATTCATTAATTCATTTACTTATAAAATCCATTGATTGGTTGATCCGCGAGTGATAATCTTGACATCTCCAAAGGACATAGTCCAATTTTGGGGGAAGCATAAATAGTAAAGGTATGCAATAATTTAACACAAATAGATACATGCACTTGTAACAGCAAATACTGAATAACATAGGATGCCTATTAAAATGTATCCATCAAGACCAAATATTTAGCAGTAGAGTTGAATCCATACAAGTGGATAAAGCTTTCATTAGTTAAATTATTAGGATTGGATCGCATCTGGCCATTTACACTATTTGCTGATTTACGAAGTTATTGCAACAATTCCTGCCAAATGATAAGGGTATGTAGATGGGTTATGTTTAAATACTAAGAACCTGCAGCTGTGGCATATTTAGTGATACAGTTACATGCATGCTTACACCACCAATAATATAAGGGGGAAGTGTATAGGGTCCCACACATAAGGTTGACAAAGGTCCACAACTCTGCATATACAAAACATAGACAGATGAAAATTCACATTAGCAGTACATTTAAGGGATTGTCTTGCAGCTGGGATTCCATAAATGTAGAGATCAACCAGTTAAGATTTCAATAAGTTACCTGGCTCACTTTATAATTTGACTGCTTGCATTTTCAACAAGATATAGAAAACTCTTGTAGTGTGCAAACATTTACACAAACATAAAAAAATGCAAAATACACACCAGTCTAAGATTGGTAACACACATATTCGACTCTACATACATTAGAATTCATAAAAGAAACATGGAAAAGTAAAACCAGATACAACAGCATGTGCAAAATTACACATCTGTGTTCATTAATCTGTTGATTTAACTATTTTGGAATTAAATGAATAAATGTTGTTTGGGACAAACTAAGTTGTCCTGGTCCCACGAGCAAGGGTAAAGGGGTGGAGGTGGGTAAAAAAGTTAGGAATTAATGGGAGTCTTTGCAGATAGGCAGGATAGTGGGATTGTAGTGGTGAAAGGGTTAAAGAGAAAGGGAGAGGTTAAAAGAAGTGATGTAGGGGGAGGAGGGACTTATGACAGGATTAAGTGGTAGGGATTAAGGGAAGTAGGTACATTTTGGTGTGAGTTGCTTGCCCTCCCACCCTCCCTTTTTTGGATATGGATGGAAGATGTTGGGCAGTTTAAGGCAGAGAAGAGGGACAGGATTGTCCTCTTCTGTTCCCCCTCCAAGGAAGGTGGTTATTTATTGGCTAATGATTGTTTGATCCGGAGGTGAGTTGAGCAGGTACACTGCCTATTTAAGTGCTGGGTGAATATGTACGCTGCCCCAGTGGAGGAGGTATCAGGGTGAGTAGGTACGCTGTCCTGGGGTAAATTCGTCTAGGGTGAGTAGTGACGCTGCCCTGAGATCATTGCTGATGAAGATAATTGATGTTTTGTATGCATAAGTTCATTGTACAATAGTGTTCAATAAAGGTTGTCAAATGGCTTTATGTGTTTGGCGTGGTTTATTTAAAGGGTGACCAGGACAACAGCAACTTTGCCTGTATAAGAAGTCAATAACATGGACAGACAGAAATAATGCTGTATAATGTTAGCATTCAGAAAGAAATAACTGATAAATCATATCTGTCAGGCATGAGAATACTACACTGAATGAAAACAGCAGGCATGTGTATGTTCAGTATTCGCTGTATAGGGTAGCCTGATTTCATAACCACTAGAGATAGAAACCCAAAGAAGGTGCTGATACAACAGGCAGTGCCATTAGAATCCTCTGCGTAGCAGCATATGGAGTTAGCATTGCAGAGCACTTGGAAGAGGAGGGTTTAATTTGCTTGCAGGAGGAGATGACTGGTTATTTCATTCACCAGAATAATGAACAGAATTCAGTGTCTGTCAAAGTGATGATAGGATAGGAAGTGGCAAGTAAAGGAATATCAGAGTTTTATAACTTGGAATGACTGTCGTACTTGTACATTAAGTCAGTATACTTAGTTATATGTAGGCAGTAATTTAATGCATTTGTTTTTTTGTTTTATTTTTACATTTATTGACTGGGAATGTCTGGCGGGGAGGAAATATTTTCAGTGGATTCTTGTTGGGAAAAAAACAGCTATAAAGATATTTCTACAAAAACAGTTATAAAGATATTTCTAAAAAAGTCATAGTAACAAGTATATTTTACACAGAGTAAATGTAAATATATGAAAACATGTCATACTCACTAGTAGGTGATTCTTCATGGATCTAACAAGCAGCATTAGCTTGATAGAGGTAGAAGTGTAACTAGTACAAATATATAAACTGACTGTATAACAAGTAGACCCTAACATCCATACAATACCTACGTTTAGATGCAAGAGTTCCATGAGTTGAGATGCAGCATGATCTAGAAGATACGGGTGTCATTCATAACAGAAAATGTTTTAAATATCGAAGCACAAAAGAGCAGCCATAGAAGGTCAAAACACAGAATATTGACACTATATTCTATTGGCTTTATTACTGCGGTAGCGTTGTCACCTCACAGTAAGACATTGTCCTGTTCGATTCTCAGCTAGAGAGTCTTCTGTGTGAAGACATGCGTGAATGGGCGTACCTTCGTTGAAGGTTGTGCATCAGGGCTGGCAGCTCGGCATGTAAAAATCTACTGCCAATCATTAGCGGACTGGAGTTCCACTGTGGCGACCCCTAACCAGGAAAAGCCAAAAGACACAACATTCTATTGGCTTTATTAGCAGCACTAAAAAGTCAGTAAGATGTTGCATGAAGTTCTAGTACAGCATGGAATGGACTGTTCATAGGTTCATAGGTATATACTAGTCTAACAACCACCAGGGCCTTTATAAACCAAGCTGTGCAACCCAACCCAAGTGTGTCCCCATTCATCATGCGCATTTATTAGGTGGGGGTATGTTAGGAAGTTTCTAGAGGTTATGGGGGGTTTGTTAGTTTGTGCATTACTGTCAGCCTCTGTCTATCAGAGACAAGGGGCCAAACCTGTGGTAAATTTCTGACTTCCCAGCCATTGATCAAGGTTACACTTAAATAGTGTTATGGATGGGGAGCCTGTTACAGAGGATGGGTATCATCTGAGATGTAGGATGGTGCAGTGATAGCACTGTCACCTCACAGCAAGAGGTTCTCCAGATCAATTCTCAGCTGTGTGCCTTCTGTGTAGAGTCTGCATGTTCTCCCTGCATTCATGAAGGTTTCCTCTGGGAACTCCGGTTTCCTCTCACGTTATAAAGACATGCATCTGGAGTGTTTCTCCCTGGACCTCCACTAAAAATTTGCTTTGTTCCAAGTTGGACTTTCCCGGTAAATAAATAATAAATAAATAAAAAAAATAAATATCTGTCACACTAACATGTCTTGTTTATGTCAAAAGCAAATTTTAAATTTTACAGCTACTGGGTCTAATGCTGTTCATGTGCAAAAGTTCCATCAGAGCTGAATTTAAGGATGCCTTATATACCAGGTCTAGATCACCTCTCAGTAACATATCCAGAGATAGGGTTTTTAGGCAAGCCATATAGGACAATGTGTTTACATCCTGAATTCTCTTGATAAGTAACCTCTGGCAGTTAGCTTAGAGGATTAAGGAGGTGTTAACATACTGTTTTCTGTGGTCCAGTGGTGCAAGGTTTGATTCCCTCAGCCTCAATTGCTTAACTTGTAACTCTGAGCAAGTTACTTAACTAGACACCACATCTAGGCTGAGTCTAAAAAAGGCTCAGGAAGATCACTACTCTTCCCTGGAAAACAAATACAAGCAAAATAAAATAAGCCTTTATGGGCTTTCCAACTGTTGTATGTGTCTGATTGTGTACATGCTGAAGGAGGCATTATACTCCATGATGAGTTTGATAAGGGACAAATAAACTGACATTATGACTTCCTTGGACCTGGATGCCATGCCCTTACTTATAAGCTGAGTGACACAGAATGATTTTCTTACTACCATGGCTACATGTTGGTCAAAGGCCTAACTACTGTCTACATATGCTCCCAGATGCTGACTACTGGGTCAGATCTTAGGGGTGTCTTATTGATGAAGTCATTAGCCTGGATAGCAGTTTTCCCAAAAGGCACTGTAATGCAGTTCTTGCCATAGAGTTTTAATCTAGAACTTTGGCACCAGTCATTTGTGTATGTTAGACCTTCTTGTAAGATGTTTGTGTCATGGGGGAATCTATGATAGCTCCATATTTGCAGTCGTTTGCTAACTTGGTCAGCCAAAGGCCTTTGACATTAGCCTTTACCTCCAAGAAGAAGATGCCAGATAGGAGTGGTCACAACACAGAGCCCTGAGATAACCCACTGGTGACTGGTCTCTTAGGGGAGGTGGTCTCACCAATCCTGAATTCCTGGGTCCTGTCTCAGATCCAGATGGCAATCTAGTGAGTTATGTAGGGGTTTATGTCCAGTTAAGTGAGTTTGTCAACTATACCCAAGTAGAGCATTCTATCAAATACCTTAGCCAGTTCCAAGTAGGCAGTATGTACAGGGCTTTCCTCAGCCATTGCCTAGGTAACTTTTTCAAAGGACTTCACCAGGTTTTATAGGCATGACCTGCCATTCACAAAGCCAAACTAGGTTGGTTCCAGTTTCTGAAGTTTGGCTATGTCTTTGTTGATCATTTCCAAGATAATTTGTTCCATGGCTTTGCATATTAGGCTAGTCAGTCTAATAGATCTATAGTTTATGTAGTTTGTTGATTGTCCACCCTTGTGAAGTGGGATAGCCATTGCACTCCCCCATTCTCATTGTACAAGGCCTGTTCTGAAGCTATACTTGAAAAGTGACTCAAGTGGTCCAGATTGGTTATGTCTCAAGCTGTTTAGGAGGTTTCCCACGATACTGACAGAACCCATTCATGCAGTGTTTTTGGCCTTAGTGTGTGCCACCAAGACCTACTCCCTGCTAATAGTTGTGGGGTTATGTTAGTAGGTATTTCATTGGGGGTAATGTTGGTTAAAGTTTGAGCTAAATTTGTCAGCCAGCAAATTCCCTATGTTGCTCTGCTCATTGAAGGTGGCACCATTGACTTCCAGTTCGGTACACAATGTGCTGCTTTGAGGTTTCAGACATAGCTGCAGAAGGCCTCGTGGTTGTCTTAAGAGTGTGAGGATATCTATACTTGTAAATGGCCTTTTTGGGCTTAATTAGACCTCTTAGTTTCCCGTTTACTTTTAACTGGAGAGTTGCTATCATTATGGGAGTTGCTCTTTTAGCCATTACTTTTTTCTTTTCTTATATACCCTGTTAAGGTTAGGATGTCAACAGTGTGGTTTGTTTTTAGTGTATGTTTTGGGCTTACTTCTAGTAGGTACAGCAGCCTCTATACAGCCATTTACATGGTTGTACAGGCTCTCTGTGAACAATTCCACACAGGTTGCTGTGAACTCGGGGTTGACAGGGACATTCAATTTTTACAAACTATTGCTTAATAGGGTGTAGTTATCTTTGAAATGGTTCCTAAGTGTTAACATGGTTTGCTGGGTTTACCAACTTAATTTTTATTTTAACGGAAACAGCTTTGTTGTCCGACTTCACCAGTGAGGACATGCCACTGAAGAAGGGGGGGGGGTCAGTTCTCTCCCCTGTTGGTGAGTATCAGGTCCAGTATGTTTGAACCACTAGCGAGTACATGCTCTATCTAGTTAAGGATATTTGTGTTAATAAAGTCCAGGAATCGTTGTACCTACAAATATGAGGCAGTATATGTTTCCCAGTCTATAAATAGATAGTTAAAGTCTCCCATGAATAGGGTATTTGGTTTAATGGCAAGTGTCTTCAGGAGGTCTAGTTATGAACTATGTGATTCTAGCAACATAGAAGGTGACCTATATATTTCTGGAATATCACATGGGACTTTGTCTATGGTGATTTACATGTGGATACATTCCGGGGGATCGTCCTCTTTAACCAATGTAGAGTTATGCTTTTGCTACTATAGACTGAGACTTCTCCTTCCTTCCCTGCTTGTACACCTGATGACCAAAATATGTGGAAGACTGAAGCCTTGTACTGCTGGAGTACTTTCTGCAGATGTAAACTATGTCTTGGTAATGGAACAGATGTCTATATTCTCCAGAATGAGGAGAGCTTGTAGGGTGTGGAGGTTTTTTGTTTTGGTTTGCCGACTGTGGAGTTTCTTGTTTAGGCTCCTATCATTCATTCAATAATAACACCTTTAGGTCTCTTTTTTTTCACTTTTACCCAATGTAGTGTGATCTCAGAGTTGGTATGTATAGTTACCAAGGGATGTGGAGGTCTGTGTCCCATAAAGATACGGGTTTTAGTAACGTCAATGTTTTGTGCTTTGATTTTCTGTAGTTAGTCTTTTTTGCTTCAATATTTGAAGCATCCACTGTTACGAATGTATCATTATCGACTGAATATTATTTTTATCCTCCAAGCAATTACACATTGGAGACATGTTAGTATATACAACAATCCAGAAGTAAAACTTAAAATAATTAGCAGTATGAACTATAAAGGTTATTTAAAAAAGGGGGGGGGGGAAGTCATGTGACAAGATAAGAAGAGATGATTCAGTCAAATTAAGGAAAATCAGCATTGTAAGATGTAATTGATACTGCATAAAGTAAGACCATATTTGTAGTTCCACTGTCTTAATAATTTTACTGATTTCTTTAAAGCATTGGTTCCCTGGGATAAATTGTAGTTGACAGGCTAGCCTATCTCTGAGTCTCCCAAAGGAAACAGGAAGCCAAGTGTCACCAAATATGTTCCGCATTTTGTGAACAGTAATAAGCATGCCAGCAAAAGCCTTAATATAATGCTATATTTCCCACCATTCATGGTATACGATAGGGCTGACCCATTTGTTTAAGAGATAAAACTTGTGAGCATATATCAGCAGAATGAGGGAGAACTGGTAACTAATCATCTGCAGTGCAGTGATAAAAAGTGGCATATTCTACCATGGTGACCAGCCACTAAACTGGATATTTTGTTGTATGCCTAACTTAGACTGTGCAAGACAGGCTTATATACTGGTTAGTATGTGTGCAGAATAATGTATTGGCTATGTAAGGTCAGCCAAGCATTTGACTATTTTTAGTTACAACACTGGCAATTTAATTATCAGACTTTAAATGATCATTGTAGAGAAAACCTGGAGTTTTGCTGAACTTACCTCTTCTACAGGAGTTAGATATAAGGAGGTGATGCTTTTTTAGGCTAATTAAGTGAGCAATGTTTACAGTAATGAGAACTTGGCACCATCCTGTATATGATGCCTTCAAACAGATAACACTGAATTGATCTTATTAGGACTAAGAAACAATTCTGTCACCCTTGGCTATACTTGCAGACTGTGGAATCTGAGTTCAGTTTGAAAGTAACAGCTGGAATAATATTGTCTGCAAATACGACTGCAGTCTCAGCGGTATACTGAATCAGTTTTGCATTTCAGCAATGATGAATCATATAATTTATGAAAAGTATACAAAGCAGGAACCCACTAAATGAGTTTTCAATTAATTGAATTTTCAATCATTTGAGATTCGTTGAGTAGAGCATTAAATGAAATGGCATAAGCCCATTTATGTATGTATGTATTCATATATGGGCCACGGTGTGCTGGATGGGAATTATGCATCTGAAGTGATACCAATGTTTTCTAACTAATGTTCTCTCACTACTTTGAATTTCTTGAGTTAGAGTTGGCATACTTGCATTGTTTCATTTCTCTTTCTCTTGTTTTATCGTGACCTGTTTCACTTTAAATTTGATGTTTTACTTTAAATATTTAAAATATATTTTTCCCTTGCAATTTAAAAAGTACTTGGTTAATACCAGTTAACAAAACTTTGTGTTGTATTGTTTGTTTGACTGCAGCAGGATTAGAACTATATGTATTGTGAGCCGAGAAACATTATTTTTATTTAAGTTAAATAGAACAGTACATGGTTTAATCGGTGGGACCTGACAGTTCTCTGTGGCAGGTGGTTAGGGAATGTTATGGATTTCTTGGTTTATAGTTTGCATGCTTGGATTATTTCTTGTTCTTTTATCATGTTTTATTGCAGTCTGTTTACATTTTGTTTCTGCAGCTGTAAATGCATTGTTGGTTAATGCCAGTTAGTAATGATGTGCATTGTGTTCTTTGACTCTGATGAGAGTAAATATATCTGAACTATTGGCAGAGTAGAGAAGTGGCATTTTTATTTAAGGTAAGAAGAACTTGACGCGATTTAGCCTGTACCTGCTGCTCTATGACTCTTTGATTTTCAAACCCTACCTGCCCTGTACCTTTTGTGGTCTTAAATCCAACTACTCTTGATTTGTGCGTTCCTTCCTTAAATTTAACTTTACAAGATTTTTCCACTCTTACTTGTAATTACTAGAAGATCTTACTGGGAAGGTTGTGTTCTTAGAATTTTCAAATTTCAGCTATTCCTCCTTCCAGGTCTTCACACCCACTCAGTGCACAGACCGCAGTACATGCAGTATTGTCCGCTTTTCTGGCTTCCTTTTAAAATCTCTGGCCTAAGAGCTAGCTACTAAATAGGATATGTACAGAATAAAAGAAGCTGACCTGGAGACTGGGGCACACTAGCATTTTATACTACTGCATTGTGATTAGCTGTGGTTTGTAGCACTACCACGCCACAAACTGCAAACTAGTAAGATCATCCAAAAAAGTCAGACAGCAGAAACACCTTCACAGGACAAGCAGATAATTTATTGTAAAATCCACAGTAGAAACAAGTAAAATACATATGTTGCAAGTATAAAACATAAGCGTTTTCATTCCTAAAGTAAATTAGCAAGGAACTTCATCAGATAAATGAGACCATCCATCATCTCAGTATAAACCGTACCAATCCTTGGATCCTACCCAGTTTGGCTTTGTTAAGGGCAGATCATGCCTGCTAAACCTGGTGGACTTCTTTGAGACAGTTACCAAGGCATTAGATGAGGGAAAGGAGGTCCACACAGCCTACCTAGACCTTGCAAAGGCTTTTGACACCATTCCCCATTCTAGTATTATAGACAAGCTCACCAGCTTGAACATAAACTCCTACGTCACGAGATGGGTTGCCAACTGGCTCATGGATAGAACCCACATGGTGAGAGTTGCAGGCTCTACATCTGACTCTAAACTGGTTACAAGTGGCGTCCCCCAGGGCTCAGTCCTAGGACCCCTCCTGTTCGGTATATACTTCTCAGAGGCAAGCATAGGAGGACTATGGCTGACCAAGTTTGCAGACGACTGCAAACTTGGGGCCATAACTGATTCTCCAGCTGAAACATACACCCTCCAGGAGGGCTTCACTGAGATGGATACCTGATGTCAAAATCATGGCCTCATGCTAAATGCCAAAAAGTGCATAGTCATCCCCTTTGGAAAAAAATAAAGTACCCATGAACTGCCACATAGGTGGTAGTCCCCTAAATACAGAAAATGTAATAATGGATCTGGGGACCCAAGTAGATAGTAATCTCTCCTTTGATAATCATATTGCCAAGGTGGTTAGAAAATCCTTCTATGTGGCCCATCTAATCACAAAAGGGTTCGCATCTAGAACAAAAGAGGTTATTGTGCCTCTCTACTCATCACTCATTAGACCCATCATAGAATACAATGCCCCATTTGGGATGTATATTACAAGACACCTGCAACAGCTGGAAAGACCACAAAAGTACCTCTCCAAGAGGATTACTGGCCTCAAACAGATGCCCTATGCAGCCCGACTCAAGAAATTCCAGCTGTACTCGGTTGCATACCGCTTACTCAGAGGTGATCTCAGCCTGACATACAAGGCCATGTCCAACACAGAATTGATGGACATGCTCCACCTAAAAAAACAACAAATCCCAGAGAGCCACATGCTCTAGAGATATAAACCTCACCACAATGATAAATAGGACATGCTGGAGGGATATATTCCTGTTCCAGAGACTCCCCATGCTTTAGAACAGAATTCCAATATACATCAGGCAGAGCCCCTCACTAACACTCTTCAACAGAAACCTTGACGGGTGGATGGGAAACAAGAAAATTTACCCCTGGAATCACTGCAGTGGCTCTGCTGGACAGTGGCGCAGGGAACTAATGGCTCTGCTAGACAGAGGCACAGGGAACTAATCTAAGGGGGTGGCGAAAGCCAACACATTCTGGCTAGGCTTATAAATGCCCTTGGGCAGATAGCCTAGTACTTACCTATGAACCTATGTACCTAATCATCCAACCAGTTCAGTCAGAAATGACACACCTCTAAGGGAACCAATAGAGGCTTCTAAAACTAGACACACGTCTAAATTAAAAAAATAACCCCATATAGCCACTAACTCTATGAACCAAAATGATCCCATTGGTGAGCCTAGTAATTATATAGTGGAAATAAATGGGTGTACAGACTGTTTTGTGAGTGCTTTTATCACTACATTTAGTATGGACAGTTACCATATTAGGGAAATTCTATTTAAGAATTGGGATATCCTGAAAACAGAGAAGGATGTGAGGGATAATGTAGGTAAGAAACCCATTTTTGTGTACAAAAAGGGTCTGAATTTTAAAAACCTCCTCTAGAATCAATGTGAACAGAAAAAGTTGGGACTGTGTATAAATGTGGAGCCCGTGTCTATTGTTGTTACATTTTAGATGTTAGTGAGATCACTATTAATGATTTTAAATTTAAAAATTAGAATTTATGGTAGACCCTCTTGTAATTCAGTAAAAGTAGTTTATTGTACGGTTTGCTCCCTATGTCCATGTTTTTACGTGGGCAAAATGGAACACAATCTGAAAAACAGAACAGGTGAACACCTAAGTGATATTAGATTAAGGAAAGAAACTAATGCTCTGGTGAAGCATATTATTAATAATTACAGTCATGAGTTCAAGTTCATTGTTTTAGAAATACTGAAGCTTTCAGAGAGGGAAGGTGCCTGGCCATTACTTTTAGAGAAACTGAGCTAGCATGGCAGATTCAGTTGAATGCACGGTTTTGGCCAGGCTTGAATGAAACTCAATCTATTAAAAGTCTTTTAAAATTAAGAGGGTTAAAAAAATAATAAAATTGTATTTCTTAGAAGCAAGTAAGCACTTTTATAGCAATAACCCACGCCTGGGTGTGGGTAATGCTGGATTTACCCACGGTTGGTGTGGTTTGGTCAAGAGGGCAAAGCCTGAGTGGCCGAACAAAGCCAACCGCGGGTAAATCCAGCATTACCCACACCCAGAAGTGGGTTATTGCTATTATACAATGACATTATTTAAGAAAAAAAATAATTACTTTTCTTAAATAATGGCATTGTATAATGCCTCCTTGCTGCCCTTCCGCAGCTGTCTGGTATTCTGCGGCAGTTCTGATGTACTGCGCATGCGTATGCCTACGCAGTACATCAGAGCTGTGGGCAAAAGCAACGGAGAAAGCAAGATCTCCGTTGCTTTTTACAAACTGTCTCGCTATGTTAAATGGGTTTAACATAGTGAGACAGCTTTAAAAAAAGCAATGGAGAATATCCGTTGCTTTTTTAAAGCTGTCTGGCTATGTTAAACCCATTTATCATAGCGAGACAGTTTTGAAAAAAGCAACGGAGAAAGCAAGATCTCCCTTGCTTTTTAAAAACTGTTTTGCTATGTTAAATGAGTTTAACATTGCGAGATAGTGTGAGATCTTGTGTTCTCCGCTGCTGTAAAAAAAAAGAGTTATAGTAATGGAAAAAGTCCGGGCGACTACGATATGGCTAAGAAATCTCTACCCAAGGTCGTAGGCAACACACTAAAAAAATTCAACATTTAGGTTAGTAGTAGTATTAGACACCTGACTTTAGTAGTATCTTTCCTCTCACTTCAATTTCACTCTTTGTTCTGACCTATTTTTCTTACCTTTCCCTTATCCTCTTGTTAGTCTCCCTTTTTTTCTCTCATCTCCTGACTACTATCTCATTCCTATCCTCTCACATTACTTAATTCCTCCTCCTTCTCTTTCCACTCTATTTTTTTTTTTTTATTGTAGTAGGAGCCTTATGGCATAGCCTGTATGGAATTTATTAAGTAGCCCTTGAAACTGTCCTATCTCTAGTCAGGACTTTTAATGATAATGTACCTTCTTTTTGTGAATTTGATTCACCTAGTTTATTATTAGCAATTTGTACTCATTCTTGTTTTTTTACGATTGTTGTCTTACTTGTATTCTTTGTGTTTATTAAAAGTATGTCTCACTGTTATGTTCTATGTGGAGCTTTTCTCCCCGGGCCTCTACTGAAAATGGAGATATATCCAGCTAGACTAGCCCGGTTAACAAATGTAAAATAAATAAATAAAAATAAGACACCTGTTTTGAGTAGCAGTATTAGACACCTGCCTTGACTAACGAATAGTAGTATAAGACATCTTTCATGAATAATAGTGTAAGAGACGTGTCTTGAGAATTAGTATTAGGCACCTGTCATGAATAACAGTATAAGACAGTTTACCTTTATAAAGCCAAATCACAGTGGTACGAATGCTCATATGAGTGACTCGTAACCACAAAAGTGAAAATGGCAATAGTCCTTAATGTTTGAAAAATAGCAAATCGAAAAGCAGATTTGCTGTTTTTCGAACATTAATGTCGAACGAAAAAAAAAAGAAGTGTAAAGCAGGGAGGCAAGCCCCCCTGCACCCCCCATATGGGGGGCTGCTCTCCCACCCCCCCACTTTAATATTCTAACTCAGAGATCACACTGCAGTGGGGAAAGGGACCATTTTCCAAACCCCACTATAGTGCAATCCACCCCACAATGTTGAATGTGCAATGAGCGAATGTCACTGTGCATTCGCTCATTGCACATTTGAACCTTTTTTCGTTTGGCATTTGCAAACTTTGCAAACAGCCTTTCGAACAATTGCTGTTCGCCCAAGTGTGAATCACCTTTCTAAAGGTAAACCATATAAGACACCTATCTCGATTAGTGACTAGTAGTATAAGGACAGCACAGTGTTGCAGTGGTTTGCATTGTCACCTCACAGCAAGAGGTTCTCTGGTTCAGTTCTCGGCTGGGTTGCCTTCTCTGTGGAGTCTGCATGTCCTCCCTGCATTTGTGTGGGTTTCCTCTGGGTGCTGCGGTTTCCTCCCACATTACAAAGACATGCATCTGGAGCGTTTCTCCCTTGGCCTCTTCTAAAAATTGACTCAATCCAAGTCAGACTTTCCCAGTAAACAAATGTTAAATAAATAAAATAAATAAATAAGACACCTGTATTGAGAAGTACAATTAGACACCTGTATTGAGTAGTGAGTAGTAATATAAGACACCTGTCTGGAGAAGTAGTATTAGACACCTGTCTTGAGAAGTGAGTAGTAATATTAGACACCTTCCTTGAGTAGTAGTATAAGACACCTGTCATGAGCAGTAGTATAAGACGCCTGTCTTGAGTAGTAATATAAGACACCTGTCATGAGCAGTAGTATAAGACACCTGTCTTGAGAAGTGAGTAGTAGTATTAGACACCTTCCTTGAGTAGTAGTATAAGACACCTGTCTTGAGAAGTGAGTAGTAGTATTAGACACCTTCCTTGAGTAGTAGTATAAGACACCTGTCATGAGCAGTAGTATAAGACACCTGTCATGAGCAGTAGTATAAGACACCTGTCTTGAGAAGTGAGTAGTAGTATTAGACACCTTCCTTGAGTAGTAGTATAAGACACCTGTCATGAGCAGTAGTATAAGACGCCTGTCTTGAGCAGTAGTATAAGACACCTGTCATGAGCAGTAGTATAAGACGCCTGTCTTGAGCAGTAGTATAAGACGCCTGTCTTGAGAAGTGAGTAGTAGTATTAGACACCTTCCTTGAGTAGTAGTATAAGACACCTGTCATGAGCAGTAGTATAAGACACCTGTCATGAGCAGTAGTATAAGACGCCTGTCTTGAGCAGTAGTATAAGACACCTGTCATGAGCAGTAGTATAAGACGCCTGTCTTGAGCAGTAGTATAAGACACCTGTCTTGAGAAGTGAGTAGTAGTATTAGACACCTTCCTTGAGTAGTAGTATAAGACACCTGTCATGAGCAGTAGTATAAGACGCCTGTCTTGAGCAGTAGTATAAGACGCCTGTCTTGAGTAGTAGTATTAGACACCTGTCATGAGCAGTAGTATAAGACGCCTGTCATGAGCAGTAGTATAAGACACCTGTCTTGAGAAGTGAGTAGTAGTATTAGACACCTTCCTTGAGTAGTAGTATAAGACACCTGTCATGAGCAGTAGTATAAGACACCTGTCTTGAGTAGTAGTATTAGACACCTGTCTTGAGAAGTGAATAGTAGTATTAGACACCTTCCTTGAGTAGTAGTATAAGACACCTGTCATGAGCAGTAGTATAAGACACCTGTCTTGAGTAGTAGTATTAGACACCTGTCTTGAGAAGTGAATAGTAGTATTAGACACCTTCCTTGAGTAGTAGTATAAGACACCTGTCATGAGCAGTAGTATAAGACACCTGTCATGAGCAGTAGTATAAGACACCTGTCTTGAGAAGTGAGTAGTAGTATTAGACACCTTCCTTGAGTAGTAGTATAAGACACCTGTCATGAGCAGTAGTATAAGACACCTGTCATGAGCAGTAGTATAAGACACCTGTCTTGAGAAGTGAGTAGTAGTATTAGACACCTTCCTTGAGTAGTAGTATAAGACACCTGTCATGAGCAGTAGTATAAGACGCCTGTCTTGAGCAGTAGTATAAGACGCCTGTCTTGAGAAGTGAGTAGTAGTATTAGACACCTTCCTTGAGTAGTAGTATAAGACACCTGTCATGAGCAGTAGTATAAGACACCTGTCATGAGCAGTAGTATAAGACGCCTGTCTTGAGCAGTAGTATAAGACACCTGTCATGAGCAGTAGTATAAGACGCCTGTCTTGAGCAGTAGTATAAGACGCCTGTCTTGAGAAGTGAGTAGTAGTATTAGACACCTTCCTTGAGTAGTAGTATAAGACACCTGTCATGAGCAGTAGTATAAGACACCTGTCATGAGCAGTAATATAAGACACCTGTCATGAGCAGTAGTATAAGACACCTGTCTTGAGAAGTGAGTAGTAGTATTAGACACCTTCCTTGAGTAGTAGTATAAGACACCTGTCATGAGCAGTAGTATAAGACACCTGTCTTAAGTAGTAGTATTAGATACCTGTCTTGAGAAGTGAGTAGTAGTATTAGACACCTTCCTTGAGTAGTAGTATAAGACACCTGTCATGAGCAGTAGTATAAGACACCTGTCTTAAGTAGTAGTATTAGATACCTGTCTTGAGAAGTGAGTAGTAGTATTAGACACCTTCCTTGAGTAGTAGTATAAGACACCTGTCATGAGCAGTAGTATAAGACACCTGTCATGAGCAGTAATATAAGACACCTGTCATGAGCAGTAGTATAAGACACCTGTCTTGAGAAGTGAGTAGTAGTATTAGACACCTTCCTTGAGTAGTAGTATAAGACACCTGTCATGAGCAGTAGTATAAGACACCTGTCATGAGCAGTAGTATAAGACGCCTGTCTTGAGCAGTAGTATAAGACACCTGTCATGAGCAGTAGTATAAGACGCCTGTCTTGAGCAGTAGTATAAGACGCCTGTCTTGAGAAGTGAGTAGTAGTATTAGACACCTTCCTTGAGTAGTAGTATAAGACACCTGTCATGAGCAGTAGTATAAGACGCCTGTCTTGAGCAGTAGTATAAGACGCCTGTCTTGAGTAGTAGTATTAGACACCTGTCATGAGCAGTAGTATAAGACACCTCTCTTGAGTAGTAGTATTAGACACCTGTCATGAGCAGTAGTATAAGACGCCTGTCATGAGCAGTAGTATAAGACACCTGTCTTGAGAAGTGAGTAGTAGTATTAGACACCTTCCTTGAGTAGTAGTATAAGACACCTGTCATGAGCAGTAGTATAAGACACCTGTCATGAGCAGTAGTATAAGACGCCTGTCTTGAGCAGCAGTATAAGACACCTGTCTTGAGAAGTGAGTAGTAGTATTAGACACCTTCCTTGAGTAGTAGTATAAGACACCTGTCTTGAGAAGTGAGTAGTAGTATTAGACACCTTCCTTGAGTAGTAGTATAAGACACCTGTCATGAGCAGTAGTATAAGACGCCTGTCTTGAGCAGTAGTATAAGACGCCTGTCTTGAGTAGTAGTATAAGACGCCTGTCTTGAGCAGTAGTATAAGACGCCTGTCTTGAGCAGTAGTATAAGACACCTCTCTTGAGTAGTAGTATTAGACACCTGTCATGAGCAGTAGTATAAGACGCCTGTCATGAGCAGTAGTATAAGACGCCTGTCTTGAGCAGTAGTATAAGACACCTGTCTTGAGAAGTGAGTAGTAATATTAGACACCTTCCTTGAGTAGTAGTATAAGACACCTGTCATGAGCAGTAGTATAAGACACCTGTCTTGAGAAGTGAGTAGTAATATTAGACACCTTCCTTGAGTAGTAGTATAAGACACCTGTCATGAGCAGTAGTATAAGACACCTGTCTTAAGTAGTAGTATTAGATACCTGTCTTGAGAAGTGAGTAGTAGTATTAGACACCTTCCTTGAGTAGTAATATAAGACGCCTGTCATGAGCAGTAGTATAAGACACCTGTCTTGAGAAGTGAGTAGTAATATTAGACACCTTCCTTGAGTAGTAGTATAAGACACCTGTCATGAGCAGTAGTATAAGACACCTGTCTTAAGTAGTAGTATTAGATACCTGTCTTGAGAAGTGAGTAGTAATATTAGACATCTTCCTTGAGTAGTAGTATAAGACGCCTGTCATGAGCAGTAGTATAAGACACCTCTCTTGAGTAGTAGTATTAGACACCTGTCATGAGCAGTAGTATAAGACGCCTGTCATGAGCAGTAGTATAAGACGCCTGTCTTGAGCAGTAGTATAAGACACCTGTCTTGAGAAGTGAGTAGTAGTATTAGACACCTTCCTTGAGTAGTAGTATAAGACACCTGTCATGAGCAGTAGTATAAGACACCTGTCATGAGCAGTAGTATAAGACGCCTGTCTTGAGCAGCAGTATAAGACACCTGTCTTGAGAAGTGAGTAGTAGTATTAGACACCTTCCTTGAGTAGTAGTATAAGACACCTGTCATGAGAAGTGAGTAGTAGTATTAGACACCTGTCATGAGCAGTAGTATAAGACACCTGTCTTGAGAAGTGAGTAGTAGTATTAGACACCTTCCTTGAGTAGTAGTATAAGACACCTGTCTTGAGAAGTGAGTAGTAGTATTAGACACCTTCCTTGAGTAGTAGTATAAGACACCTGTCATGAGCAGTAGTATAAGACACCTGTCTTGAGAAGTGAGTAGTAATATTAGACACCTTCCTTGAGTAGTAGTATAAGACACCTGTCATGAGCAGTAGTATAAGACACCTGTCTTGAGAAGTGAGTAGTAATATTAGACACCTTCCTTGAGTAGTAGTATAAGACACCTGTCATGAGCAGTAGTATAAGACACCTGTCATGAGCAGTAGTATAAGACGCCTGTCTTGAGCAGTAGTATAAGACACCTGTCTTGAGTAGTAATATAAGACACCTGTCATGAGCAGTAGTATAAGACACCTGTCTTGAGAAGTGAGTAGTAGTATTAGACACCTTCCTTGAGTAGTAGTATAAGACACCTGTCATGAGCAGTAGTATAAGACGCCTGTCTTGAGCAGTAGTATAAGACACCTGTCTTGAGAAGTGAGTAGTAGTATTAGACACCTTCCTTGAGTAGTAATATAAGACACTTTGTCAAGGGGGGGGGTCTTGCCTGTTAAATTAGGTTGATTTCTTTGAGACAGTCACCAAAGCCATGGACAAGGGGATGATGGTGCATACCACATAACCCTGATCTGGCCAAAGCCTTCAATACTATTTCCCATTTGGGCACAATAAATAAACTGTCTTAACTAGGCATCAATCCATATGTTATTAGATGGGTAGCAAACTGGCTCACTGAGAGAATCCACCTAGTCAAAACAGGGGAAGCCACCTCATGCAGTAGACCTGTAATGAGCGGTGTACCCCAGGTATCTGTCTTGGGGCATCTGTTGTTTGGGATATATTTTTCTGAGCTGCAGGCTAATACCAGTGGGCTATGGTTGACCAAGTGTGCAGATAACTGCAAGCTGGGTACTGTCATCAATTCCCCTAGTGATGTGGACATCCTCCAAGTGGGTTCCACCCAAACAAATGACTTGTGCCAGAAACATGGCCTCAAACTGAATGCTAAAAATGCATCATCATCCCCACATCCACACAAATAATCACATTAATAACAAGGTCCTAAGCATGCAATCAGTTGTGAGGGATTTAGGCACCCAAAGTGATAGCAAAGTGACTTTTGATCAACATATTTGCCTCCATTGTACAGAAAGCTTTCTACATGTCCCACCTCATTAGGAGGGGTATCTCATCCAGTGACAAGGAGGTCATAACATCTCTGTGTTCTTCCCTTATAAGACCCATTATTGAGTACAATGCCCCTTTCAGCATGTACCTTACAAAGCACATGTAGTAGTTGGAGAGACCACAGAAGTTCCTCACCAGGAGAATCCAAGGCCTCGAACATCTACCCTACACAGACAGGCTAAAAGCCCTGTCCCTCTACTCAGTCTCATACAAACTACTCAGTGATGACCTCTGTCTGGCATACAAAACAATCTCAGATATGCCTTATTGGGGCTGCTCCATATCCAGAAGTCAAGCTCCACTCAAGTAACCCACACACATGACCTCAACCCAGTCTGTGACATCAATAGGACTTGTTGGCAAGACAGTTTTGTGTCCCAGAGACCCCCCATTCTGAGGAATAGACTCCCTCTCCACATCAAGCAGAGTACATCATTAACCCTTTTTAAGTGCAACCTGGATAACTGGATGGGGAACAAAAAATACACACCTGGGATTCCACCCATGTCCCTGCTGGACAGGGGCATTTGATGCTGACTTGTCAGAACATGGGCTAAATTATTGGCTAGACTTCTAAGGGCTTCAGGGCCAATAGCCTAGTAACTTCCTATGATCCTATGACAATGTAAATGGCTGCTTGCTTACTACATACAAATGTGGGTTAGCTGATCTTGTTCTTAGCCTTGAAGATCTACCACTATAATTCCACTACACAAGTGTGGTCATACCACTGATCCAGACAGTTATAGACTTATTAATCTTATATGGAAGGCTGTAGACCAGATCATATGTAAGGCCATTAATATACAGGTAGGTAGTATCCTGCTTCTTGACTCAAAAATATTTAGCTTTGTCAAGGACAGATCCTGTTTCTTTAACCTTGTAAGCTTCTTCAAAGACGTCAATGAAACTATGGACAATGGTCACTCCATTCATGCTGCCTGTTTTGTGCTGGCTTTCAGTAAAATTCCACATGTAGTTATTAGTAACAAGCAAGGAAAGGACAAACTTCGGAAAACAGTGAAGGAGTACCAGGCAGTCAAAACAAGTCACCGGAGCCTTAACTCACTTTTATTACAACAATGAACAAACAGCGTTTTCGCTACAACAACAAAGTAGCTTCATCAGAGGCAGAAAACACAGTAAAAAAGGCGCCAAACAGATTTTATAGTATAGGCACCTTGATTCAATACAGCTGTAACAAGGAAAAAACATCACTTCCTGTGTATTTAAATATGTTTAAAGCAACACTCGCTTTGGCAGCAGCATAACAACTAGCCTTTTTGGACAAGACAGCAAAATGCACACAATATATAATAAAGTATATTCCAACCAGATTAGAAGATCTATGCTAAAATAGTTTTTTTAAAAACATATTAATAAAAATAAAAATAAAACAAGTTTACATACACTAATAATTCATATATACTGTCAACCTATTTAACGTAAAAAAGATCTATATTTTAAAACAGGGGCAATATTACAGCTCTCGTTTAATCCTGGAATGTTGAAGGCATCGAGCTTAAGTTGCCATTCCAGTTCTAAAATCTCTAATAGGAGGGGGGTAGGCCCACCCCTGATAGATCTATACATACAATCAATGCCCATAAAAACAAAATTGTGTCCAGAATTGGATTCTACATGTTTGGCTAGGGCATTTTCACATTTGTTATTCCTAATGGCATAACTGTGTTGATATATGCGCTCTCTGAATTTCCTATCGGTTTTTCCGACATAAAATGCCGGACAGCAGACACAGAAAGCTACATATATAATAGATTTAGTTTCACAGTTAATTTTACAATTGATCTCATATTTTTTGTGTCCTATACTAAAGGAATTCCCTGTACGCACAACATGACACCAATTACATGTGCTGCAACTGAAGCAACCTTTAGTTCTCTGTAGCCTTTGGCTAGATTGATTCCTTTGCAGTAATTCCTAAATGTTATTGCCTCTTCTGTATGTGAACCTCGGTTTGATGCCGAGTTTCTCCACCAAAAAGGAATTATTGGTAATAAAATACCAGTTCTTATCTATGATTTCCGAAATTTCTTTAGAATTCAAATTAAAAGTCGTTGAAAAGGACAAGCTACACTCACATTTAGTCTTGTCAGACTTGTCTTCCATACAAGGCTCTATAGGCAAGAACTCACTAGAGTTACTGGTATTCTCAGGCGGGGTGATTGTTTTATCAACAATTAATGGTCTAAAAACACCCCTTAATCTTTTATTTGTGACCTCTACAATTAACTCTTCTATAATAAGTGGGGGGTAGCCCCTATTAGTAAAGAACTCAGTTAATAAAACACATTCACTTTCATAATCTTTGAGTTCACTGCACATTCTAACAGCCCTGACTAACTGTCCCTTAATGATTGCTTTTTTTAACTTGAAAGGGTGGGCGCTTGTGTAGTGTAAAAATGAGTTGACGACGCCTCCCCACGGAAAATGGACTATATAAACCTAGAATTACCTGAATCCTTTTTAAGTTTAACATCCAAGTAATCTATCTCATTAACCTCAAATTTAGAAGTGAATTTAAGAAATGGGGTTGTTTGGTTGAAATAGTCAACAAGCGTTTGTGCCTCAACTTCATCACCCTTAAAGAGAATGAAAATATCATCCAAAAACCTGGTGTAGTAACCAATTCTCTCCTTCCAAATTGGGTGTTTGAGAACAAATTCTTTCTCCCAATATGCCATGAACATATTGGCCACGATAGCCCACAAGGGGAACCCATCGCTATACCACGCTTCTGGATATAATAATCTTTCCCAAAGATGAAAAAATTAGAGGACAAGACTATGTCCAATAATTCTGTGATATTATTTATCTCATCCCTTGGAGCTTTGAATTCCATCAAAAGCAGTTCCAACCATTCAATGGCCTCTTGGTGTGGTATTGAGGTGTATAAGTCGACAACGTCGACTGTTAGAAAATTATAGGAACCATCAAAAACAATGTTGTTAATACTAGTGAGGAAGCTCCAGGAATCTTTGCAGATACTTGGGACCAATTCCAAATACTTAGACAACAAAAAATCAATGTATTTTGCTGATGGATAAGAGATAGAGGACCTCCCATCAACTAACGCCCTCATAGGGGGATCCACCAAGTTCTTGTGTACCTTGGGTATACCAAACATCACAGGTGTTCTAGGCTGGGAAATGTTGATATATTCATAAGTATCAAGATCTATTCTCCCTTCTATGAATAGATCCCTATAATATCCCTTAATCCTGTTGATGCTGGTATTCATTTCATTGAGGGAAGAAGTGTTATAGGCAGGGGTGTCTAAAACTAATGCCATTTTTTCATTATAAAGGCTGTTCTCAAAGACTACCAACCCCCCTCCTTTGTCGGGTTTCATAACCCTGACAGAAAACTCATTTAGTTGATTGAGGGCCTGTAGTTGTTCTCTAGATATATTGAACTTAGAACATATACTACGTATATGGTCAAGATTAAAAATCAAAAGACTAGGAAATTGTTTAGAGATAGGCAGGCTTATGTATCAAATAAAGCTTACCCTAAACTAAACCTTCCCCAAGTTAACAACGAAGTGGGGGTACCTAGCGAAAACGAGGTGAATGGCACAGGTATTGTGCACCCAAGTGAGGGAACTGTAAAAACATCAACAGATGGTTGGAATGTTGTTAGAAGGAGTAATAGGAACAAGAATAAAGCAGGTGGCCTTGAAGTCCAACCTGTGAGTGTATCGAATATTAATTCTGTGAATAATAACAACAATGTTAACCAAGATTTTTTAGGGAATCGGTCCAATCAAGACCACAAGAAAAAGAACAGGAAATGGAAGAAATAGTTACCGATATCCCTTTCACATTTGTTCCCAAATTTCCCCACATTTTGAAGAACATTAAGGATGATTTCACTATTTATAATTTTTCCACACTAGTTTTAGAACCCGAACTAGTTGAATTACTTGCACTTGGCAATAACTTTGTTCCCTCCAAACGTTTTGATGTGGTCAAGGTCTTAATTGACCTTAAATGCTATGTGCGTAAGTTAAACTTGAAATTGCTGTTCAATAGTACTATAGCAGAGGGGACTACTGGTTTAAAAATGCCAAGCACCTTTAATCCACCTTTACATGTGGGGTTACGCATTTTTGAAAATGCTTGCGAATTGGATATCAGACACCTCGGAAAAGCTCAAGGTGGGATGAGAAATAAGTTCAATATATCTAGAGAACAACTACAGGCCCTCAATCAACTAAATGAGTTTTCTGTCAGGGTTATGAAACCCGACAAAGGAGGGGGGTTGGTAGTCTTTGAGAACAGCCTTTATAATGAAAAAATGGCATTAGTTTTGGACACCCCTGCCTATAACACTTCTTCCCTCAATGAAATGAATACCAGCATCAACAGGATTAAGGGATATTATAGGGATCTATTCATAGAAGGGAGAATAGATCTTGATACTTATGAATATATCAACATTTCCCAGCCTAGAACACCTGTGATGTTTGGTATACCCAAGGTACACAAGAACTTGGTGGATCCCCCTATGAGGGCGTTAGTTGATGGGAGTTCCTCTATCTCTTATCCATCAGCAAAATACATTGATTTTTTGTTGTCTAAGTATTTGGAATTGGTCCCAAGTATCTGCAAAGATTCCTGGAGCTTCCTCACTAGTATTAACAACATTGTTTTTGATGGTTCCTATAATTTTCTAACAGTCGACGTTGTCGACTTATACACCTCAATACCACACCAAGAGGCCATTGAATGGTTGGAACTGCTTTTGATGGAATTCAAAGCTCCAAGGGATGAGATAAATAATATCACAGAATTATTGGACATAGTCTTGTCCTCTAATTTTTTCATCTTTGGGAAAGATTATTATATCCAGAAGCGTGGTATAGCGATGGGTTCCCCTTGTGGGGCTATCGTGGCCAATATGTTCATGGCATATTGGGAGAAAGAATTTGTTCTCAAACACCCAATTTGGAAGGAGAGAATTGGTTACTACACCAGGTTTTTGGATGATATTTTCATTCTCTTTAAGGGTGATGAAGTTGAGGCACAAACGCTTGTTGACTATTTCAACCAAACAACCCCATTTCTTAAATTCACTTCTAAATTTGAGGTTAATGAGATAGATTACTTGGATGTTAAACTTAAAAAGGATTCAGGTAATTCTAGGTTTATATCGTCCATTTTCCGTAAGGAGACGTACGTCAACTCATTTTTACACTACACAAGCGCCCACCCTTTCAAGTTAAAAAAAGCAATCATTAAGGGACAGTTAGTCAGGGCTGTTAGAATGTGCAGTGAACTCAAAGATTATGAAAGTGAATGTGTTTTATTAACTGAGTTCTTTACTAATAGGGGCTACCCCCCACTTATTATAGAAGAGTTAATTGTAGAGGTCACAAATAAAAGATTAAGGGGTGTTTTTAGACCATTAATTGTTGATAAAACAATCACCCCGCCTGTGAATACCAGTAACTCTAGTGAGTTCTTGCCTATAGAGCCTTGTATGGAAGGCAAGTCTGACAAGACTAAATGTGAGTATAGCTTGTCCTTTTCAACGACTTTTAATTTGAATTCTAAAGAAATTTTGGAAATCATAGATAAGAACTGGTATTTTATTACCAATAATTCCTTTTTGGTGGAGAAACTCGGCGTCAAACCGAGGTTCACATACAGAAGAGGCAATAACATTAAGGAATTACTGCAAAGGAATCAATCTAGCCAAAGGCTACAGAGAACTAAAGGTTGCTTCAGTTGCAGCACATGTAATTGGTGTCATGTTGTGCGTACAGGGAATTCCTTTAGTATAGGACACAAAAAATATGAGATCAATTGTAAAATTAACTGTGAAACTAAATCTATTATATATGTAGCTTTCTGTGTCTGCTGTCCGGCATTTTATGTCGGAAAAAACGATAGGAAACTCAGAGAGCGCATATATCAACACAGTTATGCCATTAGGAATAACAAATGTGAAAACGCCCTAGCCAAACATGTAGAATCCAATTCTGGACACAATTTTGTTTTTATGGGCATTGATTGTATGTATAGATCTATCAGGGGTGGGCCTACCCCCCTCCTATTAGAGATTTTAGAACTGGAATGGCAACTTAAGCTCGATGCCTTCAACATTCCAGGATTAAACGAGAGCTGTAATATTGCCCCTGTTTTAAAATATAGATATTTTTTACGTTAAATAGGTTGACAGTATATATGAATTATTAGTGTATGTAAACTTGTTTTATTTTTATTTTTATTAATATGTTTTTAAAAAAACTATTTTAGCATAGATCTTCTAATCTGGTTGGAATATACTTTATTATATATTGTGTGCATTTTGCTGTCTTGTCCAAAAAGGCTAGTTGTTATGCTGCTGCCAAAGCGAGTGTTGCTTTAAACATATTTAAATACACAGGAAGTGATGTTTTTTCCTTGTTACAGCTGTATTGAATCAAGGTGCCTATACTATAAAATCTGTTTGGCGCCTTTTTTTACTGTGTTTTCTGCCTTTGATGAAGCTACTTTGTTGTTGTAGCGAAAACGCTGTTTGTTCATTGTTGTAATAAAAGTGCGTTAAGGCTCCGGTGACTTGTTTTGACTGCCTGGTACTCCTTCACATGTAGTTATTAGTGATAAGATTTCTACACTTAGTGTAAATCCCCACATTGTTTTTTTGGATAGCTAAGTGACTAGCTGACAGGGCCCATGTAGTAAAATATGCCAGGACTTCCTTTAAATGTAAAACAGTTACCAGTTGTGCCCCACACGGATCAGTATTGGGCCTTCTGCTTTTTGAACTGATTTTTCTGATATCCAATCAAATGCTTCAAGCTTATCTATGCTTGCAGATGATTGCAAACCTGGCATTGTTGTCAGCTCACCTTCTAACCAACAGTTACTTCATCAAGGGATTGACTATGCTAACTCTTGTTATATTAACACCAGCCTTAAGCAAACTACTAAGAAATTAAATGCAGTTCCATTTGGTAAAGAAAACATTCTCACCTCTTATTTTATCACTGACATAACCTTCGAAAGTAACACTGCCATCAGAGACCTGGGCACTTATAATGACAACTCAATATCTTTTGACCATGATGTCTTCATAGAAATCCTTCTGTCTAACCAATTAATTTTGAACAGACATCTCAACAAGAGCTAAAGAAGTCTTAGTTTCCCTCTTGTCATCCCTCATAATGCCCACTATTGAATATAATCTTTATTTTAGGTTGTACTTTTCTAAGTTAACTTCAGAGGACTTAGTGATTCATAACCACAAAGATCACTGGTACCAAGTCCCTTAGTTATCCAAGTAGACTGGCAACCCTCTTCTCAACCAGAAATATCACCCAACACCAAGTCCCTTTATTACATATATAGAATGGAAACTCTTCCATCCTACACAGTGTCCCACTGACTCTTTTTGGTGATCTTTGCACTGGTTTTTGAAATCATGAAAGGACCCTGCCTTATTCCACCTGTTGTACCTCTATTAAACCAATGACTCCGCAAACAGCCGTAACAACAATCTCAACCTACATTCACAAATAAATAAGATTTATTAGTGAGACAGGCTTGTAGCTCAACTCATTCCATGCTGTTTGAGCAAGTTGTCCCAGCAAGTCATATAATAAAATACTATGGCTTCTTTCAAAATTAATCTTGATTGGACAAGCAACAACAAACTCTCCCCTGGGTTATCCTGTATATCCTTCCTGGACAAACAGGTAATCACTACTGAAATACAAAGAAATGTAAGGGGTTACTGAGCTAGGGTCAGAGATGTCCTAAAGGCTGCTTGCTATCAAACTATGAAATTATGGTACTTTGTTGAAGCTTATCTCAATGTAGTAGAGTTTGAAAACTGCACTGTAGTTTTGAATGACATCTGTGACACCCAGTATGACTGTTACTGAATTGTGATACCATTGTTTATATGCTGAGCATCTGCATAGTTAACATACATTATCTATATCCTTAGTGCACAGTAATGTATGTTTTCTGTAGCCATAGTTCAGTACTAGGCTAACTGCCCTTGTAAGCCTAGCCAAGTACCCCTTGTGAGACTCAAACCCTGCATCTTGTGTTTGTAAGGCAAACACTTCAACCATTAGTCCATCTTCCCATCATGGTATGCTGTTGCCACAAAAATGCATGTAGGCATGTACAAGGCATTTCTGTGTACACCAGCTCAATGCAATGATATTGGAAAACACCATGAATAATGAGCTTTTCTAATGTCTGGCGTAGCTTGTCTTTTTTAAATACATACAAAACAGCTTCATATAGAACAGCACATATATGACACACACAATTTGTTGAGTTTGTAACATATAATGGAAGAAAAAAATGAGTTTATAAATGCCTTTTTCACAGACCTATCCATGTCATTTGACAACATTGTACAAGACATTTTGTGGAATAGAATTAAGTTGTCTTGTCTACACGATAATTCCTTTGATTACAAATATTTTTTCTCTTTTGCTTGACATCTTAACAATCAACTCTCACATCACAGCCAAATTAAAGATTACATTTTTGAGTACACAAAAAGCCTCTATTGCAGTTTCCATTCACCTTAATTGTATTTTTATAGCAGATATAATGGTTGCACTCTGATAATACTTCATAAATCCTGGTACATTATGCTGATGCTATGGCAGTCCTTTAATCAAATACATTGTACCTTCAGATATATAAACAATGACAACCCACCTAACTACAGTGGAAGCCACTCTCATAATGAATAATCAAATATCAAATGTTATACACAATATGTCATGAATACAGAAATCTACCTGGTGACAGCACTAAACTGCTAAAATTATAAACCATATCATTCTTTGACAGGAGTAAACAACTAAAAAAAAAAACAACAACCCGGTTATGTAAACATAACTGATGTGAAGCTACAAATGTCTTGCCATCAAGCCTGATACATTTCTTACTTGTCACATAATAAATTACCACGTGCATAGAATATGTCTTATTTTGTAAAGTCAGGGCATGTTTACTCCAGTAAAACAACATGTGGCAGAAAGAACCATACTGTCTTTCCTATCCTGTGACTGTGTTTTTTGCTACAGGCTTCAGTCTTTGCTTCAGTCTTTCATCTAAATAAGGACATGTCATTGTAGCTTCTGCCCCACCCAAAATCTTCCAAGGTCTGACCCTCCAGCCACTTTTTCACATACCACCCTTTGCTCAGCTTTGCATTTATAATTATGCATATATTATTATTTCTTACTTAATTGAGTGTAAGTTGCAATACCCACATAAAAACAACATGTACTGTCATAGATTAAAGAATATTTACTTTGTTATAAATAGTAACACATTCACTCTTGCACTCAGCGTGCACTGTACTTATGTCTATCCCCAGTCCCCTGACCACAAAATAAAAGGTGACTTATTTGTCAAAAAAAAGTTTATAATCGAATGTGCATGAGGAAAATAATAGCCAGATGTACTCAATGAATGGAAATAAGAGGTCATATGAAATTAGAAATAAAAGCAACTACAGAAGTAAAATAATGATGAAGTAAAACTGGGAGGGTGTTAGAAAGCAGAAAAAAATACTAACTGTATAGGAAAAGAAAGATTCACCATGATGAAGAAATGGACGTGCTGAAAATGAAATGGGGACTTGGCCATCAACTTGTCACACCAACTTTAATACACAAGACGATAATTTATTCTGGAAGTTAGGGAGTTGTTAGGGCAGGAAGGAAGAACAATAGCTGCTTGTTTCTCTACTGTTGATAAAATATAAAATAAGTGGAAGAAAATGATGACAGAACATTTTGCTGTGTGGAAGTGACTTCACTTATGATGTCACCTAGATAACAAAGGCATACCAGCAATGTAGACCGTGCTATATTTCATTGCATAGAATCTAACTACCACCTTGAGAAACTGTGGAATTGAGAATAACTGCCAAGGCAGATTGTGTAAAAATGATACCCTGGTAACTGTACCCAATTTGCTATCCAAAAGGGCTTTGGGCAGGATTGTGTAAACAAAGGATAATGGTGTAATTGTACCCACTTGCTACCAAAACTGAAACTATAACTGTAAATGTTGTCATGGTTTGGGAGGTTGGCCTAATGGTTATGGTGTTTCCCTTGCAAACACAAGGTGCAGGGTTTGAGTTTCACAAGGGATGATTGGCTAGACTTAAAATGCTTGCAAGGGCAGTTAACCTAGTACTAATCCATGAACCTATGAAGGTATTATTTTTACATAATCTGACCTCACTTCCTTTCAGTCACAATATCATACTTCATTTCTATTTGAGGGGAGCCACACTCTGTGTCGTTTTATTTGGGGAACCTTATATCATGACTTGCAAATGTATATCACTGTTCTCTGACATACAAGAAGCAACTAAGTTGCCTTCTCATGTGATGCATTTTAACATAGAGAGCATCAAAACTATCAGACCTAGATGGTCTGCAGCCAGATGGCTGGTGGTCAGCTGTGTGGCATGCAAATGGTAAAAATGCATGCTTATTACTACAGCCCCGTGGGATACTGGGATAAAACCATGAGTATGACCTTAATGGCATGGTTCAGTTAGCAGGCCTGCCACCTGTCCACTAGAAAGACAACAGCAGGAGGGGGTGAGAATGAATGAGCACTGCTGGCTTGCTCATTATGGGGGAAGATAGGTGGTATGGCTGCTGCATTACTAACCTCTGTAGGGGTGTGAAGGAACACTACAGGTAAGAGCTGAAGGCCAGGGATGCTGTGTTGCATAGAAGCGGGGACATGTGGTTCTTGTGTGACAATGTACATGTCACTTCAAAAGCAAGAAAAATACAACTACATATCAGTCAGCAAAGGGGTAGTCAGATAAGATTTTTCTACCTTCCTTTGTAGATTATCCTACTCCCTAATACCTGGCCCTCATTTCAAAGGTTGGAGGTGATTAAACTCTGTCCCAGGTCAAGAAACAAATGAGCTGCAGGACTTGTGTTCTGCCCAGAGAAATGAATAAGTGAATAAGCCTGGTTCTCACTTTAGAGAGAGAACAGAAGGGCTGTCTGGGTATAATAATAAAGAAGCCCTCGGACTGACCAAATGGGTGGGAGAACTAGATGTTTGTTTTCCACAAAAAAGTGTATCTGCAAAAGACATCTGTAACTATGAAGACCCTGACATTATAATAAAGCTTTATTTACAGAATCTGTGGTATAATGATGTAAGGTAGTCATGTTAATAATATAAATAAGAAAAACATCAGCTTAGTGTTACTTTGTTATTATTTTTCCTCCCACTGGAGTGGTCAGAGTCTGTCACAGTGCTTCACTTTTAAGAGCACAAGACGAAAAAGAAAGAGACAGATTCAAACTGTGTTTCTTTAAACAGTCAGAAACTTAAACAAACTTCTGGCTTAAAAATCATTAATGCATCCAACTACGCACTGTCATTTTGTCATACATTTTAGACAGCAAAGTCATATAATGGTGGCTCAGAGGAAGACACAGCCTGTAGCGTGTCTACTAATGAGCTTCTAGTGTGACTCATGATTAAAGTCTGATGTTCTAACTAAAAGTCTGGGGAATTTTCCTGACACCTGGTAACAAGCAAAGATTGTCTGCCATGATCTCAAGGATCATTAAAAAGGCTAACAGTGTCACATCTGTAATGATTGTTTTCATATGAATACCAGTGTCTTAATTTTTTCAGGTAACATATGGAACACAACAAAATCTTTTTTCAGAAAATGTTATAGTTTAATGCAGTTTTAATGGAATGGATGTTTCTCAACTGAATACAATTTTAACATTTATTGAGCAGTAGTCACCTAAGGCCTAGCAAATCTGATACATATGTTTCTTGTAAAATGTAAAAGTGCACATATCATTATTAAAAATGAAAAATAACACACATCCATATTTATCTGTTTGCTCAATAGCAAGATAATACCAACTTTCATCATCCAGTAATTAATAGATATAGCAATGACAGAAAAAGCTGCTGTTGCCCATGGTGGTGTTAATGCCATGCTATAAACAGCACACTTGTAAAGAAATACAAATTGTAATCATAAGATGCAGAATACAGACACCAGCATGATTCAGCAGGAAATGAAACAGGATTCTTTCAGCCACACATGGCACTTATTAAAATGACTCCATAGAAAAGTAGTGCAAGCCTTTTTCAAAGGTGACAGCAGCATGTAGGAGTTATGTGCAAGGCAAACTACATCTGAATGAGTGACATTTAGAAAGTGGGAGGAAAAACGCCAGTCTGAGAGAGCACATCACCGTTAATAGTGACAACAACTGGCTGATATTACAGGGATGGGACAAATATGGAGTGGTAAAAAGCATAACTTAGTGAAAAACACAAACTGTACAGGTAAGGGCAGCTCATGGAGATACACATCCCTATACAATCAAAATGTCAGTTTCGTAGAGGTGTGCGTATGATTGAGAATAATACTATACCATAATTACGTACATCTCAATGCAGCTCAAATCATGTTTCCTCACACCTGTCAGAAATCTTGCATAGCAAAGTTACAAAAGATACACACTGCAGTATATAACAAGATCGTATCTTTATCAGTCTCATTGTGAAGTTTGTGGTCAACATTCTGATAGCATATTAGAAAAGTATGACCATAGTACAGTCCGCATGTAACTTTCCGCTAAATAGCACAAAGCACTGTGATATCATGTAGAATTGCTAGGTCACTAGCAAAGGAAACAACTGAAATTGTAAAGAAGCTAGTCTTTACAAATAAAGTGAACATAATTATTTTGCACTTGCTGAAGGCATGGGTGACCTGCAGACTCTTAGATTTCAAAAATAAATTACCTATATTTATGACCTTTAAAGGTGGCAATCATAATGATCCAAGAATTCATTAAGCAGTTTTCTGGAATGTGTATTCCACAATGCATGGAGAACTCTCATGTAAAAGAGGTTTATGCTACAGAAAGTGATGTATTTTTCAAATATTGTGTGATTTGTCCTAGTGGAATGAACAAAATTTATTATTAATAAAGTTATTTAATGTTTTTTTTCAATATTAATGTTCTTTGTGCTGTCTACTTATTTATTCTTCTGTTTAATCACATACATACATATATATATATATATATATATATATATATATATATATATATATATATAATGTGTGTGTGTGTGTGTGTGTGTGTGTGTATAAAACTTCTGATGTATACACATACAGTCTGATGAAGCATTAAGGTCAATGCGAAAGTGCTTACTAAGGTATAATAAAAGCTTTTTTGGTTGATTTTACATAGCCGTGTTTGTTGTCACTCAGTTTGTTTCTGGTTTTGCTCCTTGCGTACTGGAGTGACAACTTCATTCCAGACATGTGGCTGTTTTTACTTTTCTGGATAAAAATAAACAAATTTTCCAAGAGAGTAACTTCAAAATTTTCATATTGTGTTAATACCCCATCTCTTATAATATGCATCACTTTAATGGCCAAGAGATACTAAGCATTTTCAGTAGAAAAAAATCATCCAAATTAAATGATAAATGAGGTTTGGTAACAAACCAGTTTGTCCAGGGACATCTTCAGAGGGGGTTGGAGAAACATAATAGTGAGAATTAAGAGGGTAGGTGGGGATGAAAGGGTTTAAATGGGAATGAGGGATGATTGAGAGGAAATGTGGTAAGGGTAAGGAGGGGCTTAAGGGGTTTATGTAAGTGTAACTGGGTAAAGAATCACATTTTGGCATGAACTTCTTACTGCAAGTATTACGTCCAGGATGACCAGTAGGTACTGGATTCAACAGGTAGACCTTGGGTTAATAGTGTTGGCAGTGAGCAGGTAGTCAATGGTATATAGTCTTTAATTAATTAATTCATTCATTCATTCATTTTTGTGTGTGTGTGTGTGTGTGTGTGTGTGTGTGTGTGTGTGTGTGTGTGTGTGTTGCCCCTGCATCAGCATTACTATAGTTTTCTGTTTAGCATGGTTTTCAGTAAGGAATCTTTAATGGTATGAGGAGTGGTGTTATGCATTCTGCCAGTATCATCTTTTATCTCTTTCATTGGTGCCAGTTTGGTCATTTGCTGGAAGTCACTGGTGGAATACATTTGGCGGATGTGAAATGCAAATGCTCTGGCACAGCAAACAGCAAACAATGTATAAAGTGTGGTTAGCTTGATTAAGCAGTGCAAAGTTGCAAAAAAAGCAGATAAGTTAATTTTATTATTTAATCAGCAGATTCAGGCAACCTGCTTTATTAGTTTTCAGAAGAACAACACGGGGATAATTCATGATTTGTTGCAGGGAACAGATACTTGATTATTAATTGTGGTTTAGCACTGCTTCATTGTAATAGTAGCTTAATTTTTAGGGCTAGATACTGCAAAATCCTGAACACGTTATTTTGATTTCAAAGTATGGATAGGTTTAGAAATTGGATATGGAAATAAAGCATTTATATATACAATGTATGACTTACATGGTGCAGGAAAAGGCCTTGGTTTGGTTTCATCTGTCATTCAACTCCTTTGGGTTGATTTTGGACTTTCATCACTTGGGTTTGAGTATTCCCTCATTTTCTGTACAGCCTTTGAGAGGTCTGGGTTTTGAGAACATCATAATGGCCATTTGGTGACTTGGTCCATTGTGGCAGGTTTACTGTTTATTTGTATTCTCAGGGTTTATTCTTCACATTGGTGGTGAGTTAAATGTTCAGTCAGTTGGTCCCTTGCTAAGGTGTTGTTTTGCCATGGAGAGACTATCGCTGGAGGGACAGTAACTTTCTGAGTCATTTGTGGGCTGTGACACCCCCATAATGGTTCCTCGTTGTGTATGCACAGTTTCAGCAAACATTGGGTGGGGCAGGGAGAAAGTGGCAGGCTTTCTGCTCGGTCATCCAGACTCCTTCATTTAGTTTGGGGAGATGAGTCATCTAGTTATAGAATTTTGTTAAATTTATTTATTACACCCAAAAAAAATAAATAAAATAAGAAAAACGAGGACAGGGGGGCAGGTTGTATTTGGCTACCTTTGATAGCATAATTTGAAAACATATTAAGGTTGATTGCAAGGCATGTTAGTGGTACAGACAGCTGAGAGTCTAAGAAGTCATTTTCTGCTGCCTTCAAGATTTGTGCAACTTGGTGCTGAGGTGTGCTAGCTGATTGCTTGGGGAGATTAGGATGAAAAAGAATCAGACTTTTCTTGTGATGTACGATAATTTGCTATATAATGTGCTGGAAAGTCCACTGCCATGTGGATCCTTCCAGAAATGAGATCCGCTTGGGTGCCAGTGGCAAGTTGCTTTTGTGGCTTCATTTGATGACCTTGGCAGGTGTGTTTATAAACAAACATTTTTTGAAGAGGCATCTCTCTACTCATGGGGAATTTGGAGTGCAGATTTCCTTGTGGATACAACAGTGAATGCATCTGTTTTTGTGGTGCAGTAGATTTGTGTTGGTGGGTATGTGCATGCGAATGGGAGTTTGGGTGTGTTTTCAAGGCAGAAACAGAGGGTAAGTGATTGGAGTACGTATGGATTTCAGGTGGCTTCTGGTATTGCTTTGGCCATGCTTTCACAGTCATAGTTAGTCTTTCCAGTTAGTGCATGTTTATCACCCATTTGTGGAAATTTTTAGTAAACAGGATTGTTGTGGTGTTACATGAGTGTACTTTGCTTGTTAGTTATAATTGGTGCGCTTACAATGGAAGAGCTGGATTGAATTTTAAGTCATTGAGATGATTTGTGTACTTAGAAATGTAAAATCAGTTTATGTTGGTGTAGACATAATAGAGTAGTTAGGATAAGCAGGAAGTCTTTTAAGAGGTTGCCAGGATGGGTACCCATATGGGTTACTGGTGTATTCAGGCATATTCCATGTACTCATCGGAGTTATCTTTCTGTCAGCATTTACTAGAAACATAGAGGTCAGAAGATTTAGAAGTGTTGAAACTCTGCTGCCTAACTGTGCATGATATAGTATGCTTTGAGATAGGAACCATGCAGTTTTGCCAGTCTTTTAGGGCTGCAGAACTGCACTTTTGAAATTACAAGATTTTGCAGGAAAACCATGCCCACAGTTCTCCAAATGACTGGGTTTCAGCTTTCTCTAATTTAAAGGCTTAGACTGTTGTATACTTTTAATTGTTCTTGCCCTTTTGTATTGTATTAAAGTGTTTTGAATATGGAATCGTAGTGGTGACGTCCTGTCATGTTCTTCGTCTTCACTCCTGGTTGTGTTAATGAGTAAGTACCGAAATATTGACAATTTGTCCCCATTGTGGGGCTTTGAACCCATTCTGCCCATACTATAGTGTCAGTGGGTCAACAGGTAGAGCACTTGGCCTTTGATTCTGGAAAATCAGAAGGCAATGAGTTTTCTTCCCACACCAGGTATAGGTTTTCAGGGAAGGTACACATGGTCGGCTCACTCTTTTTGTCTGTTATTCAGGATCTTCAGGTTGCTGGCAAACTGGTAGGGAGGGAAGTCACTAGATAATGTCTTATAGTTGGCTAGGATTTAATACCAGGCAGGAGATCCAGGCTATTGCATTTCTGGTTAATCTAGCACCTTGCTTATTTTATAAGAGCAATACTTAGAATCAAGTCCAGAAACAATATTTGTTTTCATTAAGTCCTCGGAGAAATGTTGAGTTGCAACTCAAGCATTGGGAGTAAGAGCAGGCAGTGGAGTTACAGACTTAATATCCTGCAGTGAAGGCACATTAAAGTAATCAGGTTTGTTACCCACTGGCTCAGGCTATATGAGCAATGTAGGAGGGAAGCCTTTGCAGTGATCAGAATTCAGGTGGAGAGTTTCAGTGGATTTGAAGTAGTACAAATGCATGTCAGGTGATTTGCTCAAAGAGTGGGTCAAGCTTTGTGCCACTGCAGTGTGTGCTGACATGGACAATTTTTTGATGGGGGCATGGGTGACATGTTTCATTAGCTGTCAGTAATGGGAACAAGCATACATGGATGGACTACTGACTAGATGTTTGGGAGATATGTTTTGCCAAGAATTCAGACTGAGTGTGATGGCTGCCTGTTTGCCATTTCAGATATCGTTTATGATTTCACAGAGGACAGGGTTAGGACCGCCAGCACACGGTATGGCCTTAAGGGTTCTTGCTGTTAAATTTGGCATCCCCGTAGATGAAGATGGTTACATTTCAACTGTTCTTTGTTCGCAGAGGGTCCAGTTTGTGCCCCATGATTCTGGTCTGGTTTCACACACACTGGTGGGGGGTGTTGAAACATAGATTGAGGTTGGAGAGGTATGGTTATATTATGTAGGTATTTCACTCATTTTTGGCATCTTCACTTTCATTGCTGTGAGCATGTTGTGTTAGGGATGCCGATAGCACAAAGGGGTAGGTTAGCATGGAGGTGAAGTTGCTAAGGTTGCATTCTCTTGGAGATGGGGGGATGGGGGATTTGGGCCAGTGTAGTGGCTGTGCAGTTGATGAACAGGGTAAGCTCTTGGCAGTGATGGTGCCTGTTGCAGTGAATGTCCTGGTTGCTAGAGTGGTACACAAAGAGGCCCAAGTGGGGGAGCGGAAAGTGAGCAGCAGTCAGTGGCCTGACGGAAGTGGATGTCAAAGGTAATTGATTCTGATGGGGTGGATGCTTCAGTTGCTGGAGTTGTGTATAATGAGGTTGCAGGTAATATTACTTTATTCAGTGCTCATTAAGGCATGTTGGATTTGGTGTGATTTTGAGGGGGTTCCTATTACCAGATTGAAAGACCATAATCGCAAATACAAAAAGAGCAACACATATTGTGCGAAAGACGGAAATGCCGAACGCCCAAAATAGCGAAAATTTAAATGTCTAAGTGTAATGGTTGGCCCGTCTGCGGTATAGCTTCATAAGGTAAGTGTGCGATAGATAGGACTTTAGGGTTAGGATGTGGGTTAAGGTAAGTGAATAGATAGGTAATGTATGTAAGATTTAGTGCAGTATTAGAAGTAGGGTTTTATTTAACTGTATGTATGTGTATTATTTATTTATTTTGGGTGTATATCTGTAGGGGAAGTGTGCGGTAGTTACGGACCTTAGGGTTAGGGAGGGGTTAACGATAGTGCATAGATAGTTGTGTATGTGTGGTTTAGTGTAGTGTTGGAAGTAGGGTTTTGTTAAATGTATGTATGTGTATGATTTATTTTTTTGGGTGTGTGTTTGTAGGGGATGTGTGCAGTAGTTACGGACCTTAGGGTTAGGGATGGGTTAAGGATAGTGCATAGTTAGTTGTGTATGTGAGGTTTAGTGTAGGTTTAGAAGTAGGGTTCTGGTGCTTTATGTTAGGTTAGAAGTAGGGTTTAGTTAGTGTATGTATGTGGTTTATTTATTTTGTTTGGGTAGATAGTATGTAGCGGGTAGTGGGGTTTGCCAACTATGACAGTTCGTTATTTTATTTTTCACTGTTTAGTACGTTTGGGATTTTCATGGTTCACATTATAGATGTTGACGATTAGGTATTTGCATAAAGGGTTTTTCAATTTGGTAATATAGACCCAGTTTGGGATAGTGTGTGGGCAATTGAGGAAAAAGTATGTTGGGGCAGGGTAAAAAAGGGTTAGGGATTGTTATGAGGAGTTTGGGGCTCCCACAGGTAGTATTGTGTCACAACAATCATAGGATCACAGGGAGATGCTAGGCTAATGGCTCTAGGGCCCTTACAAGCTAGCCAAGGCAGCCTAGCCAAGTTCAGCCCTTATTTCCACATGCAGCCCTTTCCATTTGGGAAAAAAACATGTACCTGTGAATTACCATATAGGTGGCAATACACTAAACACTGAAAGTGTGATAAGAGACCTAGGGACACAGGTGGACAGTGGTCTCACCTTTGATAACCATATTGCCACAACAGTAAGGAAATCCTTCTATGTGGCACACCTCATCACTAAGGGCTTTTCATCTAGGAAAAAGGTGGTCATTGTCCCACTGTACTCATCCCTCATTAAACCCATTATAAAATACAATGCCCCATTTGGTATGTACCTCTCAAAACATCTGCAACAACTGGAAAGGCCGCAGAAATACCTCACTAAAAGAATCACAGGCCTAAAGCAGATGCCCTATGCTGACCACCTTAAAAAACTCCAGCTATACCCTGTCACATACCATCTACTCAGAGGCGATCACTGCTTAACATACAAGGCCATGTCTAACCCAGAGCTGTTGGACATGCTACACTTAAATAAATCCCAATCCCTCAGAGCCACACACTCCAGGGATCTAAACCTTGTCATCACAATAAACAAAACATGCTGGAGAGATTGGTTCTTGACCCAGAGACTCCCCAGACTCTGGAATAGACTGCCCATACATGTCAAGCAGAGAGCCTCTTTGGCCCTCTTCAAAAGGAACCTTGATGGTTGGATGGGAGAAAGGAAATTCACCCCGGGGATCACGTAAGTTGTCCTGCTAGACAGGGGTCCAGGAAAGTAAATAGTGTGGGAAGAAATAGCCAGGGAATTATTATGGCTAGGCTTGTATAGGCCCTAGGGCCAATAGCCTAGTACCAACCTATGAACCTATGAACCAGCACCTGTGGTCCTTGTCTGAGAGGGACATGGGTGGAACCACTATGGTGAATTTATGGCCACCCATCCAGTTGTTTGAACTGTGTTTAGAGAAGGTCAATGGGTTGTTCTGTTTGACATGAAGTGGAGTTTGTTCCAAACAAATGGTATCTTCTGAGGCCAAATCTGTCCTTCAAGCAGGTTCTACTAATGTTGCATAAGTTATGGTCTTTAGAGTGAGCACCATGTGTACCATTTGACGTGCACAGTGGGATGATAGTAGGGGGTTCACCCTAGGTCTGAGGGTTTTGGGGATATGTGTAGAGCTGTGCGCCTCATTGGCTATGCAGAAGTTAGAAGGCATAAGTAAGGCATTGTTTTGGGATTCCTTGCAGATGTAGGCCATGTTTTATTTCTTTACCAGATGTAAAGGTGATGCATGGGAAGTAAGCTTTGAGGGGAAGGATAAGGACAAGCAGCAGATTAAGGCTGTTGTTCAGCTTCTTGGGCTCTGAAGTTGCATGTCGGCCAGTTTACTCAGGTCATTTTGGGGGAGGGTTTATAAATTGCTGTACTGTTTTATCATTGTTGTGCTTTTGGGCATATTTCAGAAGGGTGGCCTTTTATCAGATGCTTAGGGTTGTTCATGGGGATTTGCCTTTGCTTATAAATGTGACAGGAGGTGCTAAGGTGTGGTGCATAATATGGAGAGATTAGTTTGTGGCTTGTTGAGTTGGTAGGGTTGGTGGTAGGGCATTGCTAGAAGGGTTAAATTCGAGTTGCAGGACTTTAGGGCACCTGTTATAGGGTAGACATATGGTTGGGCATTGCCATAGTGGTTAATTTTGTTGTACAATTGCTTGTAGGAAGAAGTTTGGCAGGAAAGATTTGGTTATTTCTCTGGCTTTGGAACAAGATATGGCAGTTCAGATGGTCTAGGAGGAGTTAGCTATAAGTAACATAGTTACACGGGTGACAGGGTAGATGAACTTAATACTGGTTGGTGGTTCATTAGTTGAAAGAGTTGAGGGAAGGTTTGATAGTGGAAAGATTGACAGACACTGGCTACTGACAAGATAGCTTGTGTGGTGAAGGTTGGATTTGGCAATGGAAGTTTATTGCGTTACAGTTCTAGTGGCATTTTTTCTTTTATGGATGTATTGAAGTTATTCGGAGGGGAGTTGTTTGTCAACAAATGCTATGACATTATTAGAAGTTTTCTGGTCTATATCAGGTAGTTGGTATGATGGCAGGATTGCCATTATATTGATTTGGAAAGGAAATTTTATTTTGGACATTATGTACAACAGGTAGTAATATAGGGCTGCAGTTAGGCATGGTGGTATGCAATGCTTCTTGTGTGGTTTTGCATGACGTGGGTTTAGTGTTTGGTGCTACATTTGGCAGGTAATGGCCTGGGAATCATTGTGCAGCTAGTACTGGCAGTCAGGTAAGTGAGAACTTAGCTAATATACAGAAGTTATGCTAGGTGATGAGGTTGCGGTCAGGTAAGTGAGAACTTAGCTAATATACAGAGGTTATGCTAGGTGATGAGGTTGCAGTTTTTACTTTAGCACTGGAGAGGGATCGGTGGTTACATTTCAGCCATTTAGGCAATTGGCTACTTTGGCTATTTATGTGCTAGGGCTTTGGGAAGTGATGACATGGATCCAATTTGGTTGGAGAGGATGGAGTACCCCAAATGATGTCTGACGTAATGACTTTTCATGGGCAGTTAGACTGCTGGAAGTTTGGCAGGAGAGAGGAGGAGCAGTCTGTTTAGGCTGGTGGGCTGAGAAGAGGGGCAGGCTTGCTCTCTTCTTTTCCTCCTCTGGTGTTTGATGTTCATTTCAAGGATTTGGGAAAGGAGAGTGAGCTCTTGGAGGCTGCTTGATAAATAAAATAAGAGGGCAGTAAGGAAGCTGCTTATTTGGTTGGATGTGTAATTCAATAAATAGTAACTGAAGTGAGTGGTGGGATGCTGCTTCATAAGTAATGTAAGCGAGTGGAGGTATGGACGCTGCTTACTGAGTCAGAATGAGTAAGCTCACTCTGTCCTGATTAACATTACATGGATGTTTATGCTGTGATAAATATCAAATATACTATGTTTCAATTGTAATTAATAAATATTGGTTACCAAGTTATATTTATGGAAGTTTAATAAAGGTCATCAAATGTCATTTGGTGAGATGTGCTTATTGAAGTGGACCGGGACAATTCATAATAACAATAATATGTGGAGAAACAGACACAATTAGCTCAATTATGAAAGAATATATATCTAAGAAATATTTACACTCATATACTTTCATTGACATCTAATAACCTATATCCCTAATGGCTAAAGGCTACCACTTATAGTGAAAAGGAATAGAAATGTTGAGATGGGTATTTAAAAAAAACACAAAAAACAAAGCTGCAAAGCTTTACCTCATCCAAGTGAATGCAGTGGCTACTGACTGCCCATCTAAAGTCCTACTTAGCCTCTTGTACAGTAGCAAAGTCCCAAGTAAAATAATCCACCATATAGAAAGAACTCATATGTGCTCTGAGTTACTGTGGTCCTTCTTCCATCTGTTTTTTATATAATAAAGACAATTAACATGAACCTTGCAGTGTATTGACTTTAATCAGTCAAATGCATGAACATTATATGATTGTAAGTCACTATTAAATAGTACGAGTACTCTAAGGACCTCTTTCTAAGATGGCCACTGCCCCCTTTTTCTTGACAAGTACAATATACTGCATATGCCAGTTTTGCTTTGTATCTCTTTGTTAATTGCTTTGTACTGGCTTTAAACTGACTTCTCCTAGTTTTAATTTGACCTGAGTGTGGGAAACCCACTTGGATCGGCTTCACTTTTCTCCCCAACCCTACCCCCAGTTCCCATCAACCCTCTCTTACTCTAACATTATTCTTCCTACATGCACATTTCACTTGTGTCTCTTATTCCAAAGCTCTCCTCAAATGACCTTACTACTTCCATACTTTCACTTTTGTTTCTGGTTTCCTACTTCCTTATCTCCATTTAATTTTTAGCCCTATTCACATCTATCTTTCTCCCTCCCATACTGCTTTGCACTATATTTATTTCTATTTTTACTTAACATTTGTTTACTGGGAAAGGTTGACTAGGACAGAGGGCATTTTCAGAAGAGCCCTGGGGAGAAATGCTTCAGACACATGTCTTTGGAATGTGGAAGGAAAACAGAGCACCTTGAAGAAACCCATGTGAATGCAGGCATGGCATGTAGACTCTGCACAGAAGGCACCCCAGCCGCGAATTGAAATAGAGAACCTCTTGCTGTGAGGTGGCAATACTAACCACTGCACCATTGTGTCACCTATTATATCCATTCATCATCACAACCCTCCCTAATAGTACCTATATATTCCACATTGTATCATTTACTTTTCCCAAATAAACCCTCATTTCTTCTTATTTTTATTACATCATACTCTAGCCTTTCATAACTCTCAATTACTTACATTCCAGAGACAATACCATAAAAAACTTTCTTCTTTTATAGAAAATTCTTCTCTCCATAACTATCCTCTTCCAGCTTTCAGAATCTATCATCAGTGAATCCCCTACTGCCCTGCAGATTCTTTTTTCCTTCTTCACTTGCTATTTCCCCACTACCTGGCATCTATAAAATATAGTTTCCTCTACTTAATTATGCTACTCTTAGGCTTATCCTCAATTCTTATCCTCCTACTGTGCCATTGTTCATACTACCAAGACTCAATAATATTTCATAACATCTCTCCAACTCTTTCCCAACCACCTATCTATGCTTCCTCTTTACACTCTGTACACATTGCACCAAGCCTATTTAATATTGCCCCTCACCTTTATTTCAAATATAGGCTGATTAACTGCACTTCATCTCAAGCCAAAACAAAATTAAGTACAAGAATCCTCTCCAAAAACAAGTATGCATAATTCCCCGACATATTAAAATACTTCAAGGACATATACACCCTAATCCTAGCCCCACCGATCACAATGAACAGAAACATGATTCTCTCCCACACACTTCTCTAACCCAACAGCCAATCCCCAAACCTGGTGATCTATTTTTTGCTGCAATAAATATCAGAAAAATAAGAAATAAAATTGCTGAACTACATGACAGGATTACACAACATAAGCCTGACATTCTTGTTATAACTGAAACTTGGCTTAAACCCAGGATAAACAACTCCAAGGTTACACCTCCTGGCTATAATATCATCCATACTGACAGTGTAAAGAGGAAAGGTGGTGATATTGCTTTAATATTTCCCAACACCTACCACATTTCCCCCTTATAGCAAACCGATACCCAAATTTATTTCAGTGGAGCTTCTTATCGCTTTCCTCAAAATAAACAATTATAAACAAATATGTATTACTGTCCTTTATAAACAAATATGTATTACTGTTCTTTATAAACAAATATGTATTACTGTCCTTTATAAACAAATATGTATCACTGCCCTTTATAAACAAATATGTATTACTGTCCTTTATAAACAAATATGTATCACTGCCCTTTATAAACAAATATGTATTACTGTCCTTTATAAACAAATATGTATTACTGTCCTTTATAAACAAATATGTATCACTGCCCTTTATAAACAAATATGTATCACTGTCCTTTATAAACAAATATGTATCACTGTCCTTTATAAACAAATATGTATCACTGTCCTTTACATCCCTCCTGGCAACAAAACAGCCATACTAGAAGATACCCTACATTGGATATTCATAACATTTCTACGAGAAAAAATGCTACTATGATGTGAATGTGTGATGTGAATGTCAAGTGGTTGGGCATAATCTCTAACTCCCTTTCATCTAACATAAGCTTATATGGTTTCACACACATGATTAATAGCCCCACACATTATAGCAAGACATCAAATTCCCTATTAGACTGGATTCTAGTATCAGGCTCTTACAAATACCCCACCACAGGTACAATGTCAGACTTTGTCAGTGATCATCTCCCAATCTATACAATCAGACATCTCACATATCCAGTTAAACAGTGCATTTATAATGCATCCTTCCAAGTTTAACCCAGAAATGTTCATTACTACACTATCATCTATAAATGGAATTTCCTAAAAATCCCCCCCCCCCCTTTAGATGATACTGCAAATGAATTCAGTACAACTTTACTAAATATCTTAAATAGCCTTGCACTTCCTAGGAGGAAGAGACTGAAAACAAAAAATCCAATTTGGCTAACCAAAAACAGTAGCATGATAATTCAGGATAGAGAAAAAGCATGGGAAGAATGCCATAAATATAAAAAAACAATATCTTGAAAACTTCAAAATACTTTGCAATCATACTAAAAAGAAAATAATTGAAGGTAAAAAACTATACTATAATAACTTTCAGAATAATACTAAACACAGCCCTAAAAAATGTTGGACATGCATTAAAGAAATCTTACATCCCAGCCAAAAACTCAACCCAAACCCCATCCCGATAACTCACCATTGGAAACTCCATTACAGTTCAACTCTTATTTTATAGATGCTATCGCACCTGTAACCAAGGATTCCTCAACATGTAATCCCAACCCTGCCCAACAGTCACATATCACCACATCCACTTTCACCTTCAAACCTGTGCCCACATCATGTATAAAACTGCTATTAAACTTAAACCGTGCTCTTCTTCAGATGATGACCTTCTAAGTGGGTACTTAAAAATAGCAGGTGATATCATTGTCTATTCTTTCTCAATCCTTATACATAGGTCAATCCAGGAATCCCACATTCCCTATTTGTCTGGAAAAAGTCCCACATTATTCCTCTGCACAAAGGAGGAAATTCAACAGACATTAAGAACATTAGACCTATAGCAATTTTATCTCCCCTCAGCAAAATACTCAAAAATGTATTCAAAAACAATTGCTAGACTATCTCCTGCAGTATGAGCTCCTATTTCCTACACAACATTATTTCTATCCTTCCCACAGAACTAGCACTGCCCTTCTAACCTATATGGATACCATCAATAAAGTTGGAGATAATGGCAAACTAGTCTCTTCTAGGGATTCTGGCGTGTAGCTCGCGAGACATTTGCCTGCGAGCTACATCGCCGAAACCAAACGGCTGCATCAGCACTTTCCCGTAGTGCAAAGTGACTGAAAAGCATAGCCGCTGCAACTATAATCTATGGACGGGCAGCTGCGATGCTGTGTAACGCATTCCTTCTTCTCGTGCAAGGAATGCATTTATTTAATTATTTATTTATTGTGTTGTCAGACTGGCAACACAATAAATAAATAATTAAATAAATGCATTCCTTGCATGAGAAGAAGGAATGCGTTACACAGCCCGTACGGCTGCAGCTGCCCGTCCATAGATTATAGTTGCAGCGGCTATGCTTTTCAGTCACTTTGCACTACGGCAAAGTGCTGATGCAGCCGTTTGGTTTCGGCGATGTAACTCGCAGGCAAATGTCTCGTGAGCTACACGCCGGAATCCCTCTTCTAGACTTGTCTAAAGCCTTCGACACAGTCTGTCACAGCAAACCTCTATTTTAAATGTCCCTACTAGGTTTCTCCCAGCCCACTCTTTTGTGGTGCAAAAGCAACCTGTCCAATAAGATCAGTCAGTAAAATGGCATTTCACACTCACACCTTACCTCTTAGTTACCTTGGTCCCCTTCTCTTTAACATTTTCACCAACACCCTGTATACCTCTATACATCCACACAACAGGGCACTCTAATACAATATGCAGATGATTCCACTCTCGTTTGCACATCTGACAATATGGTACACCTCCAAAAAATTATTCTTGAAGCTTTAACAGCCACTCAAACCTGGCTTTGTAACTCACAACTCATGCTCAAGCCAATAAAGTCTAAACTATTACTTTTTTCCCCATATCCCTCTCTCGTGAAAACACAAAATTTAAACTCCTCTCTCTTGAGAATACAACCATTGAAGTCACTTCTCGTAGCAAATTATTAGGGGTGAGGGGTCATAGTGCATGACAATCATACATTTGACATGCATAAACAAAACAGCATAAGAAAAACTAATCAGAAACTAGGGATGCTTTACAGAGCCAAAAATGTTCACACTGATGCAACTAAAACTACACTTCACACTACTTATCTCCTACCTCCTTATGGTGCTGTCATCTGTAGTAACTTCCAGGTTTCACAAAAATTAAAGCTTAAACAACGGTATAACAAAGCTACTAAATGTGCAGCACATACCCATTTCAGAACCCACTACTGTGTAACACTGAAAACCCTAAATTGATTAGAACTGCCTTATCAACTAACATATGTATAGCTTCTTATCACCTATAAAATCTGCCTGTCCAGCATTAAAAGCCATTCTAGACAACTATGTTCCCAGTTAATCATTGTGATCCAGTGAACAAAAACTCCTGTCTGCAAACCTATCAAATCTGCTAGGAATTGCATGTACTTGTACAAGGTTATTAAGGCCTGGCATTCCTTACCTGTATTCATCAGGTCAATACCCTCCTTCTCATCTTTTAAAAGCACTCTGAAAAACTTCCTAGCTAAAATATGACTCTGTTCTTGCTCAAAACTAGGATAAACTATATCCCTAAATGTGAACAAGTACCTTTTCATTCCTTATACTGTCATACTCTCCCTTCTTCACTTACTTCCTTACTTCTATCAAAGTCTACTCCCAGACTCTCTCTCTGTCACTAAATATACCATAAGCCTGTTTTCCCTCACTTCATATTGCAATTCCTGTTTGTATTATACCTTAATTTCTCTACAAACTGTCTAAAAGTCCTCTACTAAATGACTGTCATAAAACTCGTATTGATTCTTAACCAATGTTTTTATATCATGTCTAATTTGTTGTAGTTATATAAACTGCTGATTTTTTCTGTTTTATTTTGGAAGATTGTAAAATTATTGTTCTTAAAATGTCTTGTAATAATTTACAGCTTTTCTCCCTAGGCTTCTGCTGAAATTGGGCTTCTATCCAGGCGGACATTCCCAGTAATCAAATGTCAGTAACTAAATAAATAGAAGATCTTTACTATTGTTCCAATGGTTATTATTTATCCCTTGACAAAAAAGAAAATTTGCTGTCCTGGCCAACTGAAACCCTGTCAAATCTACCTACATATTAAATCTAGGAATATGAATGGAAAAAGACAAAAATGTAATACTTCCCTTTCAGAATAATTTTAATTCCAAACTAAATGATAAAAAATATAAAGGGATATATCCAAGTTTATTCCCATCAACACTTATGGCCTCAGATATTTCCCAAGAAGGGCTGACTACAGAGCTGTAGGCAAGCATGATTTTACAAATGGGATTACTCAAAGAAGATGCAACAGCCATCAACCCTAAAACCAGGTGATCCAGAGTAAGCAGATATCTCATACCTATACCAACAAGTACAGACAAAAGTACTGGACGGACACACGCACACACACACGCACACACACACACACACACACACACACACACACACACACACACACACACACACACACACACACACACACACACATATATATGTATACATTTTGAGGGTGAAATGCGAATGTCCACATGAATGAAATCAGTCCTACTCCCAATACAACAAAATACCAATATTTTCAATACTCAGGCAGAAATGGCATGCTCCAAAGGTAGATGAAAACGCTCTTGCAGCATAAATATTTGAATAGATATGAGTTATCGCCACTTTCTCTAAACAGTCATTAAGCTCTGTTGATGCTTCTTCCAAAAGGGAATGCACAGCTGATGGATTTAGTAATAACTGATTTGAAATCCAAATGCTGAATCTCCGTAAACCTAAGTCGGAAAGCAGTAATGTTCCTCTCTTGCAGAAGTGCAGCTGTCAGAGACTGAAGCTTGTATATCTGCACCTCCGCCTCTGTAGCGTTGCTTTGCCTTTTTGAAATAGATTTATTTAAGGCTGCCTCACCTACACACCCACAATGTTTCCCTGACCAAGATGCAGTTGTAAGAAAGTATGATTATTTGCAGATCTAACATCCCCTGAGTCCTTCCATCCTATAACCTGCATAATAAAAGTATCATTTGATTTGTTTCAAAATGGGTGACATAAAGCTAGAAAAAAATGACTTATTTGGCAAAACTAAGCACTCTTTTGAGGTATATCTATATCCAAGTAATTATGTGATGAAAGCCTCTTTTCTATATTTAACCTTACATTTAGTTTTTGCACTGTTGTCATTTGCATGTGGTGAGCATTTTAATAACATTTTAATATAATGTAAACCAGTTTAATATGCTACTGTGTATCATTTTCTAATACTACACTGTCAAAGATAACACTAATCATTAACTCACGCATGGTTAATTTACACTGTTTCTTACTTTTCTGCCTTAGCTTTTGTTGGAAAATCGTCTATACACCATTGTACTTCCACGGTTAACAAATGAAAATAAATGCATAAATAAATAAATTGCCTGCTTGGTCTTGTTATATTTTCTGTATTTTTTGTATGTTTAGTTTGCCACATGGTCCTGGGTTATATCCAAATAGGGTTATTCTTAATCAGCATGCCAACCTAATTTGCAAATAATTTAATAATTAAGACAATGCAGCAGGTTTTATCTATATCACTTGCATATAGCACTCCTCTTTACTTCAACATCCCACGTGTCCTTCCTGCTATCACCTACTTGGGTTGTCACATAACAATAACATTTATCATGCTTGCTGTTCGGGAATTTGTCAGGAATTATCTAGAAATAGGCTTGCTTGGTAGCTCTGAAAGTATAGGGACCATTAGAAATCTTAGTGTTATTGCTGTAAATACAGTTGAATGGCAAGAATTACAGAGCTTGAAGCCCTCCATATAACACAATATGCTCATGAGTACTAGACTGTCCATGTTTTGCCAGACATGGTATATGTACAATACATCTCAATGTCTCCCAGCAACAGTTTAGGTGTAACAATAATTAGAATCCTTGTCAGTGTCTTTTTCTATAGGTTCTTGTTATATACTAGGCTAATGACTACTAGGGCCTTTACAAGCCTACCTTTGCAATCCAACCCAGTTGTTTTCCTATGTATCATGGATGTTTATTAGGAGGGGAAATGTAATTTAGGAAGTTTGTAGAGGTTATGTGGGGGGGGGGGTATGTTAGTTTGGGCATTACTGTCTGCCTCTGTCTGCCCGAGACATGGAGGCCAGACTAGGGGTTAATTTACAATTTCTCATCCATTGGTCAAGGATACGTTTAACTAGGGTTAGGGATGGACTCTGCTTCACATGGATGGGAAGCCTATTCCAGAGCACAGGGATCCTCTGAGACACATATCTTTCTTGACAACAAGTGTTACTTATGTCACATGCAAAATTTAAATCTTTGGATCTAGTGATTCTGATGCTGCACAATGTGCAGATGTGCAAATGTCCATTAAAGCTTGATATGAGGATGCCTTGTATGCTAGGCATAGATCGCCTCTCAGTAACTGATGGGAGACAGAGGATAGATACAGTCCTTTAAGGTAATCCATATAGGACAATGTGCTTACACCCTGAATTCTTCTGGTATGGAACCTTTGTAGGTGTTCCAACTGTTGCATATATCTGGTCAGATACATGTTGAAGGGGGATAATACTCAGTGATGGGTCTGATAAGGGCTGAATAAAGTGGCATTATGAAAAGAGAAAACTCAGTGAAAGTGTGCACAATAAAGCCAAAAGACCACTGAGTCATGGGAAGTGCAGTCTCACAGTAGTTTATTCCCCAGTTATTAACCGGGGAATAAACTACCATGAGACTGCACTTGGTGTGACTCAGTAGTCTTTTGGATTTAAAGTGGCACTATGACTTCTTTGGACCTGGATGCCATGCCCTTACTTGGGTGACATAGAATGATTTTCTTACAAATTTGGCCACATGTTACCCAAAGGCCAGATTGATATATACATATATTCCCAGATTCTTGACTACTGGGTTGACTCTTTGGGTGTGTTATTGGTGGAATAATTAGCCTGGGTGGTAATTTTTTTCCAAAAAGGCATTATAATGCATTTCCTGGCATTGAATTTTAATCTATTACTTTGGAAACAGTCATTTGCTTTTGTTAGATCCTCTTATAAGATGCTTGTGCCATGGGATAAATCTATGCTAGCTATCAATTTGCAGTAATCCGCAAGCTTGGTCATCTAAATGCCCTTGACATTAGCCTTTACCTCCAAGAAGTAGACACCAAGTAGGAGGAGTCCCAGCATGGAGCCCTGAGGCACCCCACTGGTGACTATCCCCTTAGTGGAGGTGAAATCTCCAATCCTAACTTTGTAGGTCCTGTCTGTGAGCCATCTGGCAATCCAGTGAGTTATGTAGGGGTTTATGCCTAGTTCAGTGCCCTTCTCAAGTATAACTGTGTGGAGTATTATATCAAATGTCTTAGCTGGTCCAGATAGGTGGTTTGCACAGTTTTCCCCTCATCCATTGCCTTGGTGACCTCAAAGAAGTCCACCAGGTTTAATAGGCATGACCTTCCCTTAACAAAGAAAAACTGGGTTGTGTCCAGTGACTGAAGGTTGTCTATGTCTTTGTTGATCATTTCCATGATAATTCATTCCATGACTTTGCATAGTAAAGTAGATAGACTAATAGGTCTGTAGTTTCCTGGGGGGGAGAGGGGTTGATGGTCCACCCTTGCGAAATGGGATAATCATTGCAGTCATCAATTCTCATGGTATAAAACTTGTTTTGAGGGTAGTGTTGAAAAGTTACTCTAGTGATCCCCAATAGGTCATTTTCCAGATATTTAGGAGGCATCCAGGGATATTGTCAGGACCCAAATGAAGCTGTGTTTTTGGCCTTAGGGAGTGCCACCAGAACCTACTCTCTGTTAACAGTTGAAGGGAGGTTATGCTAGTAGGTATTTCATGGGGGGATACAGGTGGTGTGGCTGTGATGCTTGAGATGATTTTGTCAGCCAACAATTCAATATGTCACACTGATCAATAAAGGTGGCACCACTGACCACCAGTTTGGCACACTGAAATGTGGTTACTTCAAGGTTTTAGACATAGCTGTAGAAGGCCATGAGGATATCTTGATCTCATAATTGGCCTTGCTTGACTTAATTAGTCCTCTAATTTCCTGTTTAATTAGACAGATTTTAACATTATGGGAGTTGCTCTTCCTGAAACAATTCCGCATAGGTAGTTGTGAAGTCGGGTTTGGGAGGGGCATTCAATTTTGATTAAACTTTCGCTTAATAGGGTGTAATTTGGATTAGTCCCTAACTGTTACAGTGTTTTCTGGGGTTAACAGGTTGATTTTTGTTTTGAAGGAGAGAGCTTTGTGGTTCTACCTGTGCCATGGATGTTCTACAGCAATCTCAGCCAAACAAATAAAGGGCTGTGCAGATAAACCCTCCATCCATATCACACCAGTTAAGACTACTAAATGTTGACGTGCATCAGTATCACACCAGTTAAGACTACTAAATGCTGAGGATGCTTACACCCTTCCATGCTCAATTTCTGTTTCCCTAGAAATCTATCATCAGAAATAGCACACTAAGAGACTGCATCCAACTCATAAGTTTCCAGCAATAAGGAGATAACAGCATCCCTGCCCAAAAGGAAACACAAATGCATGGATGAGTTATCACCCACATGCATAGTTTGTAAATCATATGGTAAATATGTATTTTTTTTTATTTTCCTCTCACATCCCAAAGACATGCTGTAGGTCGATTGGACACTCTAAAGTGGCCCTAGGTGTGCATGGGTGTGCCTTCCGTGGAAGGTTGGGCACCAGGCTGCCAACTTAAAACCATAAAAACACCACTGCCAATCATGAGCGGACAGGTGATCTGCTGTGGCGACTCCTAACCGGGAAAAGCTGAAAGAAGAAGAAGGAGGAATATAAATAGCTAGTTTTACTGTTTTACTATATTTACAGTGAAAGACAATATATTTCATTTAACTAAATTTATAAGTGTATTTCTAAATGTTAAACAAATACTTCCTGCAAGAGATTGTCATTAAATTATTAGCAATAGAATTGGTAACTTTAAGACTATATAAGTTAATAATTTAATTTTATTTATTAAACTTTGCTTAGTAGAACAGAGTGTGTTTTTGTGTGTATTAGTTTAGATCTGTTCTGCTGTGTTTTTGTGTGTAATGTATTATCATGGAGCTTTTCTCCCCGGGCCTCCACTGAAAACGGGCTTTCGGGCCCAGTGGACTTCCCCGGTTATCAAACTGGAAATAAATAAATAAATAAATAAAAAATATGCATTGCTGGGTTAACTGAATGTCAAATCTAAGAATTATGCTAATTATAAGCTGGTAATTTTGTTTTCTTTGTTCCTGTGTAACACCGTCCTTTCACAGATCATTTAGAACACTTCAAGAAAGCTTAAGAAGAAAAGACTGTTCCATTTGTGTCAGAATGCTGGCTTCTTCCCACCTTGAGATGCTCTAAAAAAATCTAGGTCAAAGTTCATCTTTGATGTGTGTGAAAAAAAAGAAACTTTTTTCTTTATTTTTTCAGGGATATATCAAAATAACATATTATTTTCTTTTTGTACATGAAATAAATGGCAAAACAAAAGCTTTAATAATGTTTCAGAATGAGCTGTTGTTAACACATAATGTGCTTATACTTTGCTGAATGTTAATAGTATATGCTATAGTGTTATTAATTCTAAACTGTAAATATTAGTGGAAAGAAGTAAAGTTAGATGTCAGTTACTGATTAGAACAGCTTAAAAGAGCTAAGAAGAATGAGAAATTTAAGAGAATATTCAAATTAAACAAGTAGGAATTATTTTATGTATATATAGTCAAGATTGCGTGTAATATTAAAGTTAATAAGAAGAGTAAAAAAAGTATAAATAATATGCAAATGCACAAAGAATGAAATATGTAATATGTATGATTAATAAAAAGAACAGCATCAATAAGTTAAGAGATATCAAAGAATACTATAATTGTTAATAGAAAATTGATTAAAGCTCTTTGATGGGAGATTTCAGGAATACAAAATATATAGAATAAGACAGAATATTAGTGGGAACATAAGACAGAAAATACATTTAAATAACAAATTGCTTTCAAGAAAGGTGTCTATTACATATACTTGCATGTGGCAGAAATGTGGATATCAATATCTCAAATTTACATAGAAAATCATAAAAATATTTTAAAATAATGTGAAAGCTAAAATTTAAAACTTGGTCGTGAACTTTAAAGCTTCTTACATGTTGTATGTTATTAGACTCACTAAGACTGTCTGAAATAACTCATTTCATAAGTCAAAGGTGATATCTGAGTATTTTCTTGCTGAATCAGTTCATCCATTTTGAAAGAAAGTAAAGTAGATTTTTCAATATGTTTGAATCTGGGAATGGAGAATGGGGGTTTGAATTGAACACTGTAAATTTTGAATACAATATAGATTGCAATTTTTTTTACTTCATCAAAATAGCAATGCATTCTCTTCATCCTCAGTAATGCAGATATTTTTTATGAAGTAGTTTAATAAGCTAAAGGATTTTTAAATATTTTGATATTTGTCATGTTAAAAATGTTACACAATTTTCAGATATAGACACTTGTACTTTAAAAATTAATTCAGAGCGGTTGTTAGATGAATAAAATGTGCGTATCTTTTAGCATGACAGATATATATGTGCATTGATTACCTTTTATATTATAGTTTAGTATGATAAGATTACCTGTCACCTATAAGTTTACAGATGTCTTTAACTCTTCAGGTTCCACTCTGTTATACTTATTTATTTAGAAATGTAGTTATAATAATGGCATCTGATCCTTCATAAGTTAGCTCCTTGCAGTACCACGTATCTGTTAATTATATCATGTCCCAAACATATGCAATGTGTCTAGGCCATCCTCTGTAAATTTTGTGCTTCACTTAATAGTGTTAGATATTGTTATCTGCACAGAGCACAGTACAATATGATTCACAGAACCAGTGTCAGTGTGCCTCTGTAATCTTGTTTCTAACTATGACCACACTTCTGACCTGTCTAGAAAATTTCTTTGAAAGAGCTTATAACAGCAAAATAACTCTATGTGTTTGATCCTTATGTATTGTATACACAGTATCATCACAACTGCACTGGCACCTATCCTGTCACTGTGCTTTACCTATGTGTCCATTATGTGCAGAGATGTGCTACTAAAGCAAATGCATTAATATCTGTCATTATGAATGTGACAGAGGGATATGCGTGAAGAAGAATTTTTGGATTTGTGATGGGTCTATTAGAAATGATGACGTCAGAATCAACATGGAATCGGATTATGCTGGTGTTAATAAACAAGCAAAGTATTTTATCATTAAAGTCAAATTCATTGTAAATATTAGTTTAAGATGTAAACCTCCCCTACCACACACACACACACACACACACACACACACACACACACACACACACACACACACACACAAACATGCACACATATACAAAGGCCAATATCTATACATAATCTTCTCTGGGGGCTACCAAATATAAATTGTTTATTATGCTTCTGGAGCATTTCTCCCCAGGCCTCCGCTGAAAATAGGATCTGTGGAACCTAGTCGGACTTTCCTGGTCAAGTGTTGGGAGGGTGGCCTAATGGTTAAGGTGTTTGCCTTACAAACACAAAGTGCAGGGTTTGAGTCTCACAAGGAATAATTAGCTAGGCTTAAAATGGCTGACAAGGGCAGTTAGCCTAGTACCTATCTATGAACCTATGAACAAATGTTAAATAGATAAATATGCATTCTTACAACTTAAGCTAGCTATAAAATGACCATCACAAATGAAAAAAGTGTAAAATACAACCAATCAGTGAATCCAACACAAGTTTATTTTAGAAATCTCTGTCTCAGACGTCTCAGCCCAAAAAAAGCCTTTAAGGAGTAAAGAGCATCATACAAAACTTGCCTAAAATACTATAACCAATTAACAATTAAACAATTAAATGAGTGTTCTCCAATTTAATTCTTCATTTAACCCATGTGGGTACAGAGTATTACATTTCAAGATATACACTGATTCCTTAGTTAAAAGCTGTTTTTAAGAAGACATTCATCAAAAAAATGACAGATTTATTTTTGCTAAAATAGTTCCTTGTAACCCTTCACTATTACTGTCATGAAATTGCTGGAAATGTACTGCTATAGAACTTTTTTCTTTTTTATTATAAATATCCCTTGCATGTTCTAGTAGTCTCACTTTGAATGCCCTCTTGGTCTCCCCAATATGAAATGAATTGCAAGGGCATCTGAGGGCGTAGACAACACCCTCAGTATCACAAGTGAATTTATTCTAAGTTTCAAAGGGAATATTATTAATTCTTGGAAAATTTTCTACTACAAATTTACAAGTTTTGCGTTTATTACAGCAAGTGTTTCCCCTGATGTTTAACCTCTGATCTATATTCATAGCCAGGGTACAAAATCTTTCTCTCACAATAAAATTTTGTATGTTCCTACCCCTTCTATAGGAGATTCCCAACTTGCCATCAAGTCATGTAGAAACATTTTTCAAAGAACACAAGTACTTCCAATGGTATTTCATTTGTTCTACAACTATTGAACTAAAACATCCAAATGTTATAACAAAATAAATAAATTCCTTATGTTCCCTGTCATTCATTTTGTAAGGGTCTAAGGACTGTCTATTGACATAACAATTTCCTTTGTCAAGATTATTACATAATTTCTTCCAACTCTTCTCAATTAGGCTTTTGCTGTAGCCTCTTTTAACAAGCGGTGGTGGTGCTGTGGTAGTGTTGTCTCCTCACAGTAAGACGCTGTCCGGTTCAATTCTCGGCTAGAGCGTCTTCTGCGTGGAGACATGCGTGAATGGGCGTACCTTTGTTGAAGGTTGTGCATCAGGGCTGGTAACTTGGCACATAAAAATCAACTACCAATCATTAGTGGACCGGAGTTCTGCTGTGGCGACCCCCAACTGGGAAAAGCCAAAATACTCAACAACAACAACATCTATGGTTCTACCCAATTCTTGTTTAAAATCATAAATATTATTGCATAACCTAGATATTCTAAGCATCTCACCATAAGGAAGTGCTTCCATGGTATGTGTGGGATGACAGCTATGACCATGAACAAACTGTGTACCTTGATCAAACTTTCTGTGCACTGACATCATTAGTTCAGAACCATTCCTAATACCAATGACTGCATCCAGAAAAGGAATCTGTATTCCTATATTAAGGCCATCAAATTGTAGACCATGTCTGTTATTATGTAGAGAACTAACAAATTCTGTTACTAAATCCTGTCCCCCCTCAGCTATAAAAATTAAATTGTCAATGTACCTGTAGTACCTAATGACATGCTGACAAAAAAACTTGTTCCTATAGATATATTCACTCTCAAAGAGGCCCATGGTTAGATTAGCATACATGGGGGCAAAAGCAGCCCCAATTGCTGTGCCTTGTCTCTGCCTAAAAAGATTATTATTAACCTCAAAAAAGTTATGTGTAAGGCAGAAATGTACCAATTCTACTATATATTCTGTCACTGCTGAAATACCTAAAAAGAATCTCAAAGCCTCCATGCCAAAATTATGGTTGATATTTGTATAGAGGCTTTTGACATCTAATGCAAAAAAGTACATATTACGGTTCCACTTAATATCATTAATCTTTTCAAAAAATCAAATATATCTCGAATATAAGATGGCAAAGTATATACCACATGTGCTAAATAGCTGTGTAAAAAAAGGTCTAGTTTATGGGTGAAACATTCACAACGCAAAACTATAGGCCTCCACGATAGCCTATTTAAATTTTTATGAATCTTGGGGAGGCAATAAAAATATGCCATTTTATATCCATCTATGTTAAATCATAATACCAAGCCTATTACCCTTGTGCAATAACTCAACATACCCAGCAATTGCTTCATTATATGCCAACATGTCAGTTCTTTCATAAATTTTATTGTCCTCTAAATGTTCAATACACATAGCCATATACTGAGTATAATGCATGATAACAAGCTTATTCCCTTTATCTGAGGGTTTAAAGATTACATCCTTCATTTTACCTAAAGCTTGAAGAGCTTTCCATTCTGTAATGGACAAGTTATAATCAACATGCTGTCTATTTTTAACAAAATTATTAAACACATCTTCAATGACATAATTCAACATATTAGAAAAATGAACTACTTCTTCATTTAAAAATGGAGGTAAAAAACACTTTAAGTGTAAACATTACTAGTATCTAACCTACAATAAGCATTAAACGAACTGTCAGATTCACATGTAAAGAAGCTTTCACACGACGTATTCACACTGTCATTACAATTTACCAATTATTATCTGTATCTATTTTTCTAAGAAAAATGCTTTAGATGCAGTTTTCTACTAAATTTAAATACATCACATTTGATGTCATAAATGTGAGGTACCACAGTGGGAATAAATTGTAAGCCGCGGTTCAAAACCACAAGTTCACAATCAGAAAATACATGTCCTGAAAGATTTACAATATAGCTTTCACTCAATCGAGGTATCAAATTATCTTTTACCTCTTTTATACCCCCTCTGAGGGTAGGAGTCCCTTTGAAAATGTCCTTGTTGTTCACGGACACGTTTTCTACCTTGCCTTCCTCCCTTGTAGTTGTTGATATCATTCCAAAAGGTTTGATAATGTTGTTCTGGTTGCTGAGCTGGCGGCAAGACAGGGTATTCCTCTTGGTTTTCTGCCTCTTCATCACACAGAGTGTAATGTCCACCTGATGCTGAAAACAAAGAATTGCTCGTTTGAAAACCGTCTTCCGCCCTCTGGAACCTCACGTGATTGCGAGCCTTCTTCCGATTGGCCTTTGAGATAAACGCCTTCCCATTTTCATAGTCACGGAGATCTCATAGTAGTTTTCGCTTCTTCCTTTCAACTAGTTCCCTTTCATAATCTTTTAGTTTTAAATTAATGCCATTGAGAAGAGCATCAAACACTTGGGCATGTATGCCTGCTGACAAAGTATTACACACTTTTTTGATCTGATCATTTAGCTCTTTCCGCTTAACCCTGTCACGCTTTAACAGGATATTCACCCACTTTAAAGTGCACTTGTGTGCCGCTGCTACCCAATGTTTATGAAGTTGTATATCAGAAGCATTTTTTAGCTCAAAGGGCAGGGTCGGATCTTTAAATACTCTCAACCCCCTAGGTGTAATGTCCAAATCCAGATATTTTTGCAGACCAGACAAATTAAAGAAAGTAGAGGTCTCTTTCCAAATACATTTTTCTAACTGTCCGAAAAGAGACTTACTTTCTTCAGATAAAGATGAAGGTAACTTCCTTCCCACATTGTTGAACGGATTATGGCAACGTTTATTTCTTTCTTCTTCCTATTTGTCCCATGTAGTACACATAGGTTGAATGTTACCAGCCCCATGATTGGACTGTAAATTATGATCCGAAGCATTATTTAGAAAGCTGTCCAAGGACATCTGTGAGCCATCTCCAATAGTCTTACGAAAAACATGCGGCAAGTTGTATTGTGGATCACTGGCCATGAATGGAAATAAAAAATTACCACCACAAACGAAAAAAGTGTAAAATACAACAAGCCAGTGAATCCAACCCAGGTTTATTGTAGAAATCTCTGTCTCTGAAGTCTCGGGCTAACTAAAGCTAGCTACTCTGTTAGGGAAATCAAATTCTCATTACAAAAGTATTTAGTGTTACTTCTGAAATATCTCTCAAAAAAAAAAACACAGGAACTGTTTAAACACCCGAAAATCCACAGTAATGTAACTGCTCACACCCTAAAGATGTGCCTGAGCTTCTTCAGTGGCCTTGACAGCCCCAAAAGTTCAAAATGTATCAGTAGGTTAATGGCAGAGGTTCTTTGAACATATACTAGATTAAAACTTATCCTGCATGCAAACATCATTCCAGTAAGTACTAACTCAGCTAAAAGTTGCCTGCAAATTTTCTCCAAATTGCTTACTAATGGAACTAGACAAGTCACTGCTAATAGTGCCTCCTGCCAAGATATTAAAGTTCACTCAACATTATTGCCATAGTTTTAGCACAAAATTATAACATTTTACAAAGCAGAGAAAATAATATTCGAAAACTTGTTTATCGCAACCTCTGTACTGAATATGAGTATTCAACAAAAATAGAGGTACTTGGTAATCTGTTATTGCTAGAGCTACCTTCATATTAAACAATTAACTTTCTGAAAAGTTTGAAGTGTCCTGTCTCTAAACAAGAGCAGTACAGCACTTCACAGACTATACTTTACTCTGGTGCTAGTTAAGTAGTCATTCTCAAAAAATTATCCCAACAAGTTTTCTGCAAAAATTAGAAATGCAAATAATCTAGCCAATTTAAGAAAACCAGTAAAAAGTTCCTGGGAGAAGAAAATAGATGTACTTGATTTTACATGGCAAGTTGAAAGAAAAAGAGGATATGCTTAAACCTAAGGATGCTGTTTGAGCACAAGTGGACAACTGTTGCACAAAGATAATTCTAAATAAGTACAGTTAACTCCCAGTTAACTGGAACTCAAGCAACCGGCACTCTCAAGCAACTGGCAAAAAAAAAAAAAAAATTCAAGAAATAGAGTACAATTTTCATGTGTTGCACTTTCTGTTTTCCCTCAAAGAAACATACCTTAAGTTTTTAGAGTTCTAGAGTTTTAAAAAGGAAGATAGGAATAAATTCCCTCTCTCCGCAACCTGAGAACAAGTCAAATCAAACAGTATAGGGTACAGTATTAGCCAAGCTTACTTTTAATAGTAACTCTCAATTAACCAGAAACTACAATTATCCAGCATCTACCACTCCCCATGGGTGCTGGTTAACTAAGAGTTTACTGTGAATAGATACCAAGGTTCAAATGAAGTGCTCAGTACAAATCAATCAAATACTTTGTAATAAGATGGTAGAAACAGATATACAATTAAAATTTCTCAAGTTCTACTTATGCTTGCTGGATGTGTTGTTTTTACTGTCGTATTCATTACTTCTCATAGCAATGTGTCAAATGTATCAATTCCTTTGACTATATTTTTAGTAGATTTACAATGCTTATTACAGCTGTACATGACATGATTGTAAAAATGTTGCATTACATTGGAGTGGATCATGTCTAGAAATTATCTTTGGACCAGCACACCTACCCAGTTAACAAATGTAAAATAAAATATGGAAGGTTAGATTTGAAATTTCTAGAGAAAAGTCAGAAGAAAATAATTTTAACAGATATAAGTCAAATGAAGTTATTAAGAAGTACCAGCAGGGTCATTTCAAGGTCAAATCATTCTTAATGACGTCAAAAGCAAGGCGATTTAATTACACTTTACTTACAGGGCTCTGTAGCTGTCTTCTTCCTCAGAATTGTAGATGTAAGACAGAAAGGGCTTGAGAAAAGTCACTGTTTTCCATTTCCTAGGAAGGTTCCTTTATCTGGGCTGCAAAAGTCCCATTATAAGTGTGTGTTGTCATCGAATTTGTCATGTTTGCTCATTCAGTTATACAGAAGAACCTGCATTTTATACTTATTATTCAAACTATTGACAATTTATTGAGATGTACTGAAACAAACTAGCACAAACCAAAGAAATATGAAATTCCATAAGAAGAGAAGAAGGCAAATATATGTGTATAAATCAAGTATCTGCTTTATTTTCTAAATACTGACACCTTCAGAGATGATCACATTATGAAACTAGATGTAAGGAGACTTTGATCCTTCTCCCCACATACTGCACTAATTTCAGACAAATTACCTTATAATGTTTTATGAATTTAGGGTGAAATGCACTGTTTTGCAAAACTTGCATATTTTTTTCTCTGTCTTCTATACAAGGAATCTACTCTTTCGACTTCTTTATAAACACCTAAGGACAGCAATGGAATCATTTTATTGGTCAGGCATTTGATTAAACAACTACGTATAAAACTGTTATACTTAAATTGTTTTGATAATGATAAGGTAGTGGAATTAGATATGCATACTATATATAGATTTACATTTGTTGTAGAAGTATCTTCCAGGCTTGGAAGCATAAAGCCAACTTGAGAATGCAAGGAGTGATATGTGAGAAATTACATACTTACTAAATTCAGAAAATGTAATCAATAACTTAAGCTATTTAAGACCATAATATTGCAAATGGTTTCACTAACTGAATCTGTTTCTGGTATAAAACACATACATACTTACTAGGGTCACAATTTTCTTTCACTACATTCTGGTAAGCAAAGAGAAACCCTATAGCATAACAGTGAAGAGGAATTTCTTTGCATCTATATCAGAAGGTGATTTTCTAAACTAAAATATGTACATTGGAGATGAAGTTTGACACACAAACATATATATATATATATATATATAAATACACACACACACACACACACACACACACACACACACACACACACACACACACAAAACATATATGTATATATATATATATATATATATATATATATATATATATATATATATTATACATGTGTGCATGCCTGCACACACACACACACACACACACACACACACACATATATATATATATGTATGTACATATATATATATATATATATATATATATATATATATATATATGGGTGTATATACAAGTGTACTTCGAAACATCAAAGTACACAAACCTTGAACAGCTAATGATCAATCCTGAAAGATGGAATGCCAAAACAATGAAAAGACAAAGCACTTATGTTTCTTGCAGAGGGGGGCAAGCATCCCTGCACCCCCATGTGGGAGTCTGGACCCTCAACATCCCCTGATGGTTATATATACCAAGTCAAAAATTCTTCTACAGTGGGGAAATGGCAAATTTTCCAATCCTCACTGTGCACAGTCTTGCACAGACGTAACACTAGCAGAAGCAATCAAATGACTTTTGATCACCTCTGCTGGTGTTAAACATGTTTGAATAATGAATGTTCAATTATATGGAGTGCTCTGATATATACATATATATATATATATATATATATATATATATATATATATATATATAGGTGTGTGTGTGTGTGTGTGTGTGTAGATAGATACTACCTATCAATATATAGGAGATTCTATGCTGAGTATAGCTATATTGTAAGACCTTTGATTTTAGAACAAAGAAATAATATACTGACATTTTAATGTGTAACTAAAAGTATAATCTGATGATAAGATGCAGCAAATAACATATTATGCCTCAGTGCAGACAAAATGTTGACTTAGATTAGTAAAGTGGCAGTTCCTGTGTTCATTGGTATCATGAAAATAAATATTTTGCACATTTTACATGAAAGTAATGAACAGATCAGATTTATCAGTCTACTTATAATTTAAATCTTTGCTCTAAACTCTGACAATTTCAATACTTTGCCCCAAGCTTTTAGTGCACATTTTTTATGATTCTGAAACATCAGTGACCTAGCAACATTTCTCATTGGTTGATTAAAAGATAATCTTTCTAATGGAGTGCATAATAACACAGAATTTCACAATATCAGTGATTCAGATCTAGGGGTGAAGCACCAAATTTAAAGTTATGAAACAGTTATATATCATAAAGGTATGGTCATAAGCTAAGAGATCAGCTGAATAATGTTGAAAACAGGCAATCTTTTGAAAAAAAAAAACACTAGCAGTTCAATTTACTATCACTCTGCAATGAGTTATGGTAAACATTCAGAAAAGAAAATCATCTTTCTGCTCTGCAGAGAACATTTAAGTGATAACAGCAATACAAGAATAAAAACTATGCTATAAGACAGGCTGTACTGCAACCAGTGCAAATGGTGATGAAGAATTTATATTTGTAACAGATTATATTTGTAGCAGATAGAACACCCAACTTTTTTTTTGTTAAGATTCTGCAATGCATTACACTTTGATACTGGAGTCATCGAAATGACTCAAGAACTATGTAATCACTTAAATCTCTTATATATGGCTATCCTGCTGTTACAGCTCAGTTATAGGTGTTTATTCTATAATTCTAAGGACACGATCAAAATATGTTTTCAGTTTACCACAAATATCTTACTTCTGCTACTTTGCATATATTGCATTAATAACGGCAATCTCTAACTGCCTTATTAATGTTCTTATGTCTTTTCATTGTGTAGTGTATCACGTACACAACAACAGTCCCAGCATGGCTCTCATTCTTTAAGCACAAGAAATCCTGGCAAAGCCTAAAATGATGGAGGACTAAGGTCCCAAAAATTGGAACAGATTTCAAATACTGCTCCTATAAGTTTAAAAAGTTGTTAGAATTACAGCTTTTGCATTAGCATGCATTTTTTGAAAGATATGAATTCTAAAACTCAGATGTATGTCATTATTTAGTCACTTCAGTCATCAATGATTTGTCAGAAATCTGCAAATTTTACGAGGAACAGACAAAATTATGACAAAAATCTGAACATCCTGTGAAAACTGGAACAGCTGAGAGGTATGATTTAAAGTAATAACATATTCCACGCTGTTCTGACTTCTAATTTCTTCATTATCTTTATTTGCACTGACATTTGCTATTTTGTTTAGTGCTCTTGTTTATATTTTCTTATCTCATTGTCTTTATGTAGTTTTCTCCTCTATCTCTAGGTCTCCACTGGAAATGGAACTTCCATGCTAGCAACTCCTTGGTAGCAACCAAATAATAACTAATAAATAAATGCAAAAAATGGCTATAGAAGGGACATCAGTTCATTTCAACATACACACACACACACACACACACACACATACACACACACACACACACACACACACACACACACACACACACACACACACACAGACACACAACTCCAAGGAATTGTTTGACCTACAGAGATATGAGGAGGTCACCCAGTCTCTACACAGAAGATGCCCTTGGAGCTGATCGAAAGAATCAAGTGTTGTGACACAGCAATGCTAACTTCTGGAGTCATGGTTTTGACATAGGAGGCTGAAAGCACCATTTTCAAAGTGACACTGAGTGTAGTTAGGAAGATAATCTAAAGTTTTCATGATCCCAAACTTTTATGAGCTCAAACTATATTTCTCCAAAAAGGGGCACTGTCTATGGCCTTAGTCCAAAGTTAGGTATGACAGAAAAGTGTAGTAAAAGATATAAATGAAATTCATCTGAAGATCACAGCTGACTGGTTGAATGGAAGCGAAACAAAAAATCACAACTCAGCAGGATGTGTGTATGAGTTGCAGAGGTTAAAGGTCCCACAGTGTTCTACATAACATATTCAGATCTGTATAACCTTATTTTCTACCCAGACATGTTCAAATCTGTATAATTATACCGATATTTTACCAAAACATTCAGATCTGTACAGCAATACCTTATATTCTACTCAAACATATTCAGATTTATATAACTGTATCTTATGTTCTACCAAAACATATTCAAATCTGTATAATTACACCTTATATTTTACCAAAACATTCAAATCTGTATAGCAATACCTTATATTCTACCTAAACATATTCGGATTTATATAACTATATGTTATGTTCTACCAAAACATATTCAAATCTGTATAATTATACCTTATGTTTTACCAGACATTCAAATCTGTATAACTATATGTTATGTTCTACCTAAACATTCAGATCTGTATAACTATATCTTAAATATTCCTTGAAAACAGAGCAGGTCTAGTGAGATCAACCTTGTCAACAAAAAGTGACAAAATAAATCAGTTAAGAAGTGATGTTTGGAACAGACAAATTTGTCACAGGAAGACCTTGGTATGAATAGAGTGGGGGGGGGGCTGGACTTAGGAAGATAGGTAGGTTAGGTAGTGAGGGTAGGGAGTGGGTAGGAAAGAGTTAACTAAGTTGGGAGCTGGAAGAGGAAGTGAGATAAGGTATAGGGGTGGGTCTTAGGGGTGTTTGTAGGGGAAACTGGTATTAGTAAGCACATTATGGTGTGGTCTTGTTGAGGCAGGATCATGTCCCAGATGACCTGAGGTGTGAGTAAGGTAGGCCTTGGGTAGTTGGAAGACGATAAGGTGAGTACAGTTTTCTAGACTGTAAGGGGGCCTATACAAGTGGCTTTATATAGTTGTTTTTTTAATATATATCTATATATATATATATATATATATATATATATATATATATATATATATAGTGGGTTATTGATTATGTTTGGGGGTAATGGGGATTTTGCTGTCAGTTTGGTGAAGGGCCTTGAATTGGGGTTGATGAAGTGCATGGTGGCATCGGTGTTGAGCAGTTGAATAATTTGGTTGTTTTCCTCTTATTTGGTTTTGTTGAGCAAGAATGCATTTTTTGGGTGTAAGTTTCCGTTAATACATTGGTGGTTTTCTGTGATTTAGGTTTAGTGCAGTAAAGAGACTCTCTGTGTTCCATTTCGTCTGTCGTCCGTGGGTTTTGTGCTAATTATTGTTCTTTTTCTTTTATTTTGGCTTTGTTGCGAGACGTTGGTCATTTTGCTTAATTAGTTGTTTATTTGGTTCGTTGGTGGTTAGTGGTGAGTCACGGGCTGGCAGGGGCCTGTTACCGGCTGGTTCGTGCATGCTACGTAATGCTAGAGCGGGATTGTAATGTTAAATAAAATAAAAAAAAAAAGTGAGAAAGAAGAAAGTTCATCTTAGGGGATGTTGTAGATGTAGTGTGTGTCTTTGTCCCTGGTGTTGTGCATTGCAGAGCGGGTGTGCCTTCTTCCCCCACCGTCCGGTTACTTTGTGTCTCAGGGCAGTATAAAAGTGTCCGTAACCTCGCTTACAGCACTGGTTAAAGAGATAGGGCTGATTCTGTGTGTTATGTAGTTTTCCGTGGTGATTAGCGGTAGGTCATGGGCTGGCATGGAGTCATTAATGGCCATCTGTGCATGTGTGGTAGTGCAGGCGAGGCAAGCAAGAGGTACCAAAAAAAAAAAAAAAAGCAGGAAAATGAAGGAAAACGGATACAACAGGGCATTGGAGACTTCACTGACAGGTGAGGTTGATTGTGGAGTGGGTTCTCTTGTCCTGGTTGTGCTGTGCTCTCTCTGGCTTGGTTGTGAAGGCCTGGGAGGTGGTTACCCTTCTTTCCTGCTGTGGGTAGGCAGGAGTGGTCATCTCTAGATAAAAAAAAGGGGGGGTTTCAGTGGCCCTGATGGTCTAGTGGTTGTTTAGTTCCTTGTCTGGCTTGTGGTCATTGTTTTGGAGTATCCCTGGTGGTCTAGTGCATTGGGGGTAGAGGTGAGACACTGCAGGCTCTTCTGTAGCTGTGGCGCTACTCGCGCATGAGCGGTAGGGCTGGTAATTCAGGGATAGCCTTTTTTTTCCCTCTGCAGGCCACGGGCTGAATCAGAGCAGGTAGTTAAGGTGGAGTAGTTAGTCAGGGGTAGGGGTTTAGGAGACAGGTGATAGGCATAAGTATATTTAGGATTCATGTGGGCAATTTGTCTGCAGGTACTGGTTGGTGTTAGTATGATTTTCTTTATGGGTTGTTTTAACAATAATGTTTTCTTTTGTTTCTTTAGGTTATCATGGCTGAAGTCTTGAAATAGAAGTGGGCTAATACTGTGGAGCAGGCTGAGGACCTCTTCAAGGACATATCTACTGAAGTTCCATCAACTAGTGCCCAGGATCTGAAATCCAGATGGAAGAGGCAGACAGAGCCTGTAACCCATGGGTTGAGGGTGAAGAGAGCCAAACGGTCAGCAACAGAAGATGTGGCAATGGAGGTTGGGACGCCTGTGGTGAGCCCTTCATCTTCTCTAGGTAATTCTTTATCAGGTCTGATGGGGAGTGAGGAGATAGCAGCAGCTATGGGGGAAGCATCAGGGTGCAGTGAGGGGGTCCAAAGTGAGTTAGCAGGTAGGGGTTTAGAGGCAGTTGACTGTGGGTTTCTGATAATACTCTATCATTACTTGATCCGGATTTGGGGTCTGACTTAGATGTTGTGGGGTCTGACTTTGGGTTGCAGCTGGGGGATTGGTTGGTGATGCAGGCTTTACGTCAGGAGGGGGTACCCATTGTATTGACCCCTCACACATCTCTGGTGGTGAAGGAGAAGATTTGGAAAGAGGAATTTGTTGATCTTTTCGAATTGCTTGATGCTGATGGGGTTCAACGGTTGACAGAGGCAGAGTCGGCTAATGGGAAGGGCCTTTTCGCGGCATTGGCAGACATAGGTTGCAGAAGGGTAGGTAGGTTTTGGCTTAAGTCATGGGATAACTGAGTCCTTGGTTTTATATATTACATGGTTGGAGATGGATACCTCACTGGCTCTTCGGCTTTTGGCCTATTTTTTGACTATCAGGGAAGTACATAGGTTGCGGCCAGGCTATGCATGGTTTTGGTATGATCAGAAGTTTCGTAAGCAGAAGGCAGTCGATAAATCCATGCAGTGGGAGGTTAGACACCTGGACACTTGCCTTTCTACCATGATGGACACTGGTGTATGGAGTAGTAGATTGGCTCAACCATCTGATGGAGGTTCTGGAATATGTTGGGTATTTAATGCAGAGAAGTGTTCTTGGGTAGGTTGTAAATTTTCCCATATTTGCTCTCAGTGTAGAGGAGCTCATGCCATTACACATTGTGGGGGGGGGGATGGGGGCTCTGTTGGTGGGCAGATGTCTTATTCTGCGGGTCCTAGAGGTTGGGTTGGTTCTCAACTAGCATTGCTAGGTGGATGGGGCCGGGCTAATTTTCGTGGGCAAAGGGGGGGTCCTTTCATGGACTTAGGGGGTGAACGGGGGACTCATTCCTCTATTATGGTTCAGGATTTGGAGTTGTTCCTGCCCCATTATCCATTGCCAAGTGTGGCAGAGGAACTGATTAAGGGTTTTTCAAGGTTTTTTCAATTAAGTCCACGTTGGTGGGGGATGGTATGGTGGGAAAATACTTGAAGTCTGTAAAGGGGAGGGAGGGGGTTTTGCAGGAGTTGATTGACAAGGAGCGTCAGGCAGGGAGAATGTTGGGTCCATTTAGTTGTCCTCCGTTTTCTAACTTTAAAGTGTCACTGTTAGGTTTGGTTCCTAAGAAAAAGCAAGGTGAATTTAATTTCATTCATCATTTGTCATTTCCTGGGGGTATGTCTGTGAATGACTTCATATCCAGTGCAGAGGTTAAGGTCACTTATTCATCATATCAGGAGTTCTGACGATCCTTGGTTGGTTAAAGTAGATATTGAGTCAGCTTTTCATTTATTGCCAGTGCGGGAGGAGGATTGGCCTTTGCTGAGCATGGTGGTTAGGGAAAATTTTTATTTTGACACTGCCATGTCTATGAGATGTGCAGTGGCGTGTTCCACATGTGAAAAGTTTAGTTTAGCACTCCATTGAATTTGGCAATAGAGGGTGGAGGACCAGCAAGCAATTCACTATTTAGATGATTTTTTTGTTGGTGGGTGATGGCCGGGATAAAGCGCAGGCAGCTTTGAGTGAGTTTGTGGGGATGTATGAGTCCTTTGGAGTTCCTTTGGCTAAGCACAAGTTAGAGGGCCCTGTGAAGGTGTTGGATTTTTTGGGTTTGTCAGTAGATGCAGGACAAAGTCTGTTTTGTTTACTGCAGGACAAGTTGGTTCAGCTGCAGGTGAAAATCTTTTGGGTGAAGTCCAAGTCCAAGGTTCAGTTGCGAGATGCTACGGAATTGTTGGGTTTGATGAATTTTGCTTTTAGGGCTGTGCATCTGGGGCAAACGTTTTGCCAGTCTGTAGGATTTCTTTTGAAAGGATGGAGGAGTAGGCACCACAGAGTGTAGGTCACTAAGCTAGAGGATTTAGAGTTGTGGATGAAATTTTTGGAACACTTTAGTGGGATTTCATTCTGGCAGTCAGATTGGGTAAAGCAATGGGAAATACAGTTGTTTACTGATGTAGCTGGGGGTCTGGACATGTGAGTTTATTTTGCAGGCCAATGGTTTTTGGTCCCTTGGCTGGAGCATTGGTCAGAAGAGTGGAAACAGAATGTCACTTTTTTGGAATCAATGCCTATTTGGGCAACTTTGGTGGTTTGGGAGGATCGTTTCAAAGGTAAGAGGGTGTCTTTTTATTCAGACAATACTGCAGTGGTGAGGGTGTTGCAGGTTAAGATGGCTAAATCTCCTCATTTGTTACTTGTTCTCAGGAAACTGGTATTGCAGAGTTTGATTATTAATTTTCCTTCACAGCATTGCATGTGCCTGGGGTTAAGAATGAGATAGCTGATAGCTTGTCTCATTTTCAGTTTCGCAGGTTTTGGCAGGTGGCCCCAACAGTGGCATTGCATCCAGCAATTGTTCCAGAGGACATTTGGCAGATTGGTCCATAGTAATTGGTGGGTTGTTGCAGCAGTCATGGGCAGTGTCTATGAGAAGAGCTTATGGTATGGCTTTATTTCATTTTGCCAGTTCTTGAGCTAGTTACCAAATGAGGAGTGTCAGTGGTCAGAGTCTTTGTTGTTACGTTACTTGGCCATGTTGAGGGAACAGGGTAGGGCAGTTAGGACAGTGAGGGTGGTGTTGGCAGCCATTGCTACTTTTACTCATTTGGCCAGATTGCAGGACTGGACTAGGTCTTGGGTGGTGAATCTAGTATTAAAGAATTGGGGCAGAGTTGAAGGTGGGGTCATAGATTGGAGATAGCCGGTGATGAAGGATATCTTAAGAAGGTTGCTACAGGGTTTAGGTAAGGTGCGTGGATCCTTGGAGGATTACGTGGTGTGGAGCACGGTCTGTGTGTGGATGTATTGTGGGGCATTTAGAGTGCCTGAGTTATTGGGCTCGTTACTATGGGAGGATGTGTTGATGTCACCTAGGGAGGTGCACATTCGGCTGCAGTCTTCAAAGACGGATCAGGGGGGATGAGGGGCCCTGATGGTTTTGGAAGCAACTGAGGTAAGTTGGAGATGTCCTTTGGTGTTGGGGGAAAATACTGTGGGTGATCCAGAGGGGTAGAGTGCAAGGTTTGTTTTTTACTTCAGTAGGTGGTAAAGGCTTGCCAGGTGAGCAACTGAATTTGATTATGAGTACGGCTCCTTGTAGTGTTGGTTTAGAAGGGGATAATTTTTCTTCTCATGCTTTTAGGATGGGTAGGGCATCAGACTTAGTGAAGGAAGGAAGTTCCATAGGAGTCATCAAGAGAGTGGGAAGGTGGTCTTCCAATGCCTTTTTGTCTTATATTAAGTAGCTTTGTGGAAGGATTTGTTTACAAGTTTTTTTTTTAGGTAACAGAAAGATCATCATCTTGGGGTATTCTTTCCTCTTTTGGGCAGCTAGGCATGCAGCAATTAGATGCAATGGAATGAATTTGGGTCTGCACTGTTTTGGATGGAAGGTCATCTGGCATGGTTATAGAGCGTTGATGTGGAGTAGGATATTGCAGGTATTTACTGGGTTACAGAGTCAATGGGGGTTGCCGCAGCTGTTGTTGATTCATTTAGGGGGGAATGATTTAGGTAAGGTTCTGAAAAGGCAGTAGGTGCATCTTATTTGTGAGGATGTGTTAGAAATGAGGAGGATGTATCCGTCTTTGGTTTTGATATGGTCTGAGATTATTCCCCGGTTGGTGTGGAGAGAGGCAAGGAATTTTGTGGCAGTGGAGAGGGCTAGGAGGTATGTTAATTTTACATTGGCGAAATGGTTGAAGGACATTGGGATGCATATGATACGGCATGTGGAGTTTGAAAGCTGGGACCCTGTATGGTATAGGTCAGATGGAGTTCATCTCAATGAATTTGGGCTTGATTTATTTAATCTTAACCTGGGCATTAAGGTGGAAGATCTATTGAAAAATGGTATGGTCTGAGGGGGAACAGCCCTTTAGGCTGGTGAGCAGAGAAGAGGGTCAGGCTTGACCCTCTTCTGTCCCCCTCAGTAGGATATCTGGAACTGATGGTGGATGACTTGGAATGGAATTATGGACTTGATGATATTAAGGTGAGTGGGGATGCTGCCTTCATGATTACTTTGATAAGTGAGCAAGTGGAGGATGCTGCTTAGCCAAAGGTGAACGGGTGCGCTGCCCTTATGTTTACTTTCCTATTTGTTGCAATGTTGAATTTGTGTGGCTCAATAAAGTTTGATGTTTGTTTTTTATTTTCATTACAATAAAGGTCAGAAAATGTCTTTGGTTGTCTGTGTTGATTTATTAGGACCGTGACAAGTGAAGTTTGGAACAAACAAATTTGTCACGGGACGACCTTGATATGAATAGACTGGGGGGAGCTGGATGTAGGAAGATAGGTAGGTTAGATAGTGAGGGTAGAGAGTGGGTAGGAAAGAGTTAACTAAGATGGGAGCTCGAAGAGGAAGTGAGGTATGGCGTAGGGGTGGGTCTTAGGGGGTTTTCTAGGGGAACTGATATGAGTAAGCACATTTTGGTGTGGTCTTGTTGCCCGCCCAGCCTGTCCATTTGGTGTGGCTTGATGGGCAGAGAAGGGGGTCAAGCTTGACCCTCTTCTGCCTCGTCAGTAGGATATCTGGAATTTATGGTGGATGACTTGGAATGGAATTATAGAATTGATGATATTAAGGTGAGCAGGGATGCTGTCTTCATGATTACTTTGACAAGTGAGCAATTGGGGGTCGCTGCTTATCCAAGGGTGAGCGGGTACGCTGCACTAATGTTTACTATCCTATTTGCTGCAATGTTGAATTTGTGTGTCTCAATAAAATTTGATGATTTTTATTTATTTTCATTACAATAAAGTTCATCAAATGTCTTTGGTTGTCTGTGTTGATTTATTAGGACCGTGACAAATAAATATTTCTACATGAAACCACACATGATGTGGCAAGGATTAAATGAAAGTACTAGCTGGTACTCAAAGGTAGACATTCCTGATTGTTAAGGAACATGGTGAAACATTTACAGTTTAGCAAATATTACCTAAGGCTGTTATATTATCGTCACTTACCATATTACACAGTACAAATCATTTTTGAATATTTCTTTTAAAGAGTTGGATCAAAAAATTTGACATATGGAATGTTTATAAGCTAAAGAGGCATATGGAGGAACAGCTATTATGTGGAAGTGGTGGCGTGTTTCTCTGCAATACAGACAAAATTAATGTCTCTCGCTCTCTCTTTATGTGGGTTTTTTTGGAAGGACTGCACTTACCAAGGTTCTTTCTTGGCACATATGTGATAGTGTATCAACATGTTGGTTTGTTGACATTATGGGATCAATATTTTCAAGATTGACATATCAGTTACTTGACTAAAGTGAGTAGAGCCAAGTGAGTAGAGCCACACACACACACACACACACACACACACACACACACACACACACACACACACACACACACACATATATATATATATATATATATAAATGTTTGTGTGTGTGTGCGTGTTTGACTGAAACATCATTTGACGGAATCACAATTGAAAGAAAATTGTAGATGTCTATATACAGTATGTGATGGTGTCATTTCTGAACATATGAGTTATTAGGGGAAGTGGGTCTCGAAGTGTATGTGAGAATTAGCAAAGGCCACTGTCATGTCATACCCCCAGATCTGTAAAGGTGTGGGCTTGGCAGAGGTCACTGTCATATCACAACCCCAGATCTTTACAAGTTTGGGTTTGGCAAAGGCTACTGTCATGTCATATACCCAGATCTGTACATGTTTGGGACTGTCAAAAGCCAGTGACATGTCATATCCCCAGATCTGTACAGCCTTGGGCTTGGCAAAGGCCATTGTCATATCATACCCTGAGATATGTACAGGTTTGGGAATGGCAAATGACAGTGTCATATCTTACCCCAGGATCTGTACAGGTCTGACTTTGTGGA
>NC_056740.1:266444495-266655800 GCF_019279795.1 Protopterus annectens
TTCTTTGGTCTCATCTCTCAGTTTCATATCTCCACCTCTGCCATTGTCTATGACCCTATCTATGACCATAAAAACAAATCTATGTGTGTCTCCATGCCTCTCAATATGTCTCACCAAAGCATTGTATATATTGTTGCATATATAAACAGTTACCATATGTTTTGTCAAATGTTGCTTTGTTCGACAAACACTAGGGTTGGTTGAGATTTTTGAATGTTTGGATAGTCAAATGAACAGTATTTTGAAGTGTTATTACTTCAAAACTGGTCAGTGGGGCTTTAGCGGGCTTAGAGTGTGTATGTAAGCATTTGGGTATTACGGTTAAGGTAAGGATTACGTAAGAGTATAGTTTTTTTGTGTTGTTGTGTGTGTTTTTTAGAGTTAGGGTTGAGGTTATGTATGAGGTTAGAATTTAAATTTGTAGTGTGTGCTGGTGCGTGTTTGTGTGTCTGAGTGTGTCTTGTGTAATGGCAGTTCTATGGGAAGGGTATTTTTGTGGTATGGTGTGGGGTTAGGGTTGGGGTGGAGCAGGCTTTGGGTTAGCACACATTACTGAGGTGGATGGGGGGTCTTCCCCTACTGACCTCAGTAAAGCATGATGGGAATGTGTGGTCACCCTAACTCTAACCCTTCCCCTGCCCTACCTCTAACCATACACTGTACCTTAAGGAAAACATTCCTGTAATGCTGCCACTATTCAGACAAATTGAAGGCTCATTTTATGTTGGTAGTTTAGTGCAAAGATTGGGAAATGAACTTGTTTTCCTTTTGCAATGTTTCACTCATTTGATGTTTAAGTAATTTGACCTTATGTACTTTCAGTATTATTTTTCTCTGTGTTTTGTCTGACAGTAAGAAATTTTTGATCATACATAAGTAAATCATATATATCTATCTATATGTATTTATATATATATATATATATATATATATATGTATATATATATATATATATATATATATATATATTATATACATATAAATATAGATATACATACGCACACACACACACACACACACACACACACACACACACACACACACACACACACACACATATATATGCCCTTTGCTGAATACCCACTTGAACCTATTGTATTAGGAGTTTTCAGTCTGTTTGATTAAGGCGCATTTTAATATTTCATACTGCTACTGTTGTTGTAGTACATAAGTTGAGAAGGTGTCAGTGTTACAGCTGGTTGTAAGACTATATGCGTAAGCATAAAATATGCACAGTGAATTGTGTGTGTGTGTGTGTGTGTGTGTGTGTGTGTGTGTGTGTGTGTGTGTGTGTGAGTGACAGGTAGTGTAAAACTATATGTGCCATGCTGGCAAATAACTATGGCCTATTGCTGGTAGTGGAAGATAAGCAGACAGTTGGGTTAAGGAAGTTTTTTGTTTTCCCCACTTTGTGATCTCAGAGTTAGTATATCTGTCTGTCTATCCATTTATCTATCTATCTAGTGCAGGTGTACTGGAGTTCAGCCCCCAGTGTTAGGATGCAAGTTGATTTGCACCATGTGACTCTAATTTTACTTATTTTGGATGCTTTTCATTGAATGCTATAATGAAATGTGTTGTATCATGATTTATGAGTTGACAGAAGAAGCTGTTTACTAATCCTTAAAATAGCCACATTCTCTTTGAAGATATTTGCTGCCACATCACTGGATTCAGGGGTGATATAATCAGACCTTTATCTTTCCTGCTGAATTGTTTATCACACCTCATTATAGTCAAGACTCTTACAGAACACTGGCTTGTTATATATGTACAGCTTGTGCTGTAAATCTCTTACCCAAGTAATATAGTTGTGGTTTGCTAGCTGGGTTAAGCCTGCTTGGCAAAGTCCACTTTCAAAGGGGACCAGAGGAGAAAAAAACTAAACAATCATTAGGAACATTTAAGTGAGCACTACATAATTCATAGATCATACACATTATAGTGGGTACCTAGAGATATGAACATTTCATAGTTACTTACAGAAATGCATGCTGAATTTATATAAGCATGAAGGAAAAACCTTTAAAGATAAAGTGGTAGATATTGTCATGCTGAAAGTATATAACCATGAAGGAGAAACATTTACAGATAAAGGGGTAGATATTGTCATGCTGAAAGTATATAACCATGAAGGAAAAACATTTACAGATAAAGGGGTAGATATTGTCATGCTGAAAGTATATAACCATGAAGGAAAAACATTTACAGATAAAGGGGTAGATATTGTCACTATTGTTTTTACAAATCAACTAACAAAAATGTGAGAAAATATACAATGCAGTGATTTTTATTATCATGCTATTTCACTGAAGTTTATAACATTGCATTATTTAATAGGGATGTACTCTGATTAATTACATCTCACTTATTTAAGAATAATCATAAGTAAAGCATCTAAAATAAAATGTAGGCATAAGATCAAAAACATCACAGCAAAGACAGTCACTACTGGGCTACAACAGACATTTTTGCAGAGGAGGGAGGGTTATTGTATCCCTTATGCAAGGACTCTCTCTGCCTGCATGGAGGGGTGCTGTATCCCTTATGCAAGGACTCTCTCTGCCTGCATGGAGGGGTGCTGTATCCTTTGTGCAAGGCCTCTCTCTGCCTGCATGGAGGGGTGCTGTATCCTTTGTGCAAGGACTCTCCCTGCCTGAATGAAGGGGTGCTGTATCCCTTATGCAAGGACTCTCTCTGCCTGCATGGAGGGGTGCTGTATCCCTTATGCAAGGACTCTCTCTGCCTGCATGGAGGGGTGCTGTATCCTTTGTGCAAGGCCTCTCCCTGCCTGAATGAAGGGGTGCTGTATCCCTTATGCAAGGACTCTCTCTGCCTGCATGGAGGGGTTCTGTATCCCTTGTGCAAGGACTCTCTCTGCTTGAATGAAGGGGTGCTGCATCTCTCTCTGCCTGCATGGAGGGGTGCTGTATCCCTTATGCAAGGACTCTCTCTGCCTGCATGGAGGGGTGCTGTATCCCACACTCATGCACACACCTGCACACTTTTATACATTACTAGCTTACTTCATCCACTGTGTTCTGTACTGTGTGTGTGTGTGTGTGTGTGTGTGTGTGCTTGTGTGCTTGCGTGCATGTGTGTGTGTGTGTATGCGTGTGTGTGCTTGTGTGTGCGTCTGTGTGTGTGTGTGTGTGTGTGTGTGTGTGTGTGTGTGTGTGTGTGTGTGTGTGTGTGTGTGTGTGTGTGCGTGTGTGTGTGTGTTCTACTAGTTTTCATTGTCTAAACGTTTTGGGGCTGTAAATATGAGCAGCAGTGTGTGGGGTTTGGGTACTTGCTGTTCTAAAATACACTTTTACAGCCATGCTTAAACTGCCATGAATAGTTTGGTTTAAAATTAAATACATATATTGTCCACACTTACTTCTAAGTATATAAAAGCTGATAAGTTTAACATTGTTAAAATACTTCTGACTTTTTCTTACTGAGGATCACTTGTCTGTGATGAATAAAGGCTTGTTGCTTTGGAACACTACCTGGATTTCATGATTTTTGGAAATTATTGTGACTGAGCTCATCAGCGAAACTTTGAGTGCTAGTTTGTCTGTTTTTTATTTTTATATGCAAGGGCTTTCTCTGCCTGCATGGAGGGGTGCTGTATCCCTTACTCAAGGGGACTTTCTCTGCCTGCATGGAGGGGTGTTGTATCCCTTCTGTAAGGAGTCTCTCTGGCTGAATTTTCTTTATCTCAATGTATGTTATTTCAAAGTTGCATTAAAAAGCGATCATACATTTTAAATGTTCTGTGCTACATTGAAAAGGCAGACAACTAACTGTTGTGACTCTGTATTGAGACCTGGGTCTGCTAATAAGAATTTATCGAATGTCAACACTGAATATTTGTGGTGATGGGGAAGTAACTGGTTAGATTATTGGGAGATTAACATGGAAAGACTGTAATAAAATGAGTGAGGAAGAGTTTCAAAAAGAGCCGAAGTGCAAGATAACAGAGGAGAAAGATGTAATTTGAAGGTGTCTGTGATTCAAAATGCAAGAGTGAAAGCAGTACAGCAGGCCTAGAATCCAGGACTATTAGATGAAATGACTTGGATCCCCCCTGGTGTCATTATCAGGTAAGAACTGTAACATCAAGGCCCCATTGGCACTGCAGTTTGTTTCCTCCTGTAAAATGCAAATCAGCGTTAAAAACCCTACAGGTATTTGGAATAATAATAAGAGCTGATTACAGAAAGAAAAAAAATCTCTTGTGCTGCCTCTCCTGTGAACCTGTGAGACACAACATAATCCACCAAACAGCAGAATGGAGGAGTCAGACTTTTTGAACGCACCCACTAAAACTATGGTGATATATATATTTTTTTTTTCACAGTACAGCAAGCCCCTTCACACACATCACCATACCTCCTTGATACATATATGTATCAATGGCTGCACATATGTAGGGAAAAACAGAAGCATCCTAAAAAGGATGAAAAAATGGCTGCATGACTGCAGTCTCACAGCTGAACTAAAAAAATGACATGGAAATTCATCTTGTGCTCTGGACAAATGTGTTCTTTCAGATGTAATTCATCAAATGGTATGTATTCATTTGCGAAACAAAAGGACCGATTCAAATAATTTTTCCATAGGAAATAAAATCTTCAGAACTGATAAACTGATATTACACTGTTTAATGTAAGAAATCACAGGGTATATCAATGAATCATTACATATGTTCATTGACAAAGTATATCAAAAAAGGAAATTAACGTGCTACTAAAAATGTAGAAATTCTCAAAGGAAAAGCACTTGTTCACAACCTTAAGTGATACAATAATTCCGAATGAGAATATTTGTGTGGTGGTGTATATTAACAGATGCAAGGATGGGTGTCAAAATCTTAAGTTACACATGAGGAAGTGAATGGAGTAATTAGAAATTAAACATGGAAGGAGGATATTTGTGAGTCATAAAAGTAGAGTCGGTCAGCTGATTAACAAACGGGAACCATTTCAATAGGCTGGCAACTAATCTCTCAGTTCAGTGAACTTTACAGCAAGGGTTTTTTGCAGAGGTGCTGCTTTCCTGCAGTCCCCATGATGGACTGACAAATGCTATACTTCATGGATTTATATATTCCTATTCCAAGGTCACAGTGGAGAAAATAGACATCCCCATTGTTGTTGAAAGCAGTTTCAGTGAGTTTTCTTACATAGATTAGTATTTGCATAAATGTGGCTCTTTAGAAATGCATGCTCCATAGATAATCAATATAAGTCTTGTTGTCAATCAAAGGAACACACAATGACCAGATCAAAGAACAACACAATGACATTTAAGTAATAGTTAACCATCTTTCCGACAAAATTTTAGCTAACTGTATGTTAAAATCCTTTATATAAAGAGGGAACTTGCCATATCTCAGTAATAAGCACATGTGGTAGTGGGGGTGTGATAACTTATTAATTGTGTTTAATTAGCATTTCACATAGTTAACAAAAACTAAATATAGCTCACAACAGGATCAGTATGCTTGTGCAACACAATTCCAGTGGAATTCATTGCTTTGAATTTTAAGGGTTAAAGTATCTTCTTATTTCAAATAAGCCCACACCCTATCCCATCTTATCCACTGGTTGTTGCAGCTGAAGATTTGATTAACATACATATGCTGGTGCAGTGTTAATGAGATGTATAAAACTAATAATCTCATCCATATCCAACCTAGCACTCAGTGGAGACATCCATCCCAATCCCGGTCCTTCAATCTCCAACCCCTCCCCTCATAATCAGACTACAAACCACATCTTCTCCCAAATCACAGCCAATAGAAGGCCAACCGACCTCCTTCTGATAAGCCTAAATATTAGAAGTATATACAACAAGGTGCATGAATTCCATGCCACCATAGACTTCTACTCCCCTGATGTAGTGATCCTTACAGAAACATGGTTAAAACCACACATTACTAATGAGCAAATCCTCCCTACCGGTTACAATATAATAAGAGTAGACCAACTAAACAAAAAAGGAGGTGGTATAGCTATAATATTTAAGCAGCATCTAGACATCCAGATCTTAAAGTTAGCAGCTCCCCAAATAGGTAAGGAAGAAATGATATATAGACATTAAAATAAACCAAATAGGTAAGGGTTGGGAGGGTGGACTAATGGTTAAGGTGTTTGCCTTACAAACACACGGTGCAGGGTTTGAGTCTCACAAGGGATAATTGGTTAGGCTTAAAATGCCTTGCAAGGGCAGTTAGTCTAGTACTAATCTAAAATCTAAAAAAAATCTAAAAAAAAATAAAACCCTAAACATAATAGATTGCTACTTCCCACCTGGCCACAACATCCCTCCACTTGAAAACCTCCTCAGCTGGACTACCCACCACCTACCCCAAGAAACTTTAATTCTAGGAGACTTAAGTACTGACTGGCAATCCTTCTCTAGCAACCACCCAACCCATCATGTAAACCTTTATGGCTTCACCCAACTAGTCCAGTCTAGGATAAATAACTCCAACAAACACACTACCCTTGATTGGATACTAGTCAATAAGAGGCCCCAGTCATATATAGCAGGCTACTTATCTGACAGCCTCAGTGATCACTCCCCAACCTTCCTACTAAGAAAGCACCTTTATAAAGTGAAACCCATCATCTACCATCAAATATGCAAAAAACTAACTTCAACCCTCTCTCATTCAGCTCATCCCTAAAAGACTGTAACTGGCAACCTCTAAAATATCTCAAACTAGATGACACAGTTGGCTACTTTAATAAAACATTCCTTAGCATCCTTAATTACCACGCCCCCATAAGACATTCCCAAACTAGAGCCAACCATCCCCATGGCTACAAAAAAACACCAAGTCTGAAATCAAAAACAGGGATAAAGCCTGGGACAACTGGCGCAAAACCCAAACCCCCTCTACTAGGCAAAAATTCCTAGAACTACGCAATAGAACCAAAAAGCTTATAAAACTGGACAAATTCCAATACTACCAGTCTGCCCTTACCTCCTCCCAACATAACCCCAAACAATTCTGGTCCTCAATAAACTCCATCCTCCACCCAGGTAAAATAAGTACACCCACTCCTAACTTAACTCACTCCTCCGAAAATATTGCTACCTCTTTCAACAATCACTTCACACAAACCGTACTATCTTTAGATAGACAACACAACCCCTCCATAACCCACACCATCAACTATAACTAACAATCTCCCCAATAGCTTCTCTTTCTCTCCTGTTCCTACCTCCAAAATAAAACAACTGTTAACTAACTTAAACCCACCAGATTAGCAGCAGACAACCTCCCAAGTGAATACCTTCACCTTGCAGCTGATGGTCTGGCCTACCCATTATCACTCTTGATTGACAGATCTCTGCCAGAAAGTTATGTTCCCACACTGTGGAAAGTCTCACACATAATTCCCCTACACAAAGGCAGCCCCTCCACAGATCTAACCAATTACCGCCCCATAGCTATTCTCTCACCACTCTCCAAAATAATAGAGAGATGCATTCATTCTCAAGTCTCAGATCACCTCCTTGCTAACAACCTCCTCTTCAACAGACAACACGGTTTCCAACCTAACCATAGCACCACCACCACCTTACTTTCTTTCTCTAACACTATCCTACAAAATAAAAATGCAGGTTATCTCTCCTCAGCTACCTTCCTAGACCTTTCTAAAGCTTTCGACATGGTCCCACACAAACAACTCATCTCTCTTCTCAATAACCTTTCCTTCTCTCAACCAGTCATAAACTGGTTTCAGAGTTACCTATCTGACCGCCAACAAGCAGTTGTTTGGCAGGACGACCTATCCTCCCAACTACCAGTCTCCATAGGGATTCCCCAAGGGTCCATCCTGGGACACCTATTCTTCTCTATTTTCACCAGTAATCTAGCCTCAGCCACAACACATGGCACACTCATACAATACACAGATGACTCAACCATCATCTGCACAGTCCACTCCCTACCCGAACTGCAAAAAGTCACACAGGAAGCATTTTCTTCTATTGAAACTTGGTTATCCGATGCTCAACTAATACTCAACCCAAACAAAACAAAATAACTAATCTTCCAACTCACCAAACTTACCCTAGACAGCTCTTACTTTAACATCACAGCAAAAGACAACATCACCATCCAGGCTACAGAACACACCAAATTACTAGGAGTAGAAATAGACAATAAACCTTTGACATTCACATTTCCATGACCATTAAAAAAGTGCACATAAAACTAGGAGCATTATATAGAAATCAGCAACTACTTACCAAAGCAGCTAAAATTTCAGTAGCAAATTCTCATCTTATCTCTACCCTAATCTACGCCTCTCCAATATTTACTAACCTTAGACAATGCGACCTAAATAAGCTCGAAACCTGCTACAACAAAAATCGCCAAATTTGTCACAGGGGCTTCCTACCATACTCACCACTGTTTCTCACTAGCAGAACTGAGCTGGCTAGAGCTCCCCCACCTCATTCAATGGTACCAACTCACACTCGCCCACAAACTAATAAACCAACCACTAAAAGTCCCATCCCTTCAGAATCTACTCCAACCCTACATAACCACAAGACCACTAAGATCCAGCCACAAAAACCTCCTACAGGTCACAAAAGCCAATAACTTTGCTAGAGAAGCCTTATTCTCCTGCACTATAGCCAAACTCTGGAACTCCCTCCCATCCTCAATTACCTCTGTAACTTCTTGAACCCACTTCAAATCCTTACTAAAATCACACTTAAAAACTTGCCAGATATGCCCTTGCAACCCCCCCCCCCACCATACCATCCACTCGACCAATCCACTACCTCTCTCGGCCTCCTATCAACAACCTACTCTTAGCAAGCTTGGCTACTCATGTTCCCAGCTACTTACCACATAATACTAACTTCTTGTAGCAACAACTGCTAATGGCTGTTATGTACCTCAAAAACAGATTGTATCAATTGTTTACTGATGAATCTCAACTACATTTGTAACCATGTTTAGTATATGTCACCATATTTTAAAATTGTACTATGTTTTACATCTATGTTTTATTCTTGTCTTACGTCCTCAGCTGGACTAATGTCTATATTTAAATGCTATGTTTTTTAACTGTATAATGCAAGTAATACTTAATAAGGAGCTTTTCTCCCCAGGCCTCCGCTGAAAACGGACCTGTGTCCAGTCGGACTCTCCCAGTCAACAAATGTAAACAAATAATTAACTAAATATTTTTACCTAAGTTATATATTTGAACAGCAGATTAAACTAGCAGTTTAAAAGTTATGGGGACATGGCAGCTGAGGCTGCATGGCCTTGTGTGTTTACTTACAATTGACCAAAGGTCTTAAAGTTCTGGCCCTCTATGCGTAAGCTAATTTTATAACATGACTTATTTTTCAGGCCTGTTATCTGTATTCGATTGTATATGAAGAAAACTACTTCTGCTGTAGAATTCCTGAAGTTATGAGTCTTTTAAGGAAAAAATGTGGATTCATACCACTTGTAAGACTGCATTATGAACTAAATATATATTTTCTGTATACTTCATTAATCATAATATTGTTGCAATCTTTAATGTCAGTTCAATAGGGTCAGCCAGACCTTTGTTAGAAATCAGCTTATCAAATATTTAAACCAATACATGTATACATAAATACATCAAATGGAATGGCTGTGTAGAACCTGTCTTTAACTATTTCTTTTAATTATCTGAAATTGTAATTTATTTTATTTATTTATTTTATTTTCCATTTGTTTACTGGAAAGTCTGACTGGATCTAAGCAGACCCTTTTTCAGTGGAGGTCCAGGGAGAAAAGCTCCACATTTACAATGTTTACAGTAATATTAATGAAGTTAAAAAGAGTAACATATATATATATATATATATATATATATATATATATATATATATATATATATATATATATTTAGTGTACTTAGGAAACTAGCTAAGTTAAACAGACATATAATGTGAATATGATGGGATTACACACAGCTTACAGTCTTAAAACCTGGTATTAGAATTTCACGGACCTTGATTCATGGAACTATTGCAAGGCATTATAGTTATTGGTATGTCAAGGAGGTTATGCAGTGGCATTAGAGGAAGGTTAGTAGTTTAGACTTTAACAGGTTAAGTTAATGGATATAACATGAAAGTAGATGAAGCTTAAAATGTTGTAGACAGCAATGTGCAATGCACAGTGAGGTTATATTAAGAAATATAGACTGAGACCAGAGGACAGCATGCAGGGTTAAGGTCCTGCTTTGAAAGCTTGTAAGATGGTGATAGGGGATATTGGATGGGGTTATAAGTTGGAGAGTAGAACAGTGGATTGGTAATAGCAGAGGGTGTTAGTAGCTGAAGAAAATAAAAAGTAGTGAAAGGAGGAAGAGATAAGTACATTTAGGGGAAGGATGATTATAAGGAAGTACAAGCAGAGATTAATCAGGCCTACTACAGGGGCATAGCCATATTAGTTTGAAGTGTTCCTTTAGTTGTTTTTTTTAATTGGGATGTGCTTTACACTGATGAGAATGGTTGAGGTATGTTGTTCCAGATCTTATCAACTTCATGGGAGAATAGGGAGTCACCATATGTGTTGTAAGACCTACTGACCTTTAAGAGAGTTTTATTGGAAGACCTAAAGGACCTAGTACTTGAGTAAGGATGGATAATATTGCCAATAGCTGGGCAGTTTTCTGGGTGAAGGTGGGTGGAGTGAGATAGTACTAATTGGTTGCAGGTTAGTTGGTTGGGAAACTCAAGCCAATTAAAATGGTGCAGTGAGGTACAGTGATGGGTGTTGGTTGTGTGGTTAACTGCAAATCTAGCTATTTTATGGTATCAGGATTTTCTTAGATTTGCAAAAATGGATGAGGCATAAAGTAGTTCTACTGATGGCATGACGGGTGGAATCTGTAAGTAAGGGCTTGATCCTGTTAAGGGAACCTAATTTAAAGTGTACTTTCTTGATAACTGAGTCAAGGTGACACAGCTTAGCTGTAATACTAGATGATTTATATATTCAGATAAATTAATGCATGTCTGTATCAATACAGAAACAAAATGATCAGTGAATGCAAAATTTGTTGAAATTTAATAAATCTAGGTCAAAACAATACAAGGCTATGCATTCACTTGTTAAAGGAGAAAATACCCATCATGTCTCAGACAGAATAAATCTAATTTATATCCACATATACTGGGAATATACCTGTTTGGAAGATTGACAGATAATATATGGTGTATTAAGCCTTTAGACTTCATTCACTTCAGTAAAGGAGGTTATATATGCAAATGCACAGTACCTAACACAGCACATATGGATCTGTCAATTATGTTATGTCACTTACACAGGATAAAGCTAGAGTAGTAGCATAGTGCCTTCTGATTTTTCTGATCGGCAGGCATTATGTAAAGGGAAAAGCTAATATCTAGATAGAGCAAATGCAACTTTTTCTATTGTAAGCCTGTGCAATTTATAAACATAACCTTTATGTGCTCATTTTATTAGTCAGCCTAGTGATATTTCTCCTACCAAATAATTAAGTCCAATTACTATTTACTCACTTTTTTCAATAAATGCATTCCGTGGGTTAAGGCTTACATTTTAAATTTCACTGAGCAATTTGTTTCTGTATTGATACAGACATGTATTAATTTATCTGAATGCATAAATCATCCAGTGTAACAGCTAAGCTGTGTCACAAAGTGTTCTCTGTCTGGATAAAAGCAGTTATAAACTCATAGACATTACTTGACTGCTTGAACATTTTTTAGGAATATCTTATTTCAGATCTCGTTCTAATACAAAACCACTGCAAAATCACCTCGATCTTCACATTTCTTTTGCTCATTAAAACCATTTGACCTTCGAAGCACTTTTGAAGCAGCTCATTACAAAACAATAATTAACACGTCTGCATTGCAAGTTTCTGTGACATTGCAGGAACGTGGTTTCCTAGCCATGTAACAATGAGAGACAGAGAGAGAGAGAATAAAATAGTTTTTCAAGCTGTTCAGGCATCCTGCTTGCTGTTATAAAAGATGGTTCCAATGAGCTCTAATTATGTCATTGTTCTGTTTTCAAGTGTCACTTGGGTTTATAACTTTGCATTCTTCTTGTGGGGATTACTGAATTCAGGTAATGACATCATACTGCGCTTTTAAATTACATCTGTCAAGCTGTAAAGGAATATTTATGGTAACAAATTTGTTTCAGCAATGAAAACTGCTTTGCCACATTAAACTGCATTATAATAAATAGACTGTTCAACATTAATTAATTAATTAATTAATTAATTAATTAATTAATTAATTAAAGGTTGCACTTTATAAATATATGCTGCTTCAAAAAAAAAAAAAAAACAGTTAACTTGGTAAATGAATAAGTCCGTCTTGAATCCAGTTGAGCCAAGATTATGGCCATAAAGAAAAGGAAGTATGTAAATGCAATATATTTATGGAAAATGCAGTGTATCCAAGTATGCAGTGAGTTACTGGGAAGACGTGGGGAGAAACCAGGGTACTTAGAGAGCAAACCCACTCAAAAAAAGGAAGAATATGGAAAACCCAACAGAGACAATAAATGGAGGTCATAGAGGTCAAGACTCAACTCAGAACTTTGAACTACTTATTCTGTAATTCAGTGATGTGGGCAAACATCTCACCCAGTTAAATTGTTCTGGATGGAACCCACCAAAGAATTAAGTACTTTTTATTTATTTATTTAGTTAGCTAGTTAACATTTGTTTACTGCGATAGTCTGACTTGGAACAAAGCCAGTTTTTAGTAGAGGCCCGGGGAAAAAGGCTCCAGATGCATTTCTTTTAATTGTGGGAGAAAACCCACACAAACGCAGGGCGGACATGCAAACTCCACACAGAAGGCAACCCAGCCAAGAATCAAACCAGAGAACCTCTTGCTGTGAGGCAACAACACTACTGTTGGACCACTGTGCTGTCCACTTTTACAGGGGCATGGCCCCATACAGCCCCACCAGTATTTATATAAAGCAAGTCACACGAACAGACAAAAGGGATGAAGGGAAATCTCCTTAAACAATGGAATCACTGCCAGTACACACTCAGAAACTACATCTGCTGTGATTTCCTATAGAAAACGGTAACTGGTGAGATCAGTGTCAAGGAGTTGAATTCAACAAGTGTAGTGCTCTTAGAGTTGAAACTCAAGAAGTATAGGGAAGCACCCTGAAGCTGTCAGACAAAAAATCTTAGCACTGAGTCACCATGCAGCAGTGACATAATCTAAAGTGTTGAAACAGTTGTGCACATCTTGGAAGGCAATTTTACATGGTGTACGAAAAGACTTTTTTGCCTAGCAAGTAGTTTGTTCTATTACTTGAGGAATGCAAACAACAGCAATCATGATAGCTTGCTTGCAAACAGGTTATAAGCACCGGGCCTATTCAATCAAGAGGGAGGAGCTTAAATGGAGGTACTTAAGCTCTTCCTGTGATGTCTCAGTCACACTGGTGGTTGGCTTGGCTGCTTGCTAGAATGCATTTCAGGCAAAAAGATCCATCTTGAGCTATTTATTTATGGAGGCATCTGCTAGCAACTGTAGTGGTAAGTCAGTAAAAAATATATAAAAGATAATAAAATAATATATGATTAAGGTTATATTGCAAGCATTTCAACAACTCTTTTCCTTATACCTTATTTGATTTGCATCGGTTGCCAAGGGAGATGAGTTCAAGGTTGTTACCAGCCCAAACATGTTGAACTTTTAATTCTTAAATGGATTGTTCCTTGAATACATTTTATATATAAAAAAAAAAATTAGAAAAAATAGATGATTAAATAAAAATAGTGAAATGTACATAGTAAATTCTGGCTCTTTGCAGTATTAATAGTTACTGAACTTACTTACATGGGTGATTTTGGCCAGAAAGAGTGACAATGCCCGGGATTAGTTATTTAAACTTGTTGGGAGATGAGTGCTGGTGTCAGGGTGTGTTTTAAGTACTACTGTACTGCCAGTACCTCTCATTAACCTTACAGCTTATGTGCAGTTAGCTAACCAACTCTGTACTTACTGAGTCTTTCTATATAACCAACTCAGTTTTAACCTGCTCTTTTAGCTGTCAACAGTATGTATGAGTCTTCAACATCATTATCATTGTAATCCTGCTGTATCAGATTAATCTTGCTCTTATAGCAACATAATCCTACTCTTAACTACACCACCAAAGAATTGTATCTTAAACTGCTTGCTCATCACTCTATATACATACTTCCAGTTAATGCATATTATTCTTTCCTTTTTAACTGATGTTAAGTACCTGATCTCTAAATCTAAAAACTGCGGTGGTGCAGCGGTAGCGTTGTTGCCTCACAGCAAGAGGTTCTCCCATTCGATTCTTGGCTGGAGTGCAGGGAGTACCTTCTGTGTGGAGTCTGCATGTCCTCCCCACAGTTGGGTGGGCCTTCGAAAGACATGCGTAAATGGGCGTGCCTTCGCTGAAGGTTGAATGTCGAGCTGGCACCTTAGCGTTTGTGAAAATCTACTGCCATTCATTAGGGGACCGGAGGTCTGCTGTGGCGACCCCTAACTGGGAAAAGCCGAAAGACAAACAACAAACCTGATCTCTAAATCTATGTTTTTAATGCTCTTTAGTCTTATAAGGATACTCTACAAGTTGTTTACAAATGTGTTCTAGGATTACAAATATATTGTTCTTATGTTATTCTTTATATTTTTTCATCTATGTTGGAGCTTTTCTCCCCGGGCCATCACTGAAAATGGACATATATCCAGTTGGACTAGCCAGGTCAACGAATGTAAAATAAATAAATGAGTGTCTGAGGTTTGGCTGACTTGTATAGGAGGGTGTTATTGTCACTATTATAAGAACTAGCAGACTTATGGTAATGGCTAAGTCATGGCCCATTTAGTGGATATGGTTCTGAAGTTCCATGTTGCTGCTTCCCTTATGCCTCTTCCTAGCTACTGTAGGAGATCTCTAACACCATTTAGTAGCTTCAAAGAGTAGATGCTCCCAAATGCCCTGGCCAACTTTCTCCTAGTAGTATAAATATCACCTTGAAACTCCCATGGAAGGAGGCCACTAGCGTAGTAGAACTACTCTCAATGATAGATAGATAGATAGATAGATAGATAGATAGATAGATAGATAGATAGATAGATAGATAGATTATTGGATAGAGATGTTAATAAAACATGAAAACCAATTTAAAGTAACTACATGAAGCAAATTTACTACATTAAATAATAGACAGGAAAACTCAAAAATAATGCACAGACAATAATATATGACAGACCATTGCATATTAACATAACTAGGGTGGTCACAGTACACAAGATTCATGGTACACCAAAATAAACTTAGAAAAAAACACACTTGTAAGAAATACAATATAAGATATGAAATATTCTGATTACAGTTGCATACAACATGAAACATACCTAACTCTTCCAGTATCAAATATTTCATCCTTGTGTATTCGAGAACATTATGGTTCTGTATATAGTGAGCACACAGATAAACCCACACAGATGTTGAAACAAGTGGGAACATGACTGCAGCTGAACACACGTGTGAAAAACAAGATGTGATGGATCTTGATATGAATACTTTCTGATAAATAAATATTCTTCTCTGGCCTAGTGTTGCATATCTAAAAGCATGTGCAGTTTAACAACCCACATATATCAGGCACACAGAGATGAAGCTGCAGCACCCTTACATAAAAATACTTATGAAGCAAGTTAAGTAAAGCATAATAATGTAAAATAATTTAATTTACTTCATTTAAAATACACTGACATCCGTAATTATGAAGGGTAAGCATATAGTTTATGGGTCCCTGGCAGACTCTCTGGAGTACCCTGGCTTTCCAGAAACTTCCCATACTCTGGAACAAACTACCTATCTATATCAAACAAAGCTCCTCATTAGCACTCTTCAAGAAAAATCTTGATGAGTGGATGGGAGATAGGAAATCCACCCTGGGCATCACTTCTGTGGCTCTGCTCGACAGTGGCATAGGAAAATAATTTTCTTGGGTGGCAAAAGCCAGGGTACCTTTTGGCTAGGCTTATATAGGCCCTAGGGCCAATAGCCTAGTACCTACCTATGAACCTATGAACCTATAAGTAACTCTCAGGAATTTAGATGTGGAGAGGGATTGAGATGGAACTTTCTAGCACTACCTGAACATGGACTGGAGATCTATATATATATATATATGTATATATATAAAATATATATATATATATATATATATATATATATATATATATATATATATATGTATATATTTATGGATCCACTTCAGATCATTGAAACCCCACATAATCGAAGACCAGTTTGATGAGATGACAATATCAAAAACCCATTTCGGTGAACCACAGAAGCAATGAAGATCTTCCAACAAGGAGAACTATGTCCTTTTCCCAACTGTAGTGCGGTCTCAGGGTTGGTATATTTAGTTAGGGGGGCATAGTCCCTCACCTGGGTGGGTTACTGATGGTGCAGTTTAGGTTTTGTTAATGTCTGGATGATTAATTAATTACCCTGGGAAAACTCATTTTAGATGATATATATACATATATATACACACACACACACACACACACACACACACACACACACACACACACACACACACATATGTATATTTATATCTAGTGTTTATATTAAATCATTGAATGCTTAGAAAAGCAAATGATGACTTATCGACCCCATGTAAGCGAAAGCTACAAACTCGAACGCTTACAACAGCAACTTTTTTCCAAATGACATTTTTTTCTTAATGAAATGCTGGTATTGCACTTGCCATAACTATGTGTGATAGTTTGAAAGGAACCAGTTACATTTAGTGAGAATTTTGCTACAGTTTCAAAGATCAAGACCCCCCCCCCCAAAAAAAAAAAAAAAATTCTTTTTTGCTCTTCAAAGTGAAGACCATTTTTTTTCTCCTCAATTTCTCAAGTTAAAGCTGAGGTGGGTGCCATTTCATGTGAAGTACAGTTGTGCAAAATCTTACATTAACAGTAAATGTCACTGTTGCAGTATTTATGACCTTAGGGATCTCCTGCCAAGAATAGCCCAATGTCTGGCCAGTACACCAAAGCCTAGGCACCATACATAACATGTATCTCCCTGCTTAAGGAGTAGGGCATAAATGTGATGTATGGATGCACACACTCAAAACTAGAAAAGCCCCAGGGAGAACAAGTGTATCTGAAAAGAGAAAAATAAGAGCTCCTAATCAAGGAGGTTAAGAAAGAATAAGCTAGAGCACAGGGGCAGGAGGGAGAGAAGGAATAGTGCAACAATGAAAAGAAGGACATCTACTGTTATGCTTTGATTTTATACAGCTGCCCCTCCATATTACTGTTACAGTATTCATAACCTAAGAGAGAGTACAAAAGCTCAAGCAGAAGCCTGGGAGGACAATGGCACTAAGAAGCCCTCCAGAAACCCATGCAGGATATCTTTGGCAAAGCCAGCTCTGGCCTAGTAAACAATATCCAACTTGTAATATTTACTGAAAGTATGACTAGAGTACCAAGTAGCAGCCTCAAGAAAGCAACTGGTATCCAGCCCCCTGGTAGGAAGAGCCTTTACTTATGAGGAGAGACATTTACCATGAAAAAATAGCACAAAGAAATGGCCTTAGGAACATCCAAACCCAAAGACCCGGGATGAAAGCAAATGAAAACCTGTCCAGATTTGTGAATAATTTAATTTTATCCAAATAATATCTGACCTGTCTATGCAAATCCAAGATGTGAAGAACCTCTTCATATCAGCCTAGGCCTATACAAGCCTAGCCATAACAATTCCCTGGCTATTTCTTCCCACATTATTTACTTTCCTGGACCCCTGGAAGCCGGCAGATTGCAGAGAAGGAAAAAAAGGAAGGAAGAGGAATAGACTGATTAAGTGAAAACTCATTAACCACCTTGGGCATGAAAGAAGTGTTAGTATGAAGGGACACCCTGTCTCTGTGAAAAACTAAGAAAGGAAGAACAGTCAAGAAAGCCTGAAGTTCAGACACTCACTTGGCTGAAGTGAGAGCAAAAAGAAAAGCAGTCGTCCATCTACAATGTTGCAAGGAAGCTGAAGAAGCAGGTAAAAAGGGAGCCTGAGTTAATTTTTCTAGTACTAAACTGAAGTCCCAGGAAGATGGTATAAGCTTCCTGGGAGGCCTGATATGAAGGAGGTCTTTAAGAAATTTCTTGTCCTCAAATCTAGCAGCGGGTGCAGGAATCAAGGGCAAACAAGCAGAAACTGCTGATAGGCGAGCTGTAAATGAAGAGTCTGCTAACCCAGCACAGAGCAGATCACACAAACAAGAGAGCACCAGACGAACCTCCTTTTTTCAATTTCTCCAAGTCTTTTGGGCTTCTAATACCATGATGGGAATGGACCCCATTCCTAAGTCAAAGTAAAATTAAAGTTCATGAAATTAGTATTGTTTGAATCTTTGATGTCAGCCAAAAGTGCTCTTCACAGCACCCACAGTGTGCCCAGTAATGACTCCTTCTGCAATTTGTATGGGGTTACATGCATTGGTAACACATCTAAATATGATTGTAGATTTTTTTTATAAGACCCGTTTCTCCAGGAAGTGTTGGAAATGTCTGGGTATCTTTCTTCCACATTGCTATCGTTTCTGCCTGAAAATCCTGATATTTTATGACCTTGTGTCTCTCTGTACACAAGACACTGTAGTCACTGGGTGCAGTGATTTCAGTTATCAATGCTACTTTTGTCTTATTTTCATTGACCACTATATCTGGTTTTCTAGCATCTATCTTTTGAACTGCTGGTAATGGATAATCCCATGTGATATAGACTTTATCATTTTCTATGTTGCTTCGTGGCTCATGTTTCCAGTGTTTTTCAGTCACTTCAATACCATAATGTTTGCACAATCCCCAGTGCAACAGTCTTGCCACAGTACTATGCCTTTCAGTATACAGTCCTTCTGCCATTAGGATATCACAACCAGCAACTAGGTGTAAAACTGTTTCCAATTCTGTTTTACAAAACCTACATTTGTCTGTTTCTCCCACATATTCAATGGACTTTGTAAACCAATGTTTATGTAGTCCACTATCTTGGGCTGCCAAGATTAACCTTTCATGTCTTGGTTCGAATTCATCTCTCCTTAAACATTCCTGCTTTCGATCCTGATCAACATGAGGTTCTTCCGGAAGCTTTCTATACTTGCAACTATAGTTATGCATTTTCCAGATTTCTTACCTTCTCATCTGGTCCTTCACCTTATATTCTTTGTTTTGTTTTTTTTGGCACATTGAGTTGCTGCCTGATGTTTAGCTACTTCTGGTTTGATTTCTATTGCTGCGTGACACCGATATGCTTCTGCTAGACTAAGCAGAGAAATCATCTTAGATATATTCTCCTCATGTTTCATAACTTTTACTCAGTTTGGGTCTTGTGAGGTCAGCAGATATGTGTGCAGTCCCACAATTGCAAATCTATTTCAAGGAGGCTCATCCCTCCTTCGGAATGGGGAATATATAACCTTGGTGTACACTGATTATTATAAGTAATTTGGCGAGCATGAAGCATCCTTCTTGTTTTCCTGTCTAATTTATCCAACAAGTTTTGGGGCCAATCAATCACTCCAAAACTGTAGGTTAGAACAGGAAGAGGAAATTGGTTTATAGCTTGAATTTTGTTCCTAGATGTCAATGCTGTTTTCAGGATTAATTTAAGTCTTCTAAAATATTCCTTACTAAGTTTTATTTGCATTTTTCATATTTTATTGCTGATCCTTCATCAGTTCCCAAATATTTGTACACTCTCTCTTGCTCAAGTTCTTTTATTTATTTATTTTGTTTTACATTTGTTAACCGGGAAAGTCTGACTGGATACAGGTCCATTTTTAGCGAAGGCCCGGAGAGAAAAGCTCCAAATGTACAAAAACAAGTGTAAATACAGTGAAATTATTACACTGAGTTATCACAAAACTGAGATTTGTTTAACGATATGTACACACAGGAACATGTTTTTCTCACATACACACAGCAAAGGTTGGAAGCAAGTAGCTGAGAAATAAATAGTTAAAGATTTCAACTGAAAAAGGAAAACACATATATTAAGGTGGCTATCATACATGGTGTAATGTTAACTTTAAATTTTCCAGTAGGTGGGTGATGCACAGAATTTTAAACAGTTAGAGAGTCAGAGTTTTATTCTTGTAATGATGTTCTTATTTATGAATTATGTTTTAGTGGAGGTTAGTCGGGGTTTGTACAGGGACAAAGCCATTGCATTTTTAGGTATTTCCTAAGGGATGTTTTTGAATTGGGATAAGGAGGGGTCATTAAGTGAGTTCAGCAGGAACTAGGTTCCAGTTTTTACCGGCAGAGTTGGAGAGTAGTGATTCACCAGCGGAATTGTTGGTTTTAACTGTTTGCACTAGCAATTTTTGGAAGAGCGAAGGGATTTTAGGTTACTGTAGGGGGTAATAATATTTTTCAGTATGGGTGTACTGTCTGGTTGATGGAAGATTTTGTGAACAACTATTAGTTGGTTATATTGCAGTTGATAGGGTAGTTCACGCCAGTCTAACGAATGAAGGTTAAGGCAGTGATGGGTTCTATAAGCTGATCCTGTGGCAAATCTGGCAATGTTATTGTAGCACCTAGTAAATTTATTGAGGTTTGATTTGCTTAGGTTTACAAAGATGGATGAGGCATAAAGAAGGGTCGATAGCAGATGTGTATGGGCAATAACAGTTTTATCAGATGGGGTTAGGAATGGTTTAATCCTGTATAAAGAGCCTAATTTTTTATTAACTGTTTTAATAACTTTGTCTATGTGAGCATCAAACTTGAGGTTGTTGTCGATGATCACTCCCAGTAGTTTAGTACTAGTTCTGGGGAAATTATGGTGCCATTGTTAGATATTATGGTGAGAGGGGGTGAGTGGACTTTGCAAGTGGGGAAGAAGAGCAATAGTTTGGTTTTATTTGGGTTTAATTGTAGTTGGTGACCAGTGAGCCAGTTCTTTACTTTGTTGAAAGTGATTTTGGACAAGGATTGTAGATCTGTGGGGGAGGTGGCAGAGCAGATTAGGGTTGAGTCATCTGCATACTGAATACAAGTTGCATCAGGGATGACTTTGTACAGGTCATTAATGAGTATGGAGAATAGGAAGGGACCTAATATAGACCCCTGAGGGACTCCAAGGGTCACTGGTAGAAGTGACAATAGGTTATTCTTCCATAGTACAGCTTGTTGTCTGTCACTTAGGTAAGAATGAAACCAGGTACTTGCTAGGTTATCTATGGAGAATAGTGATTCACCAGCTGAATTGTTGGTTTTAACTGTTTGCACTAGCAATTTTTGGAAGAGTGCAGGGATTTTAGGTTACTGTAGGGAGTAATAATATTTTTCAGTATGGATGTACTGTCTGGTTGGTAGTTTAGTACTAGTTCTGGGGAAATTATGGTACCATTGTTAGATATACCTTTCCTGTAACTAGTGTAGTCCAGATTCAGATTTGCTGTATCCAGGACTCTATGTAAGCTTCTGAGCCCCCCCCCCCCAAGCTTTCTGTGTTGGAGGGAAGCCTTCTAGCTTATCAGTGGTAGTGGTAAGCACCAGGTAACCTATCTACCACATAAGGAGTGGTTCTGGCCCAGAAATTGTAGTTATTGGCCGTTTGGGAAGTTTTTCCATCTCTCTCAACTTTCTGATTTAAAAGCCTGCATTTGCACTTGTTTCCCCCTTTTCCTGTAACTAGTTTAGTCCAGATACAAATTCTTACTTTTAGCACTTTAATTTGCTTATTCATGATCAGCACTTGTTCAGAACTTCTAAGCACTAAATGACCTATTAATTACTACAGCACTCAACCTTCCTCGTTACCTAGAGGAAAACAGTTTTGGTACTTACTTTCCTCACTTGCTTAGAGAAAAACAGCTCGTGTACTCACTTTCCTCACTTATCTAGAGGAAAATACTTTTTTATTTTGACATGTCCAAGGGTCAGCTCCCAGTGTTCTCTCCTGTCTATCTGATGAATCTGGGCATCTTGGGGCAATGTAGAAATTGCTTCATGTACACAGACAACCCTCTCCTCCTAACACCCAACACTACAACCTGTGAGAGATGCACTTATCTAGCCAAACTGGAGGTAAAGCTCTCTCCAATCAAGACTGAACTTGACAGTCAGGAGGAGAAGGTAAACACTTGCACCACACCACACTCATTACATAGTCTCACTAAATCTACACCACCAAAATCCACACATAGAAACACAAAAACATTCATGGAGGCTCTCAGTAATAATCTGCTCAAGCAACAGAGACCTCCAAAGTAGAAATGCAAGCAACCTCCACCACCCCCAACACAAACCAAATGACATATAGCCCGCAGACTCAGTGTGCCACTCAACCACAGCCAATAAGGCAAAACAACGTACCCAACACACTAGTCATAGGTGACTCTATAGTCAGGCACACTGATGTCCCACTCACCAGGCTAAACAAGGAGAAGGTTACTGTCAGCTGCCTGTTGTGTGCCAGGATCCACCACATAACCCACGCACTCAGGTCACTCCACAAAAAGTACAAATATGACTCTGTCATTGTCCATGTTGGTGTGAACGACTTGAGATGTATCTCCCTGGACTACATGAAAAGAGACATAGAAGAGCTCTCCGAACTTGTAGCCCAGGCAGGTATGACCCTAGCCCTGAGTAGCATTCTGCCATCACCCAGAATGATGCTGCAGTACAAGGACAAAATTATTGACTTCAACAATTGGCTAAGCTTCTGGTGCCATTCTAAAGGGATCCAGTATCTGTCTGCCTGGGATGACATGGTCGACAGACCACGATGCTTTGCCAGAGATGGCCTGCACCTGTCACCCCTGGGATTCCGGATACTGGCTAAGGTTCTTGCCGACCCTATAGTGCCTTTTTTAGGCAAGGTTCAAATGATAAATTCACCACCGTAATAGTAACAAGAACAGGCAAGCAAAAACTGAGGGTGATGCTACTCAATGCTAGAAGTCTAAATCTCAAAATGCACTCACTTGAGGCCACTCCTTAAAATGGAGAACATCAATATCTGTGCAGTGACTGAGACCTGGTTCAAGGCTCCAGAGAGCACCCCTGCACTACCAGGCTATAACTCATACCACACTTTTCGGCCATGTATACTGGACCGGAACACCAAAGGTGGAGGAGTGTCCATATTCATTAAGGATATCCACACCTCCAGGCTAGTTTCTCAGCATAATGCAGCCAAGGTTATCCAAGTGCAGCTTACTCTGGGCAAAACTGCAATCCAAATTGTAGCTTGCTACAGATCACCCACCATTCCCCAGGATTCCCACTCCTCTTTTCTTGAGGTACTGGAAAATATTAGGGTTCAACCAAACACCCTAATAATGGGCGATTTAAACTACCCCACCATTAACTGGGAAAACTACTCATGTACCGACTCCTTCAATCAATGCTTTCTGGAATTCATAAACTCCAATGCCCTGGATCAACTTATCCACACTCCCACTAGGGGCAACAATATCCTAAATCTAGTCATTACCAACATGAGTGACCGGTGTTCCACACCTGAAGTCAATGCCTCATTGGTCCAATCAGACCATAAGCTAATTACCCTAGATATCCACATCCTGCCCCCAACCCCCATTAAGGAAACCATGATAAAAAATTTCTCCAAAGCCAACTTCATGCTTCTTAAGACAGAGGTGGTGAACTTCATGACATGCATGCAGATGCACAATACAGTTACGACTACTGAATCATACACAATTTCACTTTATAAGCACTTACATGAGTGCATGGATCATGCTATCCCAAACAGAACCAAGACGCTATCCTCCAAAAAAAAAGGAAGCCAATCTGTGGTCCCCTACCATAAACAAACTGTACAACAGAAGGAAGAAATTGTTGCAAAACAGAGTAAAATCCCATGAGTGGAGGAGCTCCCTGGTCAGCCTCAGTAAGAAGCTGCAATCCCTGATAAAATCCTCCAAAGCTAGTTACATAAACAAAATCACCACTGATTCTAAAGACAACCACAAAGCATTCTATATCTATGTCATGAATCTCAATGGCAACACTCAGATCTGCTCTGAGTTACAGCACAATGGCACTAAATATACAGACCCAACTGATATTGCCAACATCCTGGCAGATAGGTTCAGTGCTAATTTTACCCCCCCTCTCACCCCCTAAAGAGCCCATCTCTATACCGAAAGAATGCAAAGTTCCTGTAATCACAGCTGCACAGGTAAAAAACACACTCTCCAAAGCCAAGAACACAGCATCCATGGGACCAGACAACATCCCTGTCTGCGTTCTACACGAACTGCAGAATGAACTGGCACCCCACCTAAGTACCATGTTCACTCATAGCCTTACCTTGGGATTTGTGCTTGCTGAATGGCTCACAGTGACGGTTATCCTACTCCACAAGGGGGGAGCCACCACAGACCCTGGGAACTACCGCCCCGTTAGACTGATGAGCCTGGTCGGCAAGGCCATGGAACGTTTCATCATGGAACTTATAAACAAAGACATCGGTAATCTCCAAACTCTGGACCCCACCCAGTTCGGGTTTGTAAAAGGCAGATCATGTCTCCTAAACCTGATAGACTTCTTTGAAGCAATCACCAAAGCCGTAGATAAGGGTAAAGTGGTTCACACAGCCTATCTAGATCTTTCCAAGGCTTTTGACATCATCCCCCACTCTGGAATTATAGACAGACTCACTAAACTAGGTATAAATCCCTATGTCACAAGATGGGTTGCCAACTGGCTCACTGACAGAACCCACACTGTGAAAGTAGCAGACTCCAAATCCGACTTCAGACCAGTGACAAGTGGAGTACCACAGGGTTCAGTCCTGGGTCCTCTCCTGTTTGGTATCTACTTCTCTGAAGTACAGGCTAACACAGAAGGTCTTTGGCTAATGAAGTTTGCAGATGACTGCAAACTAGGAGCCATAATCGAAACTCCTAACAATGTGGACATCCTACAAAAGGGCCTCACTGAGACAGATGCCTGGTGTCAGAGCCATGGCCTCAAGCTCAATGCCAAAAAGTGCATTGTCATCCCCTTTGGTAAAAACTCTGTACCCATGAACTACAACATATGTGGTAGTATACTTAACACTGAAAGTGTGATAAAAGACCTTTGGACACAGGTGGACAGTAGCCTCTCCTTTGATAATCACATCACCACAGTAGTCAGGAAATCCTTCTATGTGGCACACCTCATCACAAAAGGTTTCTCATCCAGAAAAAAAGAGGTCATTGTTCCCCTCTACTCATCACTCATTAGACCCATTATAGAGTACAATGCCTCTTTTGGTATGTATCTCACAAGACATCTACAACAACTGGAAAGGCTGCAGAAATACCTCACAAAGAGGATTACCGGCCTCAAACAGATGCCCTACGCAGACCATCTCAAAAAACTTCAGCTTTACTCCAGAGGTGATCTCTGCCTAACATACAAAGCTATGTCAAACCCAGAGCTGTTGGACATGCTTCACTTAAAGAAATCCCAATCCCCTCTGAGCTACACCCTCTAGGGACCTAAACCTTGTCACCACAATAAACAGAACATGCCGGAGGGATAGATTCCTGTCCCAGAGACTTCCCATACTCTGGAACAAACTACCTATCTATATCAAACAAAGCTCCTCATTAGCACTCTTCAAGAAAAATCTTGATGATTGGATGGGAAATAGGAAATTCACCCCGGGGATCACTTCTGTGGCTCTGCTCGACAGTGACACAGGAAAATAATTTTCTTGGGTGGCAAAAGCCAGGATACCTTTTTAACTGGGCTTGTATAGGCCCCAGGGCCAATAGCCTAGTACCTACCTATGAACCTATAAACCTATGAGAGTGATTTTAATGTATTTAAGAGTAGCTGGTGATTTACAATATCAAATGCCTTGGATAGGTCAAGGAAGAGGGCTGAGCAGAGTTTGTTGTCATTATGGTTTTGATTTATTGTATGGGAGAAGAGAAGGGCTGAGGTTGTACTATGGCAAGGTCTAAATCTGTGCTGGGAGGGGGCTAGGAGAGTGTTTCGATTCAGATAGGCAAGAAATTGCTTGTGGATTTATTTTTCCATTATTTTAGCCAAGTGAGACAGAATCTATAGGCCTATAATTTGAAAGTTCAGTGAAATCTCCCCCTTTATGAAGAGGAACAATGTGGGAGATTTTCCAGATGCGGGGGATATAGGCTTCATGGATAGTTCTATTGATTAAAATTGATATGGGGTATGCTATTTCATTAGTGTCTTTTTGGAGATATTCTGCAGGTAGTAGGTCTGCTGAAAGGGTGGTGGGTTTCAGTTTTTTTAAGTAGGGACTTAATAAAAGATGTTGGTACAGGTTCAAGCTTAAAGGGGATTTTATTATCAGGTGTGGGGTTGGTGGTACTAGGGATATAGGGAGATAGCTTACTGGCTAGGGATTGCACAGTTTCTGTAAAGAAAGTGTTAAAGGTGTTAGCAACAATTTTAGGAGGTTGTTGGAGGGTAGTTAAGGGGGTAGGGGTAGTTGATTGGCCTGGGTGAAGAAGTTTGTTTATGCCTGACCCAAATTATTGTGGTTGATTTTGGTGCTTTTGTTGCAGATTAAAGTAGTAATTCTTTTTTTTAGCATAACAGACTTCTTTGTATCATTTCTCAGCTGTTTATATATAAGGTGGTCTTTTGGGGACTTAGTGGTTCTTCAGGAGGTCCATGCTTTGTTTCTGCTAATAATTTTTTCTCTTGTATCATTGGACAGCCATGGTGCTACTTTGTTATTGGTTCTGATAGTGCGTGTGGGAGCACGGTTATCCAGGATAGCAAGAACTGTAGATTTAAAGTATGGGACCGCTTCATCTAGCGGAAGTAGCCATAAGTTGGACCAGTCACATGTGTTAAGTTCATTCTGAAATTTAGTCTGAATAAATTTCTTATAACTTCTAATGGTTTTAAAGGAAGATTGTTGAGGTATGTCATTTCTTTTTCTAATTATATAATCCAGGAAGTGATCACTAAAGTCCTCAGGTAGGGTGCCTGTTTTATATATCTGTGGTAGGTTGTATATTAATATCCAGTCTAGGATACTTTCTTTTTTGTTAGGCTTACTGATTCTGGGTGGGGAAGATATCATCTGGGAGAAGTCATGCAAATTTATATGGGTGGAGGGGAAGTCTGAAGAGCAAGTATTCCAGTCAATATTAACATCCCCGAGAAAAATAGTTTCCTGGGGGAAGTTAATGCAGAGCCATTGGAGGATACCCTCCAAGGTATTTGTGTTGTCACCTGGGGGAATATAGATACATGCAATGTTTATAGATATGCGTTTGTTGAGTTTGATCTTTGTGATGAGTATTTCTGCATTGTTAGTAAGCAAGGCATTTAGGGTACTAGTTTTGGACACTTCCAGAGTGGATTTATACAAGATGGCTACCCCCCCTCCTTTCTTAGAGATGCGATCAAGTCTTAACATATTGTACCCTGGGGGTATAATCTCATTATCAATGGTAGTAGGCTTGAGCCAGTTCTTGGTAAGGCATAGTATATCGGGGGAGTGGACATCCAGGAGGGCATGTAAGTAGTGAATTTTCTTGTTTATACTTTTAATGTTTAGATGACACAGTAGGAGTGAGTTGGGAGCATTATTTGAGTTTCATAGGCTAGTATGGGTGATATTTGTGGGGCTGATAATAACAGGTGGGGTTGAGCCTGGGTTACGGAGGATGTCACCATCCACTATGAAGTTAGGTAGTAATCTAATAGCACGTTACTGGAGTTTTAATAAGAGTTTGTGGTAGTATTTAGTTTTAGGGTTAATATATGAAGCATGAATGGGATGTTAAGTTTTTACGTTAGAAGAGTTTGATGAGAGGTAGGGTAGTGGTTGGTTAGAATTATGTGGCTGATTAGTAGTACTGGTTTTGGTTGTAGGGTAGTGGTTGCCAGGGAGGTGTTGGTATTCATAGGCTGTGAAAAGATAGAGAATTATAAGTGGGGGGTATTAGGCAGTAAATAGGATTAGAGTTTGAAGATTTGTTAAAAGTACGTGGAGGCATTGCAGGGGTATTTGAGTAATGCTTGTTTAAAATAGAGTTGGGGTGTTTATAATTAGCTTATAATGAGAGACTGGAGAGAGTTGGAGCATTAGGGCTGGGTCCTGTGAATGACTGGTTAATGCTGATTGATTCTGATGAGTGGGAGTGGTGTCAGATGAGGGGGAGTGGCAAGGTGATAATAAGTGTAGGACACCTGGGGCGGGTGGGAATTGGGGGCAGGGTAGGGGAGCAGAGTGAGCCGGCAGGGCAAACGGAGCAGGTAGAGCCAAAATAAGAAGAAGATCGAGGAGAACAATCAATCAGTGGAATACTGAAGCCTGAAGGTAAGTGTGTTAAGATATATAAGAAGGTAAGAGGCTTAAAAAAAAGATAGAAGTGGGATTATAGCAGAGTGATATAAGGAAATATTTGTATGGGTATACTGGGACCACAGTGTGAGAGAGAACAATAATAAAAAAAGATGACTAAGAACTGTGTTAGGGGGATTCGATGAAGAAGAGGTAAAGGGATTTAGAGGCCCAAAAGCTAATAGTATGGAGGCACCTAGTGGGCAGGTGGGGCACTTGGATGCACTAATAGTATGGAGCCAACTAGAGGGCACTGGGCTACTTACATGCAAGCACACTACTGGGGATTCCTCTGAAGCAAGGCAGAAAAGCTAAGTCAAAAGATGGTGCCTTTCTACATCAATTTTTTTGATACCTCTGTAATGAAGCAGGAGTGGGAGGGGAGGTGTGCAGGTTCAAGGTGGGGGAAGGGATAGACACAAAGTAATGCAAGGTTGAGATTCAGGAAAACTGGACTAAGCCAGCTGCTAAAAAGAAAACAGGAAAACCAAGCTCTGTTAATTCCAGGTCAGTGTGGTGCAGTATTTACCTAATAACTACAAATGTTATACTACTAATCTAATACAGAGTGGTGAAAAGGATGACCACTTCTGATGGATAAAACAAAAGAAGTATGGGCTGCAGGTACATAAGTAAACTATTTCCAAGAGAAAGTAGTTTTAAGTAATTGACCTAGGAGTACTATTGGGAAATGGCAGGGGGGGTGACCAGTAGTGTGCACGCGTACAGTGAAAGGGGAAACAGTCTTCAGTTTGGAGGACAGATTAAATACAAGTCTAACATACACTAGTGTAGCTGAAAGCACTTTAGTGTTCCACCAACGAAGGGTCTCACAGTGCAGGGCAATGAGACAGCCTTGGGTTGATTAGAGGTTGGCCAAGACACAGGATGTAACTTTTGTTGATGGGTACTAGTGTAGCTGAAAGCACTTTAGTGTTCCACCGATGCAGGGTCTCACAGTGCAGGGCAACGAGACAGCCTTGGGTTGATTAGAGGTTGGCCAAGACACAGGATGAAATTTTTGCTGAGGGGAACTAGTATAGCTGAAAGCAATTTAGTGTTCCACTGACGCAGAGTCTCACAGTGCAGGGCAACGAGACAGCCTTGGGTTGACTGGAAGTTGATCAAGACATGGAATGTAACTTTTGCTGAGGGAACTAGCGTAGCTGAAAGCACTTTAGTGTTCTACTGATGCAGGGTCTCACAATGCAGGGCAATGAGACAGCCTTGGGTTGATTGGAGGTTGGCCAAGACACAGGATGTAACTTTTGCTGAGGGGAATTAGTGTAGCTGAAAGCACTTTAGTGTTCCACCGGTGCAGGGTCTCACAGTGCAGGGCAATGAGACAGCCTTGGTTTGATTGGAGGTTGGCCAAGACACAGGATGTAACTTTTGCTGAGGGGAACTAGTGTAGCTGAAAGCACTTTAGTGTTTCACTGATGCAGGGTCTCACAGTGCAGGGCAATGAGACAGCCTTGGGTTGACTGGAGGTTGGCCAAGACACAGGATGTAACTTTTGCTGAGGGAAATGTGAGCACACTACTGGGGATTCCTATGAAGCAAGGCAAAACAGCTAAGTCAAAGTGCAGTTGTGCTTTCAGTTCCTCGTCTGATGAGCTATACAGTTTTAAATTATCAACAAAGAGATGTTTACACTTTGTTTTATATCACATTCTTGTCCCAAACTGATGTTTTCTTGATACTGCAGTTTTCCTGCTTTAAGGGTTGCTTTTGCACATTTATCAAGACCAAATGTCATTCTTATATCATCTGAAAAACTTTTGACAACTTGCAGCTGTGCTTTCAGTTCCTCTTCTGATGAGCTATACAGTTTTAAATCATTAACAAAGAAAAGATGTTTACACTTTGTTTTCTAGGAGCCAAATTATAGCCATGGCCTAAGCTGTTAAGTAGACAGTTTAATGGGTTAAGGGCAAGACAGAAAATCAGTGATGACAGAGAGTCACCCTGCAATATCCCCCTTTGAATTTTTATCCTTGGGATAATAATTTGTCCTTTATCATGGATTAATTGCAAAGTGATCTGCCACTGTTTCATGGTCACTGTAATGTAGTCGATCAGTGTAGGGTGTATCTTATATATTTTTAAGCACTCTTTTATTCGTAAATGTGGGATACTATCAAATTCTTTTTTTGTAGTCAGTCCATGCCATAATTAGATTATTCCCCTTTTTACAGTTCTCCACTATGACCTTAACAACAAATAATCCTTTGCTCCATATGACTTTCTTTTGCTGCCCTTTTGGTCTATTGCCATAATTGTGTTTTCTTCTAAATAACTATAAGCACTATCTGTATCAATTCCAGTGTATACTTTATACATCATTGGAAGGCAAGTTATCGGTCTATAATTTTTAGGGTAGCTTGCAGGTTCACTCGTAAAAAGAAGTATTGTTTTTCCTGTTGTTAGCCAGGTTGATGTCTGTTTGTGGTGAACATATAAATAGTTCTTACTCATGGCTAAATCTTAGTGCAAAGATGTTAATACTTTTAACCAGAAGTTAGGTACTGCACCTGGGCCTGGGGTTTTCCAATCAGAGGCTTTTCTTAACTCTGTTTCAATCTCTGTGGCTGTTACTACATCCCATTCCATATCCTGTACCTGTAAAATTCTTTTTCTTTCTTTTACCTCTGTCCATTTAATATCTTTGTTATGTTCCACAGGAACTTCATAAATACTTCTCCAAAATGTATCTATTTCTTCTTATTTTGTTAGTCTTTCAATTCCTTTTACATTGTTTGCCAATTCTCTATAAAACTTTTTGGGTCATCAGTAAATTGCTTGTTTTGTGCTTTTCTTTTATATTTATCTGCATATCTTCCAAGTTTTTCCACCTGTGCTGAGATTTTTAGTTTATTTGCAATAGTGCCTGATAGATCCTGATCTGATCTAATACTGTGCATTTATTTTATCATGTCTATCTTTCTAAGTACTTTTGTTGATCTGTTCCCTGTTCTATACTGTTCTAACAGTAACACTTCTTGTCTTAATTGCTTTATAGTTTTCTCTGTTCAGTACTTCCATGATAGTATTTGAATTCTCCCCTTCCTTTCCCTCACTACGCTATGTCCTTGTAGTAGAACTTTATTGGTTATGAATTTAGCTGACCCCTCCTCATTAGGTTTCCTAATGGTGAAAGATGCACCAGACTAAACATCCTTGGGTTTCCTGGCCTCCTCCAGAACCTGAAGTATGTCATCAGAAAAGAAGTGCCAGAAAGGGATCAAAACCCTATCACCCACAGCGTCAGCTGTACAGTGGACAAGTGAGGATGGATAAGAGACCTCTTGTCTTGTGTAAGAAGATCCCCCCAGTGAAGTAACTTGCCCCTGGCCATGTGAGAAAAACAGGGGGAACAATACTGTCTGGGCCAAAAGGGAGTCACTAGTAAGATTTTGAGAGAGTCCTGCCTGATCTTGTGCAAAACCCATGGTAACATAGGAATGGGAAAGAAGCCATACAGAAACATCCACTTCCAAGAAAAAGACAGGGCATCACCTTTACAAGCCAGAGGATTTGGGACTCTGAAGCAGAATAGAGGAAGTTATGGAGGCAAAAGATCTACCTGAGGAATACCCCACTGATGGACAATGTCTAGGAACACAGCTGTTTGAAGCATCCATTCATGAGCTTGTGTTCTGGACCTACTCAAAGAGTCTGCCATTAGATTGTACTCCAAAGGAATGTAAACTGCCTGAAGATTCAACTGATACTGGAGAGCTTGATCCCAGAATTAAAGAGCTAGACTATGAAGAAGATGAGACCTTGTACTTCCCATTTCTTGACATACCACATCACTGGGGTATTGTCTATAAAAACTTTGAGGAGTCCAGGATGAAAGAGGGAATGAAAAGTGCTAGAAGCAGAGGCCTCATCTCCTTTATACTGATGTGGTCTGACCTCTGATGAAGAGGCCATACACCATGAACCTTAAGAGAGCTGAAGGACTCCTCCATCTCCTGTTTGAGGCATTTGTAATGAGGTCTTGAGTCAGGACTGAATCATGGAAAGGAATCCCGGGCTTGAGAGAAACTTGATGAATCTACCACTGAACTTTGAGGTTGAGCAGGGAAGGAAGGGTACCAGGAAGTCCTGGGGTGGCAGTGTTGGAGCCACACTGACTTGAGTTACCACTGAAGGTGTCTCATGTTGAAGCTGGCCAAAGGGAATATGGGAATGGTGGAAGCCATGAACCCGAGGTCCCTGAGAAATTCCCTGGCTGTGACTGAAGACAGAGGAAGAAGAGACTGGTAAAAGGCAGTGAGAGAAAGGGCCTTGGGGTTAGGCAGAGTTGCCAACATGGGGATGGTCTGAAGCTTGCAAATGAGGAAAATATGATCCTGAGAAGGCATCAGAGTAGATCTCTGGACGTTTATGGAAAACCCTAGACTCAGTAACAGAGAAATAGTAAACTTGAGATCCTGAATCAGAACATCAGGGAAAGACGCCTGACTGAGCAGATTCTCTAGATAGACAAACAAAGGAACTCCTCTCATAGGATCACAGGTTCATAAGAGGTTACTAGGCTAGCATCCCTAGAGCCTTTACAAGCCTAGCCATGTTAATCCCAAGTATCCCCATTTGTTCTTTTTGGGTAATTTGCAGAATGAACACTGTCTGTCCATGTCCATGAGGAACATGGGTGCCACCCCATGGGCAAATTTGCAGTCTCCCATCCAATTATCAAGGTTGCTTTTGAATAGGGTCAGTGACAATTTCCATTTTATGTGAATAGGAAGTCTATTCCAGACAAGCAGCAGTCTCTGAGAGACATAGCTTCTCTCCAGCATGTTCTGTTAATGTCTCAAGCTAGGTTGAGATCTCTAGAGTGAGTGACTCTTGTAGCATTTGATTTCCAGATATGAAGCATTTCCATTCGTGTAGGGATGGAGATTGTCCTATAGGCCACATACAAGTCACCTCTCAGCAGCCTATAGGATACAGAGATCATCCTGCAAAAGACAATGACAATTTATTTCTGGGAACCAAAAACATTTTGGAATAAAACCCCCTCCCTACTTGGGCAAGAGGCACATCTTGATTGTTACCATGGACCAAAATGGAATGGATCACCTCTGGGAAAAGAGGAAGTTGTTCCTGATGAAGTTAAGGGATGACCAAAAAGGGAGGAAGAGATTTTCAAACCATAAAGTATCGCTGGCAGATGATGGACAGAACCCAAGTGTCTGCTGTGATCCTTAACCAATTTGGAAGAGACAGAGAAAACTGGAGAAATAAGGGAACCTAAAAAAACACACCAGCAACCAAAATAATATAAGAAACACAAATTCACCAGCACATCACCAGCACTTCTTCTTTATTTGTTTTAAAGCAGCGATCTGGTACCTCGGCAATTCACCTTCATGGATCACAATGCATTCACATTACTAGCAGATATATATACTCTCCAAATCATCGCATACAGCTGTCATTAATTAGCTAGTTATGCATTGTGATCCATGAAGGCGAATTGCCGAGGTACCAGATCACTGCTTTGAAACAAATGAAGAAGTGCTGGTGATGTGCTGGTGAATTTGTGTTTCTTATAAATAAGGGAACCTGTCCGAGGGAAAGGGGAAACAAATTGTCAAGTGGAATCTGGCTTATCCTTGCCTTGTTGGCTTTTATTCTACATTTATCCTGAAAAGTAGGTTTCTGGGAGGTACGGGTTTGAGTAGACTTAGCATGAGGCACATGTCTATAACCCTTTTTTCCTTAGGTGGAGGCCAAGATTGTCTACAAAAATAAGAAGCAGGCTTGGAAGAATAATTCCTCTGAAACAAGAATAGGAGAAACAAAAATATGTTCCAAGTCCTGCAAGGCTTTACCCTTATCATGGAGAGTCATGAAAAGTTCAGCACTGGCGGCAACAAAAAGATTTTTAGTATCCAAAGGAGCATCCAACAATTTATCCTTAATGTTGTTAGGCAAAGCCTGAAGATTAAGCCAAAAGTAAGAGCTCATAACTTAACCAAAGGCCGCAGCCTTGTAGAGGCATCAGCTGCATCACAGCTGCATTTGACAGAGTGGTGAGCAACTTGACAGGTAAACCCAAGAAGGGAAAGGGTAGAAGCCTTCACTAATGAGACAGGAAGGTTAGAAACTACTTTGGAAACATGAGAAAGGAAGGCCAAAACATACCCGGTCATATAAGTCTGGTGTTTGACGGCCTGATAGAATAAAGTGGCAGCAGTATAAAACATTTTGCCCAGGCCTGCCATGATCCTACTATCCACATCTCAAAGGATTAACTTGGAAAAGGGCAACAGCTTTCAGAGCTTGTCAAAAGAGACATACACTACAGAAGGATCAGCAGAAGGGCATTTATAAAGAAATTTACATTCATCAGGAACTTGGTGCAGGGGGCTGAGAGTCATGGGCCACAGACGCAACTGAAAATGTATCCAGGAGGTCAGCCAAAACATGGGGGAACAGCAGACATGCTGACATGGGGATGTTCTGAAGCCTTCAACTAAGGAAATATGATCTTGGAAAGGCATCAAAGTAGATTTATGGAAGTTTATGGACAACACTACACTCAATAACAGGGAAATAGTAAACCAGAGATCCTGAAGCAGAGCATTAGGGGAAGAAACCTGAAACCTAACCTGAGCAGATTGTACAGGTAGAGAAAGATCTGAACCCATCTCATCCATGCAAAAGGCAGTGGCAGGTTTGATTAATTTGGTGAATAACCTTGGGGCACCAGAGAGGCCAAACAGCAAAGCAGAGAACTGAAAATGCAAGGAAGCAACAGAGAAATGTTAACATTTCTTGAAAAGGGGATGGGTGGGGATATGAACATACTCATTCTTGAGATCCAGAGAAACCAGAAAGGCCTGGGTAGAAGAAGAGGAAATAGAATCTGAAGAGACAACATCTGACAGGAAGGAATTTTGAGAACTATATTGAGCTGGGAAAGATCCAGAATTGGTCTCTAAGTGCCCCCCTTTCTAGGAACCAAAAACATTCTGGAATAAAGATCCCTGCCTCCCTGAGCAGGAGGGTACAACTTGATGGTGCTCTGAACCAAAGGAGAATGGAGCACCTCTGGGAAAAGAGGAAATTGTTCCTGAAGGGGAGGAAAGGTTTTCCAAAGCATGAAATATCCCTGTCAGATGATGGAAAGAACCCAAGAGCCTGTTGTGATCTGTAACCAATTTGGAAAAGACAGGAAACAATGGAAGGATAAGGGAACCTGTCCAAGGGAAAGGGGAAACAAAGTGTCAAATGGAACCTTGGTTATCCTGAAAAGCAGGTTTCTGGGAGGTAGGGGTTTGGGTAAACTTTTCAGGAGGAACATGTCTAGAACCCTTTTTTCCCTTAGGTGGAGGCCAAGACTGTCTAAGAATAAAAGCGGATTTGGGGGGATAATTCCACAGAAACTTACCAATAGGAGAAACAGAAATATGTTCCAAGTCCTGCAAGGCTTTACCCTCATCATGGAGAGTCTTAAAAAGTTCAGTAGCGGAGGCGGCAACAAAAAGATTTTTATTATCCAAAGGAGCATCCAACAATTTGTCCTTAATGTCATCAGGCAAAGCCTGAATGTGAAGCCATGAGTAACACCTTACAAGTGAACCAAGGGCCACAGCCCAGGAAAAGGCATCAGCTGCATTTGATAGAGTGGTAAGCAATCTGAGAGGTAGAGCTCAGTGGGGAAAGGGAAGAAATCTTCTCCTCAGAGACAGAAAGATCAGGAACCACTTTGGAAACCCGAGGAAGGAAGGCCAAAACATACCTGGTCATATGAGTTGGGTAGTTGAAGGCCCAAAAGGATAAAGTGGTAGCTGTGTAAATCTTTTTGCCTGGATTTCCATAGCCCTACTATTCTTATCTGAAGGGAGCAACTTGGTAGCAGCTTTAAGGGCTTGTCAAAAGAGAAAGACACTACAGAAGGATCAGCAGAAGAGCATATACAAAGAAATGTATGTTCATCAGGGATCCTGTAAAACCTGTCATATTTCTCGGGTACAGAGGGCTGAGAATGGAGGTCACAGATGCAGCTAATAAGGTATCTAGGAGGGCAGCCAAAACAGGGGGGGAACAGCTGACCGCTTAGGAGATTCCATCTGATGGAGAGAATAGGTGTGTAAAATCTTACCATTAGCCATAGATGTCTTTCTCTTAGATGTTGCAGTATTCTTACTGTGGGATCCTCCACCTCATGTGACCTGATCATCAGCTCCTATGCAAAAGCTCAAGCCTAGTTGCTGCTAGTGAGTGAGATGTCACATGTAGGGCCATAAACCAGGGACCTTAAATGTGATGTCTGTACACACAGACCTCAGAACTGACTGCCCAGTTGGACAATAGTTTAGGTAGTGCCCAATGATGCCCTCTAGACAGGTGAAATGTAATGAAGGGGGATAGGAGGGAGGGAAGGAATACTGCAACATGGAAGAGAAGGGCATATATGGTTGTTGTAAGACTTTACACAACTATTCTATGTCCTTTTATTCTCATGTTGCAGTATTCTTGCTGTGGGAGAGTACCAGGGTGGAGGAAGAAGTAGCAGATTCCAGGAATCCCTGCAGGATTGCTCTTGCAAATTCTGCTCCTGCTCTGGAAATATAGTCCAGTTTGTAATGTTTGGTAAAGGTATGTATGGAGGACCAGATGGCTGACTCAAGGATGGCAGTTGTGTCCAGGCCTTTGAGGAAGGCCCCAGAAGAAGCTACTGCTCTTGAAGACCAGTATACAGGCATTGCTGTATTCTTGGCTGTGGTGTAGTTCCTGTGTTGTCCATTACCTTACTTGGATAAAAGGAAGTTTCTTTGCTCACCAGTGGGGTTAGTAATTGGTTGTTTGGGACCATTCCTAGCTCTTTTGTAGTTCACTGCTTAAAATCCGCCTCTGGGCGTTTTTTTCTGGCTATACTGCTCAGACAAGCTCCATGTGGGTTTACAGAGTGGTCCTAGCAGCAAGAAACTCGAAAAAGTGACTACCTTCTGGATTTAAGTATCTTTGCTTTTTTTTTCACTGAAAATAGCTTCTGCTGCTTACTTTAAACTAGCCTGAACTGTTTTTTTTCTGATTACTGCATTTATTTTAAAAATTGCACTTAAAAAGTTACATTTAGTCGAATTTAGTCGAAAGTTTGCTGTTTGTTTGTTTAATTGAACTGTGGAGGCTGCCCACTAAAGTGTGCTAGCCTGTGTAACTAATTTATCACTGTCTCTGCATTTTCTGTGTATTTCTGCAAAAAAATACAAAAAAAATAATCCTTGTTTTCCCGCCTTTTTCAACTAGTTTAGACCAGTATACAGGCATTGCTGTATTCTGGGCTGTGGTGTAGTTCCTGTGTTGTCCATTACCTTACTTGGATAAAAGGAAGTTTCTTTGCTCACCAGTGGGAGTGGGGAGCCTTGAGCAGCCTACCTATCCTTGGGGGAAGTGACCTCAGCACAAGAAGCTGTTAGTAATTGGTTGTTTGGGACCATTCCTAGCTCTTTTGTAGTTCACTGCTTAAAATCCGCCTTTGCGGCTTTTGTGCATGCATAGTGCAGCGCCGGTTAAACAAGGTTAAACTTTTTCTGGCTCCGCCAAGTCTGCTCTTCAATTTTTCCCTTAAAACTGTTCTACTTGCAATCTAAACAGCCTATGCTCTATCTGAAAAGCACAGCACTTGCTCCTAAAGCATTTTGTATACAGGTAAAGCACTCTTAAACAAACGAAAAGTACTTCATTCACCTAAATTCTGTTGAGTACCCATTTCCATATAGGTCCTTTCTGACATCAGTTACACAGCAATCTTTTTCACTATTTCTAGCATGTCAAAGGGTCAGTTGCTAGCGTCCTCTCCTGTTCAGCTGGTGAATCTGGGAATCTTGAGGCAATGTTACAATTGCCTCATGTACACAGACAACCCTCTCCTCCTCCCAACAAATACAAACATATGCGAGAGATGCAACTATATAGCCAAACTGGAGGCTGAGCTCTCTCAGTTCAGTACTGGCAAGACCAGTCAGGAGGAGAAGGTAACCACGCACACCACAAACCCAGTCTCACATAGAACTATCACAACTGCAAACCAAACACATAAACACACAAAAACATACTCGGGCGCTGATTAAAAATCTACCAAAACAACAGAGGCCTCCAAAGCAGACACCCAAGAAACCACCACCTCAAGACATAGCAAATGCAACACATAGTTCACAAAGTCAGTGTGCTAAACAGTCACAGCCCTTAAGGCCAAACAACATGCCAGACACACTTGTAATAGGTGACTCCATAGTCAGGCACACTGACGTCCCGCTCACCAGACTGAACAAGTAGAGGGTCACAGTAAGCTGCCTGTCGGGAGCTAGAATCTGCCACATAACACAAGCACTCAGGTCACTCCACAACAAGTACAAATATGACTCAGTCATTGTGCATGCAGGTGTGAACGACCTGAGACATACCTCCCTGGACTACATGAAAAGAGACATAGAGGAGCTCTCTGATTATGTAGCCCAGGCCGGTATGACCCTGACCCTGAGCAGCATCTTACCCTCACCAAGAATGATGCCACAGTACAAAGACAAAATGATCAGTTTTAACAATTGGCTTAATTACTGGTGTCATTCTAAGGGGATCCAGTGTCTGTCTGCTTGGGATGACATGCTTGACAAGCCACGCTGCTTCGCAAGGGATGGTTTGCACCTGTCACCCCTGGGCTTCGCGATATTGGCCAAGGCTCTTGCCACCCCATAGTGCCTTTTTAGGCAAGGCTCAAATGACAAACCTACCTCCCTAGAAAACACAAGTGGAAAAAACTAAGGGTAATGCTGCTCAATGCCAGAAGTCTAAACCTCAAGATGCACGCCCTCGAAGCCCTCCTCAGTATGGAGAACATCGATGTCTGTGCAGTGACTGAAACCTGGTTCAAGGCTCCTGAGAGCACCCCAGCACTATCAGGTTTTACCTCATATCATGCTTTCCGGCCCCAAAACTTGGACAGAACCACAAAAGGAGGGGGAGTATCCATTTTCATCAAAGATACCCACACCTCCAAGTTAGTGGCAACGCACGAAGGATCTGAGACTATCCAGGTGCAACTAACCATAGGCAAAACTGCCTTACAGTTTGTAGCATGCTACAGACCACCCTCTCAAACTCAGGAACCCCACACAGCCTTCCTGAAGACACTGGAGAGTATGAATGTCTCTCCAAATACCATCATTTTGGGAGACTTCAACTACCCAAACATAGACTGGGAACATTACTCAAGCCCCAACACTGTAGCCCAAAGGTTCTTAGAATTCATAAACTCAAATGCAATGGAACAACTAGTCACCATTCCCACAAGAGGAGACAATATACTAGACCTGATCATCACAAACATGGGGACAAAATGCTCCACACGGAAGTACATCCCTCTTTGGTAAGATCAGACCATAAATTAATCTCACTGGAAATCCACATCCGCCCCCACCCCCTGCACAAAAGACCACAGTGAAGAACTTCTCAAAAGCAAACTTCACACTTCTTAAGACTGAAGTGGTATCTTTCAAGGCCCCTGGGCCAGTGGAAACCACAACCCACACTGCTGAATCCTTTGCAAATGCCTTCTATGGGCACCTTCAAGAATGCATGGATCATGCAATCCCAAATAAAACCAAGACCCATTCCCCAAAGGCAGGCACGGTCTGGTGGACCCCAGCCATAAACAAACTTTACAACAGAAGGAGGAAGCTACTACATGACAGAGCAAAATCCCTAAAAGGTAAGGCATCTCTGATCAGTACTAGCAAAAACTACGATCACTCATAAAATCATCCAAGGCCAACTTTGAGAGAAAAATCGCAAATGACACAAAAGACAATCACAAGGCCTTCTTTAGCTATGTTAGAAACCTGGGTGGAAACTCCCAGATATGCTCAGAGTTAGTCCAAAATGACACAAAATACACTGAACCCACTGACATTGCCAACATTCTGGCAGACAGGTTCAGTGCAAATTTCTCCTCCCCTCCCCAAAAGGAGAAATAACTATCCCAGCAGAGTGTAGCCTCCTAACATCTCAGATGCCCAGGTGAGAGCCTCGGTCTCTAAAGCTAAAAACACAGCATCAATGGGACCGGATGGTGTCGCGGGCTGTGTGGTACATGAACTCAAGAGGAACTAAACCCACACATAAGGCTGCTGTTTAATCTTAGCGTTACCACAGGATCATTACCCAAAGAGTGGCGTACGGCAACAGTGGTCCCACTTCACAAAGGCGGTGCTTCTACGGACCCTGGAAATTACCGCCCCATAAGCCTGACGAGCCTGGTCTGCAAAGCTATGGAGAGGATCATTATGGAACTCATAAACAAAGACATTGGGGACCTACAGACATTGGATCCTACCCAATTTGGCTTTGTCAAGGGCAGATCCTGCCTTCTGAACTTGGTCGACTTTTTTGAAACAGTCACTAAGGCCATTGATGAGGGTAAGGCAGTTCACACAGCCTACCTTGACCTTGCAAAAGCCTTTGACACAATACCCCACTCGGGCATCATAGACAAACTCACCAGCTTAAATGTAAACCCATATGTCACAAGATGGGTTGCAAACTGGCTCAAGGACAGAACCCACAGGGTCAGAGTTGCTGGAGCTATGTCAGACTCTAAGCCAGTCACAAGCGGTGTCCCACAGGGCTCAGTCCTCGGACCCCTCTTGTTCGGCATTTATTTTTCCGAGGTACAGGCAAACATAGGAGGATTGTGGCTGACAAAGTTCGCAGATGACTGCAAACTGGGCGCCATAATTGATACTCCAGCGGACACAAACATCCTTCAGAGAGGCCTCATAGAAATGGATAATTGGTGCCAGAGCCATGGCCTTAAGCTAAACACCAAAAAATGTATAGTCATACCCTTTGGGAAAAACAAGGTACCGACAAATTACCACATAGGCGGTAATCCATTAAGTACGGAAGAGGTAATCAGGGACCTAGGGACCCAGGTTGACAGTAACCTCTCATTTGACACTCACATAGCCAAAGTGGTTAGGAAGACCTTCTATATTGCCCACCTTATCATGAAGGGTTTCACATCTAGATCAAGAGAGGTCATTGTGCCCCTGTACTCTTCTCTTATCAGGCCAATGATTGAGTACAATGCCCCATTTGGGATGTATCTCACCCGACACCTGCAGCAGTTGGAAAGACCCCAAAAGAGGATAAAGGGTCTTAAACATATGTCATATGCTGCTCGACTGAAAAAACTCCAGCTCTATTCAGTCACATACCGCCTACTCAGAGGTGATCTGTGCCTGACGTACAAGGCCATGTCCAATCCTGAATTAATGGACATGCTCCACCTCAGAAAATCCAAATCCATCAGAGCCATGAGAACAAGTGACTTAAACCTCAACACAGAAATAAATAGAACGTGCTGGAGGGACAGATTCATAACCCAGAGGCTCCCTACACTCTGGAACAGAATCCCAGTCCATGTTAGGCAGAGCCCCTCACTGACTCTATTCAAGAGAAATCTCGACGAGTGGATGGGAGATCGTAGGTTTACCCCGGGGGTCATCTCTTTGTCACTACTAGACAGAGGCATAGTAAACTAAACCCTAAAATGGCATAGTATTCTCATCCTAAGGGGTGGTGTAGGCCACATACACTCTGGCTAGGCTTATAAATGCCCTAGGGCAGATAGCCTAGTACGAACCTATGAACCTATGAACCTATGAGTGTGCACAGACCCCATGAGGCAATTGTTTTCTATGGTAGGAACAGCAGAAGTAGATAGTTTTCCTTATCCAACAGGACATAGTTTAATTGATTACTGCCTTTCCCAGGGCCCTGGGATGGAAGGATGCAAAGAGCTGATTAGACTTTCTAATGGCCTTAGTTTTTTCCATATAGAACCTTAGTTGTCTGTGGATATTAAGGGAGTGGAGTATTCTCTCCCTATCATTTTTAGGAGAAGGAAAGAAGGTGGGGTAAGTGAATAGACTGATTTAGTGACAGCTCATTAACCATTTTGGGCATGAAGGAGGGTTTGGTCCACAGGGTCACCCTATCTTAGGATCATAGGAGGTTACTAGGCTAATGACCCAGGGGCCCTTCAAAGCCTAGCCAAGAGTGTATCCCCAAAAATAAATCTCAGTCAGCACCTGTCACCTCTGACAATGAGGGATACAGGTGGAACCCCTGCGACAAACTTGTGGTCTCCCATCCACTCATCAAGGTTGCACTTGAAGAGGGTCAGTGAGGTGCTCTGCTTGATGTGTATGAGAAGTCTATTCCAAAGACAGGGCAGCCTCTTGGAGAAAAACCCGTCTCTCATCTCTCCAATAGGTTTTGTTGATGTTGCATATTAGATTCAGGCCTTTTGAGCGGGTAGTGCATAAGGAGTTAGACTTATGGATATGGAGCATCTCTAGTAGGGCAGGGTCTGAGATCACCTTATAAGTGAGACACAGATCACCCCTGAGCAATCTGTATGATACCAAGTAAAGTGATAGTGATTTGAGCCTGTCTGCATAGGACAGGTGTCGGAGGCCATGAATTCTCTTTGTGAGGTATCTTTGTGGAAGATAGTGCAGGATGGAGATGCCATTAGCACTTGTAATTCTTTAACCCTTCTAGCTGAGGTAACGGCTACCAATAGGACTGTATTCCATGTGCACATCTACAGGGAGGCAGAGCTGGCTGGCTCAAATGGGGCAAGTATAAGTTTTTCTAGAACATTGTTTAGGTCCCAAGGTGGCATGATAGGTTTCTTTGGTGGCCTAATGTGCAGGACCCCTTTTAAGAATAGTTTAACATCCAATCTGAAGAGTAGAGGAGGGTCCAGAAGTAAGCAGGCAGAGATAGCAGATAAGTGAACTTTTTCTGAAGAATATGAAAGGTTGGATTTTATGAGCTCACACACATAGGCTAAGACTAGAGGAACATCTGCTTGAAAGGGTCATTATGCCTTTGGAGACACCATTTGGAGAACCTTTCCCATTTGGAAATGTAAAACCTCCTGGTATTGGGTTTCCTGGCCTCATGCAGGATAGATCGCACATCCTCAATGTAGTGGTGTCTGGAGGGAATTAAAAGTTTATCACCCTGAGGGATAAGCAAACCATCTCCAGGTGTGGGTAAATAAGAGATCCCATCTGTTGTTTGAGCAGGTTCACCTTGGGGTGATTGCCCTTGGCAAGAGATTGAAGAAGGGGGAACCAATGCTGCCTTGGCCAATAGGGAGTCACCAACACGATTTTTTGCATGTCCCTCTTGATTTTTAGGAGGACTTTCTGAATGAGAGGGAAGGAAGAGAAAGCATACAGAAATAGTCCCTTCCATGAGATGGTGAAGGTGTCCACTCTCCAAGCTAGTGTGGAGGGGTCCTTGGCACAGAACATTTTCAATTGTCTGTTCTGGGGGAGGTAAAAAATTGATTTGAGGTGTGCCCCACTAGTGAGCAATATCTAGAAATACATCTCTGTGCAACATCCATTTGTGATGCAGAGAGAATGATCTGCTGAGAGCATCTGCCTGATGGTTATCCTGGGATAGAATATAGACTGCCTGCAGTGAAATGTTGCTCCAAGAGGATAATTTCCATGCTTGCATTGCCAGCCAGCAGAGCAGGTAAGACCTGGTCCCTCCTTGTTTGTTGATGTACCACATTACAATGGTGTTGTCTGTGAAGGTTTGTATGAGGCCTGGCTGCATGAGAGGGAGAAAGGCCTGCAGGGCTAGGTGGACTGCAGCCATCTCCCTTATGTTGATGTGCTTTTTCTGAAAGGATGGCTCCCATAGGGCTTGCACCATTAGGCCATTCATGGATGCTCCCCAGCCTAGATCTGAAGCATATGTGTGCATAAGTTGTGTTGGCATGGTAGGTTGTAGGAGTCAACCTGGATTTTATTGTACCTGCTAATTCCACCACTTCAGTTGTGTTTTTAGGCATGGAAGGAAGGGTATCTGAAAGTCCAGTGGGTGGCTGTGTTGTGACCACACATTCTAAAGGTACCATTGTAACTTGCTCATGTGCAATCTGGCTAGTGGAAGCATAGAAATGGTGGCTGCCATAAAGCCTAGGAGGTGCATGAATTGCCTGTCTGACAGGTGGTTGACCAGGAGAAGGTCCTGGAAGTGGCTGACAAGGGAGGTTACCTAGTCCTAGAGGGAAGAAATCCTTCATCAGGTGGATCCTTATCCTGCATCCCAAGAAGGTTTTGTCTTGTGTTGGGGTGAGGGATGATTTTTTTCCAGGTTGAGTGTGAATCCCAACCTCTGGAGCAGTGACATGGAGAAGAGCAGATGATTTCCTAGGGTGTCTTCTCCTTCTACAAGAATGAGGATGTCATCTAGGTAGGGGTAGATTTGAATGCCCTTGGTCCTGCAGTAGGTTATTACTGGAGCTAGGCACTTTGTGAAGACTCTTGGTGCAGTGGATAAACCAAAGGGCAATGCAGTAAAGAGAAAGTGTGAACAGGGTCTAGCAAAGAGTAGATACTTTCTGTGGTGTGGGTGGATAGGTATGTGGAGGTAATCCTTCTTCAAGTCCAAAGTGGCCATGAAAGCCTTTGGTGGCAATAGTGGAAGAAGGTTTTGAAGGATAGCATTCTGAAGGAAGGGACCTTTAGAAAGAGGTTTAGAAAGGACAGATCCAAGATGGTCTTCAAGGTCTGTCCTTTTTTGGTACCAAGAATAACCTGGAGTAGAATCCTTTTCCTTTTTCATCTGGTGGGACCAGTTCTATGGTCCCCTGGGCTAGAAGCTCTTGGATAATCTGAGGGATTAGGTGTAGTTGGTTCTTGGGAGGGAAGGGGATGCCAAGTGGAATGAGTTTTTCCTGCCAAGACATGAAGTATCCTTTTTCCACTATTGCCAAGACCCAGTGGTCTGAAGTGACTTCTTTCCAGAGGGGAAGACAGTTAGAGAGGCAGGATGAAAGGGGAAGGTGGCTGATGCAGTCAGGCATTATTATTCCTGTCCTAAAAGGGCTGCCTGTTGGGGGGGCTGTGAAGTGGCTGCCCTTGGGGATGTTGTTTTCCTGGATGCTTTTCTATGTCTGGAGGTGGAAGAGGTGGATGGAGCAGGGAGTCTCCTGACAAATGAGCTCTTTGCAGGATCATTTCTATAAACTTTTGGTACTGTGGAGACCATTAAGTGTTTCAGGTCCTAGAGTTTCTTACTTTTCTCCTGGAGACTTTTAAACAGATCAGCAGACCTTTTGCCAAACAAGAATTTATTGTCCAGGGGTGTGTCCAAAATCTTGCTCTTAAAGTGTTCAGGCTGGGGCTGCAGTATAAGCTATGAATACCTGCGTAAAACAGAAGTTGATGCTGCACATCTTGCAGAGGCCTCAGCTGCATCACAGTTGCACTTTATTGAGCGTCTGGCTACCTGAGAAGCCATGGACAGTTTAGATGCTATTTGTATCTTGTTTGGGGAGTCAGACATGGAGGACAGTAAGGAGTAACTCTGTGAAACCAACTCTAGGGCATATTTGACTATGTGGGTCTGGTAATTAATTGCCCTAAAGGCTAGAGTGTAGGAGGTGTATATATTTTTCCCAAGCCTATCCATTACCTTGCTATCCTTGCTTGAAGGCAAGAGTAAGGAGGAAGGAATGAGTCTGGACTGCTTGTCAGGGACCACTGCTATAACTTCAGGGTCCGCCAAGGGGGGCTTTACAAGAAATTTGTGCTTATCAAGCACCTTATAAAAACAGTCAGGTCTCTTGAGAGCAGGAGGTTGAGAATCAGGAGTCTTTGAGGGATAGAAGCAAATGAGGCTGGCCTGGGGCTTAGGACAGGCAATGTGGCTGCTGTGGATGATAAGGGCCTAAGGGCCATGAATGCCTGCAGCAAGGACTGGGAAAAAGATTCCCAGTCAGGTTGTTCCTCAGAAGGAGCAGATAAATGTTTACTCTTTTGTTTCTTTTTTAAAGGAGTTGATTTGTTAGATGCTGAGGGCCTAGTTTCAGAGATCTGGTGTGTGGCTGAGGTTTCAGATTCCTGGACAGTGGATGGGCATCTGGTGGAGCCTGTTTCCCCCTCAACTTCGGCAGTAGCCAATGTTAGAATAAACTCCATGGATGTGCCTACCAGTACTTCGGAAGCAACTTCCTCGAGGTTAGTCGCTGAAGGTGCTGGTTCTATTGGATGTCCCACAACCCCTATTTCAGTGAGTGGTGGGGCATCCGATGACAGAGGAGCAGAAGTGGTAGGCCTTTAAACTTTAGCCTTCTTTTTTAGGCATCTCTGCCTCATCGGCCGACTACAGATCCATTCATAAAGCTAATCTTTTTTAATCTGTTGTTCTCTGGGTATAAATTTAGAGCTGCCAGACGACTGCGGAGAGTTTTGTGAATGAAAGACTGGCAGATGCTACAGGTAGTATGATCATGTTCCTAGCCTAAACAGAATGAACAGAGTTTGTGGGAATCTTTGTATGGAATTTGATGTCCACACCTACATTTCCCCTTCCTAGCAGACATCGGCTAAGAAAACAAGCAACGACCAAAGCTCAAGCAATGATAATAAAGGTTTCCCCAACAGGGTGCTTATCTTTAGATGTCTTGAAGACAGAGGAGGGATGCAATCAATTTGATGTTTAACTACAGCAGAGAAGTTCAGAGGTCTGTGCATGCAAACGTCACATTTAAGGTCCCTGGTTTATGGCACTGCGTGTGACATCCCATGCACAAGCAGCAACCAGGCTTGAGCTTTTGCATAGGAGCTGATGTTTGGGTCACCTGAGGCAGAAGATCCCACAGTAAGAATACTGCAGCATGAGAATAGAAAGACATCTCATAATAGCTTTTCTGAATATCAGAGACTTGAGAACAATCACAAAATTAAAGAACTCCATCATGTGGGCAACAGTATCTCCAAAGGAGAATCTGGGCTAATAGAATCCTCTTCTTCTAAACCCACCCCAAGGGGGAAGAAATTTGAGAAGAGTAATCCAATGACTCTTCCCTAGAATCCAGACCATGATCTGAAGAATCTAGCTCCCTGGGTCTTTTATGTGGATTGAAAGAATAGGGAGGGCCAGGCATAGACACCCCTTGAGGACGGTTTAAAACCAATAAAGCATTAAATAAACCCTGAGTAAAATATTGCCATTTACCTTGGGGATCCTTAACAACAGGGGAAATATGCTTGGTTTTCTGTTTCTTTTTCTGCTGGACATCCACATGAAACACCCTTGTAGAGTCAGACCCCTGGTGACATTCAATAAGCATAGTAGGAATCTCCTCCCTTACTAAGATCTGTGGAATCTCCATTGGTCCCTTGGATATAATCCAACAGACATTCCCCTCAGCACCAGGAGCAGACATATTTAAAGCCTCCAAGGATGTGAGAGAAGTCGGATGCGTGCTGGCCTCCAATGGGGTAGTGGGAGAGGATTCCAAGGCAATCACAAGATGATCCTCTGGGCTCTCATTAGCCTCAAGAGAGATTGTGGGGGGATGCTGGACAGCATTTGCATTAGACCTAAGTTCTTGGCCTTTTTCTTGGCAGATGGCTGACCCTTGGGATGGGAAGATTCTACCATAGCACTTTGAGCCAACAGCTTAAGACAATGGTTTCAGGGTAAAGAGATACAGAGACGTGACAACTATGTAGAGTCTTAGAGACTAAAGAACAAGTCAAGGAGTACACCCTCAACAAGTTTAATCAATAGGATAATAAATAATGATAAAAAAACACAAAGCTTTCGAGCAAAGCTCTTTTTCAATGCATAATGTCACAAGCAAGTCATTTATGCTATAAATCACAATGACTTGCTTGTGATATTATGCACTAAAAAAGAGCTTTGCTCAAACGTTTTGCGTTTTTTATTCTTTTACTGATTAAAGTTCTTGACGGTGTACTCCTTGACTTGTTCTTTAGATATTTTATGTTTTTTTGGTTTGTGAAATACTTCACTTCCCAGATGTGGTTTTGGTTGTTTGTAAGAGTCTTAGAGACAGAGGCCTGGCAGAAAGAACACAGTGTATGGTTGTGGGCAGCACCCAAACAGAAAAGACACTGGTTGTGATGGTCTTTATGGGGAATCTGCTTCCCACACTGACATTTTTCCTTACTGGATGATATGAACCCAGCAGCACTAAATAAAAAAGAAAGATACGAAGAAACTCCAATGGGGCACTCATCAGAAATACAGCTTGGTAACCATCACAGCAGAAGGACATTCAGACCGATGTTCAATGATGGCATTCAGAATGCTGGCAAAGAATTTCTGAGTGTGTGTGTCTCTATGCCACCTTTATGCCTTATGCCTTGATGTACAGTGCCTATAAGTACTAAAGCCTTTTGTATACTGGCCAGATATTTTGCTATTCTTGGCAAGAGATCCCTTAGGTTATGAATACTGCAACAGTGATATGGAAGGACATCTGCACAAGATACCAAATGTGCTATCTATGTTTTTGGACTGCAGGTTCTAGTGACAAGTGCAGGGCCTCAATTAGATGCAAGGCCCTATTGCCCTGAGTCATCTCAACTGGCTTAAGGATGGCTCTGTTGCAAACATTCCATCACAAATACTGTCCATCATTCACATATATGTTTTACGAGTCACATCTCTACCTACCTTGAAGCACAATAAAAGCAAGCATGCTTACTCAGTAGTAGGTAAATCGCTCCAAATAATAGCACAACCTATCATATTTGACTCATTGTATGCACAGAGACAAATGTATATGTGTATAGCTGTGATTATGGTAGCGCTTGTATGTCTTGTACCCAGAAGGTCACTTATGACCAAAGTAGGTACATCAATGTGTCCTATTGGCAAGTATATGCATCCCAGCAAGTCATAATTTCAAAAAGGAACATGCTAACTAGATAGGTACCAGGATATTCCATCATGGGATCTGCAGCATCAACTTCCTTGATGGCATGTAGACCTAGAAACTGCTTAACAGCACTATCAATCAATAAACTCTAACTACATCCTTTATATAGAGACCTTAAGTGGCAAGTAAGGCTCATTTATTCTGCCCTCTCTATCATCTTCTCTCTCCCGTGTCTTGAATAATTTCAGTTTAATTCCTGGGTGCTTAGTTACCACACAAGTTCAAGCTACTCCCTTGTCTCCTCCTTTCTCCATCTTCCTCTTTTACCTTAACAGTACCTTAAATTATCTCACTCTCGCTTCTTCTTCCAACAGTGTTTCAGACCATGTCATGCTACCATTTCTTAATGTTTCCTCTTTAAAACAACAGGAACCTTTCCTAACCACTGAATATGTTACAGCTAATATACCCCCTGTTAACTAAGTATCTTCAGCTTACTATACAGATAGTCCTCGTCTCACTACGAACTATAAATTCATGGATATTGCAAGGCCACACAATTACATGACTATTCTTGCCTTGCCAGTACTCTACTCAGTTAGCACCTCTGGTCAATCCTGGAGTAGATTTGTGGATACCACCAAGTCATCTGGTTAATGTTTAAAGAATGATGGCGAGTCACACTGCTTAACATGCAGGAGAAGTTTTTTTTCCTGAGGTTTGGGAGGTGGTGGGTTATAAACCAACCCTCCATCATGTTTTATCTATCTGCTTGTAAAGATTTAGGCCGCTTCTTCAAGTATCGGTGAATGTACTGGACCTGCCCAGAACAGGAGGTGCAGGGCAACTGGGCCTCTAATGGTTTGGTCTCTCCTTAAATGTCTATAAGACAGTAAATAGTGATACAGTTCAGTATTCTTAAGCCCTTGAGCTTTCTGGGTAGGAACCTGTGTGGTCTTTCTAATTGTTTGATATTTTTGGTCAGATACATCCCAAAGGTGATGTTTGACTTAATATTTGGTCAGATCAATGGTGAGTATAAGGGATTGATTAGCTCTTTAGACCTTGATATTTCTTTGCTGTATAGCTGCCCTAAGTGAAAGGAATTACTGACAAATATTGTTACACAATTGTCAAAAAGAGAGGGAGTTATCTTCCCATGTTCCTAGGTCCCTAACTACAGTTTCATTTTGTAGAGGTGTATTGTCTAAACAGTATGATGAGGGGAGGGGACATCTGCTAAAAATGGTGGTATTATACTTTTTAATATTTAGTTTGATCCTTTTTTTTTGTACACCGAGGATTTACTTGGAAGAGTTCATACTGGGGGGTTTGTGCGCCATACAGTGCCTTAACAACAAGCCCAAGTTTGCAATTATCTGCAAATTTTGCAAACCAGAGTTCTTGACTCTCTGCTTGGAAATGTGAGAAGCAAAAAAATGTATTTTTTACATTGCTATTACATACAGGGCTGGATCTAGCACAAGGCAACCTAGGCAGTTGCCTGGGCAAAAATAAAAAATAAATAAATAAATAAAAATCTCGATTACCCATTCAACTACTGTATGTGTGACAGCTCCAGTCTATTGCACTGAGCCAGTGACAGACTTCTAAGAAACTTCCTGGGTGCAAGTTAGAGAAGTGCTATCTTTTTGACAAGTACCAACACTGTTCAGATTGATGTTTGCTACTGATATCAGATTAGTAGCTTGAGGCATATTTGAGGGAGAGATATTTAGTATCAAAACAGAGCAGCTGTGAGGGAGATTTTCCTACAGATGAGATACTTGCTGCCAGAACTGTTTGTTTTCTGGTTAGTTAGAGGTGTGTGTGTGTGTGTGTGTGTGTGTGTGTGTGTGTGTGTGTGTGTGTGTGTGTGTGTGTGTGTGTATGTGTATGTTTTGTTTCCTGACTGGAAACATTTTCAGATATGTCTGTGAGGATTACAAATCAGTCAGTAATGCCAACCACTACAGTTTCATAATCTTTCTTGTTTAGAAAATGCAAAACATACACTATAACATATTTTTATATATTTATTAGCCAAGACCCAGGGGTACTGCCTGGTCAAGTGATTTGCTGAGAGTCACACAGCATTCAAATGGAGGTAGAAAGACTCACATTCTGTACCCTTGCTTTCACTACAGGAAGAAGCTCATTAACAGCGTAGATCCTTTTTCCTATATACTAACTACTAGACCTTCATTAGCTTCATTTTCTAATAAACCACTGATTATTATGGTCAGTCAATAATACTGGTCATTAGAGTTTCATAGCTATTGCTGTTCAGAAAATGCAAATACACATAATGTTCTGTTAACTTTTTATGTGAATTAGAAATGTTTGGCACTTATGGCTCTGAACTGCTAGCTGACTGCTTCCTGTAGTCAAAAATATAGGGTTTGAATCCTTCCACCTCCATTTGCTTATTGTGCGACTTTGATCAACAGTACTTCTAGGTCACCCCTCAAAAGGGGCAATTTGTCCAGTGAATTTACCTGGCTAACAAACAGTTATACGTAAATGATGTTTAAAATTTGCCTCCTCATTGTTTTTGGATTTGTCCAGAGAATTCTTCAGGAAAAAACGAAAGGCATTTATGCACTTTTCTTGTAAAATGGGTTGCTTTTTTTTTACCAGTTTTTGTGGATTGCAATCATTAAATAATGACTGGCATGTGGGTTTCAGACTTTGTATCTTTCAAAAAAATGCATGCTAATGGAAAGCTTGTCATTCTATCAATTTTCCAAGTATATAAGAGGACGTTTAAAATTTGTTCCTAATATCTGTATCTTTGCCTCTGATTTTTGAGCTAAGAAGTTGAGAGGGTGAGGGGGTTGCAATAGATTCCCTTTTATGGTTCTTCTGATAGTAATGAACTGAGATACATTCTGGCCCATTATTTGTGAATGCATTCATTCACTTGATCTCAAGCATCTATATGAGGCATACAGTCATACAAGTGGCTGTAATTGGTGTGCGTGTGTGTGTGTATGTGTGTGTGTGTGTGTGTGTGTGTGTGTGTGTGTGTGTGTGTGTGTGTGTGTGTGTGTGTGTGTGTGTGTGCAAATACTCTGATCCAACAACTCATACTAGTTACAGTATAAAAGAAGGAACTGATTGTAGTGAAACAGAGTATCATTATATGAGCCATGTTATGGTTTCCTTATTTTGTTGACTGTTGACAGTGTGTTTATTCTTTGGCTCTGAATGAAATGGGCAGCATGAAGTATACAAGTTTAATGTTAGGATTTTAACTATGAATACATTTTTAATTTAGTTTGTTTTTGTAGGCACACAGGTGTGAAATGCACTGTTAGGCTACAACAGTCTGGTATATAGTGCAGAAGAGTAAGGCAGTGAGCTGTAAATGACCTGCATGTATAATGCAGGATTTGATTACTTCAGGCTATACTTTTCTACTGTATGACTAAGATCAAGTCACTTCATTAGATAGTGCTCCTAGACTGCCCTTGAAAAGGACACTTGCATCCACTGGGCTGTCCCAACTGTTAAAAAAGAAATTATACATTTGTGTTTTGAATTCTTGCACCCTTCACAGAATGCTAACTAGTGTTTCTATTTATACTGTTGATGATGAATCCCACCATGTGTCTTGTAGTTTAATGGTTTGCCAGATGCATTTTCAGTAAATCTGAGTTTCAAAGTAAGAGAAGTTAACCGTTGCTCATGCTAAATCTGCTTTTAGCAAGAACGCTTTGTTTTGTTTAGCAAATGGGTGTCAGATTTTTTGCTGTGAAATTTGAAATAGCTGTTTTAAATTAAATCTGAATCTCTGTAATCCTTGTAAAAATGCACACTGAGAGCTTTGAATAGTGTTTCATGGTAAATGGAGAGAGACAGCCAATTAATGGGATATCGACCTGGCTTGGGGGTGGGGAGTGGTCCATTATCCTGCCTAGGGATGCAGCTGACCATGACTCAGCTTTGATTGCATTAGTAAAAAGTAACCCCCTCCTTTTCTTCCCATTCCCTTACTCTACATTGTAGACCACAAACATTGTATCCTATCCCACATTGGGTCTGTACTGAATCACATTCCCTTACTCTACATTGTAGACCACAAACATTGTATCCTATCCCACATTGGGTCTGTACTGAATCACATTCCCTTACTCTACATTGTAGACCACAAACATTGTATCCTATCCCACATTGGGTCTGTACTGAATCACATTCCCTTACTCTACATTGTAGACCACAAACATTGTATCCTATCCCACATTGGGTCTGTACTGAATCACATTCCTTACTCTACATTGTAGACCACAAACATTGTATCCTATCCCACATTGGGTCTGTACTGAATCACATTCCCTTACTCTACATTGTAGACCACAAACATTGTATCCTATCCCACATTGGGTCTGTACTGAATCACATTCCCTTACTCTACATTGTAGACCACAAACATTGTATCCTATCCCACATTGGGTCTGTACTGAATCATTGATATCACAGTACATTGAGGCACAGTATGTCAAAGGACAAACACTCAAAATAAGGAATTCGATAAAAAACAATCAACAGCCATTACAACTAAGCAACTCAGGCAAACAGTGTTCATGCACATTGGCAAGTAACTCTGCACACCCATATCCCTGATAAATTAAATATACCAACTCGGGGATCCCTAACTGTGGAGAAAAGGAAACAGTCCCCTACTTCAACTGCTGCTCTTGGAGAAAATGTACACCAAGCTGTAACTAAGCACAGTAAATGAATGGAGCATACCTGTTCCCTTACACTGTTATAGGCAAATGAGCAACACTTCATGAATCAGCTGTTTCCATAAGCATAACAAGATGAGATGAAATGCTGCAAAACTGAATTTTAATGGAGTCTGACTTGATAAAATGAATGACTCTACCCAGATCACTGCTTTACTACTACAAGATCATACAGCAGGAAAAATAAGAAACATACGCCCAACATATTAACCCTTTCTTCTTCTCTTAGCACTCTGTTTTGACTTAACACATCCTAATTATTGACCTACAATGCACTAAAATAAAATCCTCCACCACTAAACCAAACAAACTCACAGACTTATTTAGCTCTATACTTACATATAACTCCACAATACCAACAACTAAAGCCAAAACAGAATGTGCACTCCCCACTGTTGCAGCAGCCTCCACAGGTAATGCCATGAAATGTCAAGTCATCGTTAATTCAATGTATAGATTTATCAATACCACCACCACCCCTAAAATCAGCAATGCATCTGTTTTGTAAAAGCAAAATAGCTCCCAGTTAAGCAAAGGTCTGATACAATACTATGGAAGTAAATCAGCTAGGTAATCATTCACTGCCATATGAACTTCTTAAAAGGAGAAATCATTTTTTTACTCATGAACACAGCATTATTGCTGGGGCAAATTCTACAGGAAATTACCTTTCTGGAACATATACCTATTTGGGTGGTTACAATAGTGTGGGGTGCAGAGGTGTTCTAAGCAGGAAAATCACCAAAGCAGGTAGGAAACATGTCTTTACAAGGAAGCCAGTCTTGTAGAGTCTGTGGATAAATCTGTTTTATCTGAAAGTTATTTATTAAGTTAGGTTAATAATACTGTTGATACTCTCACACATTTGCAGTTAGACAAGTGCTGTTTGTTGTCAACAAAGGCAGATCTGCTTCACAAAAACAATCCAACAAGCTGTATGGAAAGTTGGACTGTGTACACATGGTGCATGATAAAGGAATCTTGAGATCCTCCCATCTGGAAGCCCAACATCAGAACTTGTAGAGAGTTTGGGCCCTCATTAGAATCACAACTGCAGCAGAAACAGGTTGTTGTTAAAAAGTCTGATTTTAGGACATCTAATCTTCTGGTGGCAAAAAAGGGCATGGTTAGTAGAACCAGGGTTCATTTGACTGTATGGTGTTATGGACAATACAAGCACTGGATGTGGACAGAATGTTAGAAGGGTTGTCAGGAATGTAGACTTGTTGAACAGATGGAAGGGAACAGGTGAGCAAGACTTACTGCCTACCCTTTTGAAAGGCTTTCATGGAATGAGTAGGGATAACATTGTGCAGACTTTAAAATAAGTGAGTTCAAGGGTGAGAGAGATGGTAGGACTATTAAACCATTATGTGGAGGATACATGGTACTCTCAGATAAATGAGGTATTCGAGATGGATCATATGAGGATGAGCAAAGACCAGTATGTTTGTCATAGGAAAGGTGATAAAGTGATAACTGTCCAGTAAGGCTGGCATCCTTGCTATAAATGCTGAAAGCAAACAAAATTGTAGGGATCCAGAGTGTGTATCAGTCAGAGGGGCAATGATACAGATACAGTAATTTATTTTTATTTTTTATTTTTATTTTACATTTGTTGACCGGGCTAGTCCAACTGGATACATGCCCATTTTCAGTGGAGGCCCGGGGAGAAAAGCTGCAGTTACACAGCATCATAAAAACATACAAAAACATAAAATAACATTTAGATTTAACATTTATAGATTAAATATTTTAAAACAACATTTTGAAGCATCTAAAGCAAAATGTTTGGCAATGGCATTAATATAGAATAATACCTCTCCAGTTAACAAAAATTAGAATAAGACTGAGGAAAAAATGGCTAGAAGAGTTAAAGATAAGTAGTAGTACTCAGGAGAGAGAGTGCTATGAATAAGGAGGAGGGTTAGTTTAAGGAATGGTTAGACGTAGAGATTATGGGTGAGAATAATATTTTGTGGTTGACAGATAGTTAGAGAAAAAAATGGTTAGTCAGGGTTGGTACAAGAGCATAACCAGTGATTGGACAAGAAAAGTTTTAGGTTAGTTTTAAATAGTGAGAGAGAGGTGAGGGTAGTGAGGTCATTTGGTAATTGATTCCATATTTTACCAACTGAGTTCGAGAATAAAGAATCACCTGCTAAGTTATTAGAGAAGGAAGTGTGTATCGACATTTTGTTGGCAGAGCGAAGATTCTTCAAGTTATTATATGGTCTTATAAGGGTAGAGAGCATACCTCTCAACCTAGAAACATCAAAAATCTGGACAAGGCCCATGAAAAATAGGTACAAATCTGTACGCTGATTAACATAAAATTTGCATACATAATTACGAAACCCCACCCACTATGATGGAATTGTGGGATACCAGCTTTCAAACGCAAACTGAAGAACAGACAACCAAAATATGGCACCAGAGTCCCCCTGCAGCCATTCCAATGTCCCATTACCTGTGATTTAAGCCCCATTTATCATAAACACTAATGTGCATACTGCTTTACTTCTACAATGATTATTTGGATTTTATATTTACATTTTATTGCACAATGCACAAACACCAACAGACATCTGATAAACAAAGCAAGCAATACTGTCTCACATTGAAAATAGACTTAGCATTAAAACTCATCTGCCCTTGAAACTCACATTCATTGAAACAGCATTGAAATCCATACCACATCCAAAGAAAATGCATCTGGCCAATGGTAGATAACAATTACCTTTGGGCTGTTTTCAAATCATAGGCCCCTTGCACACAAAACAAGAAACATACATGTGTTCTTTGATACACCTTCCAGACTTTATTAAATTATATTCATTGTATAATGCAGCATACTTGTTAGAATTTGAGCGCATTTTAAATTTAGTATTTACATTTTTCCAGTAGGCAATGAAACAAAATGCATGAACCAATAATGACAAAACTGCCCAATTCAGAACATTTCCATCATAAAAGTCCACTTACACACACACAAAATATGCATAACATACAACTAAAGTTTGTACGATGACATAACACTGTTGTCTGCTCATTATTAAAACTCAGCTTTGGACTCTACTTAAAACTCCAGGAAAATCATGTCAAAAGCATCAAAGGGGAAAACAAACTGAGGTACGGAGAAAGCAACAATTTTATAATATTCTGTCAGTGCTCAACTAGCCCCCTATGGAGTTTCTTAAAGACACCATGTCTGAAACTAATATGAGCATTTCCAAAATTTTACTAAACATGTATTCAAATAAATACCAGCTAACACCCAAACCTTTTGCCTGATATGGCTGATATTTCAATATAAAATAGGTCTCTTTGTACAATAACCATTGGTTAAGTTAATGTCTTAGATGGTGAAGCTGTCACAATAATACAACAATAGGTGAAATTTTTTCTTTGCATTTCATATGAAGAACATGTCTATTTATTGGACTAGACACTGGTTCATTTCTAATATCTTATAATCACTTTCAACTTGTCTTTTTAAAAACCTCATTGTACAACAAAATAACTCTCTTGCAATAATAACTAATATATCTTTGAGGCACTACAATATTAACCACCAATAAATAATGCAAATAAGTACAGCAATGGAAGTAAATATGAAAATAAAAAATTAAGCAAAATAAACAAATCAGTGCTAAGATAACTGTAACTTTTAAATACCTTTTGACATCTATAAAGAGAAACTTGCAACACCTAAGCTAAGCATACACTAACAAGCTGTGGGGGGATTAATAAGAGAATCATTCTGTACCAGTAATGCCCACATACCAAAAGTCTTTTTAATACTGAGTTTGCAATATCTGATTCAAGATGTATGACTCTGCATTAAATACCACCAACTAGTCTTTTGTCTATCCCCTTCTGTAATATCTCTGCACAGAGTCCCAGTCCTTCCTTCTCACATCTGATAAGACTAGGCAGGGTACCCTTGAATCAGCACACACACACACACACACACACACACACACACACACACACACACACTCACACACACACACACACCACACACACACCAGGGAGTACTGCTGCCTGGTCTGAGTTCTGCATTCTGTTGGTTCTGTTGCTCATTCCTTGTTTGCCTGGTGTCTCTCAATGCGTTCCAGGTCCGCGCTGTGGGCCTCGGCCCCCCCCGCCATGTAATCCCGGCTCGCTCGCTTCGCGGCTCGCCCATTCTGTATTCATCCATTCTCCATTCCCGGCCCCTCATTTCCTCTGTTCTTCCTGCTCCTGCTGCCATTGCTCCTTACTCCATTCCATCTCTTTTCTTTCTCAGCCAGCGCCCATCCTTTCCATCCGTTAACTTAGCACCTGCGGAAATGCCAGATGATGATGAATGCTTGAGCCCTTGAGCCGACTGGCTGGTAGCTCGGCCAGGCGCTGACATCACGTGATGGTGATGGCGCCGAGCGACGACTATTTTAAAAATAAAAAAAGAAGAAAAAAAAAAAAAAAAAATGAATGAAGAACCACGGGGGAAATGGTGGCACCCCTTCATTGAAACAAACAATCGGTAAAAACCGAGTAATTCGGAATGGTTGGGAGGTCTGGTAGAGAGAATTGGGGTGTTATCGGGTTGGTGTAGGGCTTTGTAGGCGATTATAAGTTGGTTAAATTGTAGTAGGTGTGGTAATTCAAGCCACCCTAGCTGTTTTAGATTCAGACAGTGGTGGGTCCTGTAAGGAGAGTTGGTAGCAAATCTAGCAATATTATTGTATGATCTAGTAAGTTTGTTAAGATTATTTTTAGAAAGACTGGTATATATGGGGGAAGCATATAACAGGGTAGAGATTAAGTGGGTTCTAGCTATTGTGGCTCTGGCTACTGGTCTCAGGAAAGGTTTGATGCGATAAAGGGATCCAAGTTTTTTGTTAATAGATTTAATTGTGGAATTTATGTGAGTGTCAAACTTTAGTTGATTGTCAATAGTAATTCCAAGGAGTTTGGTGGTGGGGTCAGGAGAGATAACGGTATCATTGTTAGATGTAAATGTGAAATGAAGAGGGGGCGATAGATGAGAGGGAGTAAAGAGCAGTAATTTGTTTTTTTGGGGGTTAAGGAGAAGACAGTGGTTGGAGAACCATTGTTCAATAGTAGAGAAGGCTTTTTGTGTGAGAGAATGAAGTTCAGTTTGGGATGAAGCAGAACAAATCATAGTAGAGTCATCAGCATATTGAATACAGGTAGACTGTGGAATAGAGAGATGAAGGTCATTTATGAAAATGAAAAACAGTAGTGGACCTAAAATAGAGCCTTGTGGGACACCTAGAGAGGTAGGAAGAAGGTCGGAAAGATGGTTTTGCCAGAGAACAGCTTGTTTTCGGTTATCCAGATAGGCTGTGAACCAGTTCATGGCAGGACAGTCGAAGGAGAGGGACTTCAGTAGGTGGAGGAGAAGTTGATGATTAACCATGTCGAAGGCTTTAGATAGGTCTACAAAGAAAGCAGAGGATAGAGTATTATTGTTATGATTTTTGTTGATACAGTTGGTAAAGGATAGTAAGGCTGTGGTGGTACTATGAAATGGCCAAAAACCGTGTTGACAGTTAGCTAGGAGCTGATGGCAGAGTAGGTGGGTTATAAGTTGTTTATGGATACATTTCTCCATGATTTTAGCAAGTGGGGAGAGTAGAGCAATGGGACGAAAGTTAGAGAAATCAGTAGAGTCGCCACCTTTGTGAAGAGGAATAATATATGAGATTTTCCAGATTGATGGGATTAAACCTTCTTTTAAGGTTCTGTTGATCAATATGGAGATTGGGTAGGCAATGGCTTTGGCTCCTATTTTGAGGTATTCGGCTGGTAGCTTGTCAGCTGAGGGGGTATTAGGTTTTAGTTTTTGAAGTAGGGAAGAGATATAGGAGGTGGGTATAGGTTCAAGGTGAAAAGGGGGAGGAGTAGAGCTTGGACTGGGCAAATTAGAGGTATCTGGGTTTTGCTGATTAGCTAGATTTAGTATAGTAGTAGTAAAGAAAGAATTAAAGGCATTAGCTGTTTGCATTGGACAGTCAGGGTTGGAGCCTAGTGGATTAGGTGATTCAACTCTGCCTGGGGATAGTAGTGTGTTAATAGTAGACCAGAATTTTTGTGGTTGTTGAAGAGATGATTGTTGTAGTTGTATATAAAAGTTCTTTTTGTCTTGTAGGATAGCTTTTTTTGTTATATTTCTTTGTTGTTTAAAGGTTTGGTGATCAGTTATGTCCTTTGTGGACTGCCATTTAGCCCAAGATTTGTTTCTACTGAGGATTAGTTTCCTAGTGTCATTTGAGAGCCATGGAGCTGGTTTATTTTTCATTCTTATGGAACGCATTGGGGCGTGTTGGTCTAGTATTGCTAGGAAGGTAGTATTAAAGTAGTTAACTGCTTCATCTGTAGGGAGAGACTTAAGGGGAGACCAGTTACATTGTTTAAGTTCGGTTAGAAACAGTTCATGGTCAAGGTGTTTTTTGCTACGGATGGTTCTAACTGAAGAGGGGATATTTAAGCTTGTTTTATGTCTGATAATATATATGAGAGAGTGGTCACTAAGGTCATCCGGGAGGGTTCCTGTTGTATAGTTTTGTTGTGGACAATTTGTTACTATCCAGTCTAAAATGGTTTCTTTATTATTAAGTTTATTTGTTCTAGTTGGAGAGTTTATAGCTTGTGAGAAGCCATGCATGTTGATAAGGGAAGAAGGATTGGTGTTGTTACATAAATTCCAATCAATAAGATTGTAATGGAAAAGAAATTGATAGATGTCTTGATCTTAATTTCATACAAAGAACAATCAAATACATCCAAGGAAACTTGAAACAAGATGTACACTGTTGGGAATGGTTTGGGTGTTATAACTAACATGGATTTATATTGGGTGACATTAAAAAGCATTGTTTATGTAAAAGATAAGGTCTTAGGTGCCAACGTTGTTTTGTCACAAGCAGTAACAAGAATGATTTGGAAGGTGGCCATGACTTAAAAAGGTATTAAGAAGTAGATATAACAATAGGATGTGCAGATAACATGTGGCAATGGGCTTTACAGTACTTAAGTATTATGATTTGGAAAACAAGACTCATGCCTGTTAAAGACAAGATGGAGTACACAAAGTGGAGGTTAGACTGGAACTCTTTAATTTACATATGTGGTTCTTACTTCAAGACTTTATAGAGGGAACACAGACATAGTGGAAGAATGGAGTAAAGTAAAATTCTATCTTGTCGAAGGGAGGTAGAATGACTTAAAGTCCAGGTAAGATTGCATAAAATATATAATATGTGATATAGAAACAAAGGGAGAAGGAAGAAAAAGCACTGGAGCTAAATGAGGTTTACAAGTTATTAGGTTTAGGTTGGTAATAGACTGCAGAATATTTCAAGTTCAGAATGTGGCTTACTGGGAAAAGATTTCTGGATGGGTGTGGGTTACTAATCAAGTCCACCAGAGCCAAATATGAGGTAAAAACAACTCTCCAGTCTAAAAACAGCCATGAGGCATTTTTCTGTTATGTCTGCAACTTTAAAGGCGACACTTCGCAATGTGCCAAACTCATGGTGAATGGAGCCACTTATACAGACCCAGAGGATGCAGCAAATCTGCTAGCCAATAAATTTAGCTCCAATTTTACCTCATATCCCCCATAGTTGCCCTTCCACTGTTTCTCTGCCATCTTATCACTAGGGACCCGTTCCTCACTCTAATCCCTAAGACCAAAAACCCTGACTCTATGTGACCTGATAATATACCAGGATAACTCTTGAATGGCATAAAAGATGACCTTTCAGGCCTTCTGGAATCTCTATTAATATAGTCTCCAGACAGGCTTAATGCCAAACAAATGCAGGACTTCAACAGTTATTCTTCTACCAAGGCATGGAGGGGTGCTTCCATAGACCTGGGGAACTGCACATACATAAGACAGATTAGTGTCATATGAAAGGCCATGGAACAAATTATTATGGATCTTTAAACAGTGACATAGGAAACCCACAGATACTGAACCCTACATGGTTCGGTTTTCTCAAACAAAGGTCATGCCTACTTAACCTGATGGACTTCTTCCAGAAGGTCACTAAAGCTATGGATGAGAACAAAGCAGTGCACACCACTAGCCTTAACCTAGCCAAGGTGTTTAAAACAACACCTCACTCAGGCATTGTAACAAAACAAAAATTATGCATAAACCCAGATGTCACCCAGTAGATAGCCAGCTGGTCATTGATGGGGCACAAGAAGTTAGAATTGGGGAATCCACCGTCACAAACAGGCCGGTCACTAGCAGAATCTAGGATAGAGGAATACACAAAGAGACCAGTCACTAGCAGTGTCCCACAGGGTCTATGCTGCACCCTCTCCTTTTTCTCATCTACTTCTTCAAAGACGGGGAAAACATCAAGGCTCTCCAGCTGACCAAGTTGCAGATGATTACAATCCAGGCATGGTCACTAAATCTCCTAAAGACACAGATACTGTTCAAGAGGGCTTGACACAGACAAACAATTGGTGCCAGAGCCATGGACTCACATTCAATGAGACAATGCATAATAGTAACATTTGGAAAGACAGCCACCCCTGAAAACTACCACATTGATAATATACCCCTAAATTTTGACCCATTGATCAGCGATCTGGGAATGCATGCTGATAGTAACCTGACCTTGGACCACCAAAATCATTCTATGCTATACAACTTGTAAGGAAAGGCATGGCATTCAGGTGCAAGGAGGTCACTGTTCTACTGTATTCAGCTCTCATCAGACCAGCCATATAGTGAAATGCAGCCTTCAGCATGTAGCTAACCAGACACTTGCAATAGCTTGACAGACCACAGAGGTTCCTCACAAAATAGATGCACAGAGTAACCAGGTCTTATGCAGATTGTCTCAAAGCCCCATCTCTGTACTCAGTCTCCTAGAGATGAGACAGCAGCGATCTTTGCCCAGCCTGCAATGCATCCTCTTATCCTTCAGTAATGGATCTGCTGCACATGTGCAAAATAAATGGCATCAGAAATACCTGAGCTAAGGGCTTAAACCTCATCTGCAACATAAATAGGACACGTTTGAGTGAGAGGTATGTATCTCACAGATTACCCCTTCTCTGGAACAGGCTTCACATCCATGAGAAGCAAAGCTCATCCCTTAACCTATTCAAATGTGACTTGGACCAGTGGCTTGGAAATCACAAATTCACCTCTGATTTGGCACTAATGTCCCTAATGGACAGGCGCAGCCTGTGAACACTTGATATGTACAAGTCGATATTGTAACCATAAAATTTCTTGGAGTATTGATTACATGTCAGCAATATTTTGGTAGATTTGGGGGTAAGTTTGGCTAGGTTTAAACTGGCTTTTAAGCCAATGGCCTAGTAACCACCTTAGGTTATACTCCCATACGGCCATGTCCATACTTCCTTATCCAGAGGAAAAAATCTAATATAAGTGCAGTGAATGGATTAAGGGTTGTCCAGGTGATGGACAAAGTCAAAGAGCAAAAGTTAATCATAATTAATATGTGGAATCAGCAGGGTGGGGACACCCCAACCAGTGGGTTAGCAGGGGCACATCCCCTATCAGTGGGTTAGCAAGAGGAAGCTTTCGCTGGATTGGTATTAGTGGATTAGCCAGTGAGCATTCACATTTGAATGCTTTTAGTGGCAGTCCAGGTGGATGCTTCTACTGACTACGCTGATGGTACTAACACACTCTTCAGTCCATAGGTAGATCATACAAACTGAGAAGCAATAGGCAAGATTGGAAGATAATCCATATAGCTCATGTTTTAAACTCTCTCAGATAAGCGGCCTGGCTAATGTGCTATGTATACATACTGGTGAAGACATAATCTGAACTATTCATTGCTGAAACAAGAAGCTGATCGTTGCCCAATGTATATAAGAACTGGAAATGGCCTCTTAGTGTAGAACTGTATTAATAATGTCAAATGCACTGAACACTGATTTATACCTATCAAGTAAGTCCCTAGTTATAGTCCAAAGTTGCTTTGCTGTGTATGTGTATAATGTAGAGGAGATCTGTGTTTCCTCAGGGCCCACAAATATGGAAAAGCACATTTATCTAAAGTAATGAAACAATAAATGGATGTATTTAGTCATATCTTCATTTACATTGTTTTTACTGAAGTCACCCTCTAGGATAAAAAGGAATGGATTGTGTGCCGTTTTCATATTTTTTGTGCAGTATATTTTAATTTGTTATGCTATTTTGCCTTTTGCTCTTGATCTTTGTGCAGAAGTTGAAAACAGCTTATTCTGGTATATTTCAAATATATGCAGTTTCTCATTAAAGAATTTTGATAAGTTAATTTGCATTGATCTCAAGTATGTATTGCTGTGAAATATAGGCTGCAGCAGTTTCTCTGCCCATCATGTTATGTTTCAGCTGGCACAATATAATCAAATGCGAATTTTATCATGCAGGTAGTAGACATTTCTTACCTAATATAGACATATGTTAAAATGGCATAACTGCTTGAGCTGATTGTAATCATTAGCTTTATAACATAAAAGCACTTTAGTACTTGTTAACAAATAATGAATCCCAGATTGCTGTGAATAATCTGTCAGGCATGCAAACGATATCAAAGTTAACAAGTGTCAACGGTATACTCCTGCTGTCAAACAAGGAGCTTGTCAGCTTAAAAATGTTCAAACTAATGCTGAAGTCACAGCAAATTTAACAGGCAGTCAGGAAAAAAAGTTACAAAATTAATTTAACTCATCTGTTTCCTTTCCAATGTCCATTTTCTTTTTCAGAATTGTAAAGGCACATTCAAAAAGCAGCAAGCCAGTTTCTCTTTAAAGTTCTAACTGTAACTAACTTCACTATAACACAGCATACGAGACCTACAACTATTGAAAAGTTCTTACTGGTGCATTTTTCTAGATCTGTATTACTTACATGTGCTGCTTATATGTTGGCATAACTAAACTAAACATATTTGAAGATTTATAAAACCCTGCTTAGCTGGTGCCTTACACAATAAAATAAAGTTCCGTGCCTCAGTGTTTTAGGTTGCTTTTTGCAACTCACAGAGCCTGATCTAGAAGCATCTTAATCTGGTGCTAAATCAAACTGCAGTTAGATGACTGAATAACACACAAATCTAATGAACTGGTTTCCTTTATCAAAGCCTGACATTTAGGGATGGGAAGAGGAAGTGAATACAGTTGAGATGTAGTTTAGTTTAGTTTGGAATAGTGTTTTTTTTTCTTTTTTTACTAGTTTAGTTTAGTTTGGAATAGTGTTTTTCTCTTTTACTAGTTTAGTTTGGAATAATGTTTCTTCTCTTTTTACTAGTTTAGTTTAGTTTGGAATAGTGTATTTTCTCTTTTTTACTTTTCATTTTTCACTTTTCTGCTAGCTCAGAGGTAATTGTTCATCTGGAAGTAGGTGCTGGCAGATAGTTTTAAGTTTTTTGCTTTTTTTGTTTTATTTTGTTTTGTTTTACATTGTGGTAGCAAATAAATAGTTGCCTTAAGTGCAAGCAGAAGCAGAAAGATGAAGAAATCTACCACAAAAAGCAGAAAGCCAAATAAATCTGCTTGTACTTTAGTACTAAATAAGCAACTACCTCAGTGCAAGCCGAGGCAGAAGGGATTAATGCTAGTCCGAATAATTATTGGAGAATTTTTGCAAGATAATGCATAACTGTGTAAGTCAGTTACTGACGGATTACATTTTGTTAATGAAAAGAACAGAATATTAAATTGATACTAGAACACCACCAGTAAATATCAATAGTTTGACACTGAGAAAGAATGGAAAATATAAATTGGTAGCCTTTTCACTGTATAGACTGATTAGTGAAGGCGTAAATATTCAGTTGGCACATACACAGAATGGGTTCCTATTACATTGTCGAATGACAACAAATTCGAACGCTCAGAAGAGCGAAACCGCCGCATATCGTTCGATTGCGGGATCGCAGTACAGTGAAGATTGGAATATTTGTCCTTTCCTCACTGTTGTGCGATCTCGGAGTTGGTATATATATTTAGCGGGGGTCTGGGGGGTGCACCCCCCCCCCACAATAAAAGTTTCTATAGTTGGCAGTTTTGCTCTTCTGAGCATTCGAAATTGTTGTCATTCGACAACGTAATATGAACCCATACAGAACAACCTAGTGGGATAGAAGGGTGCTTTAACTGCAGAAGTTATAACATGGAATACATGTTAAATGCCTAAGCTGTTCTTATGTAGAAATGACCATCTTGAAGTTGAGTCAACATGTATATACACATTGCTTTGCAATATGAGCTAAATACACCAGTAGTGCTTTATTTAAGTGCTCTGAAGTATGGTCCAACTTATTTCATGTCTTGGACTTTTTAAAGCCAGTAGTGTGGTAAACACTGGGATGTGCAACTCAGATATTAAGAACTTGCTTGACAACTGTCTTTGGATGCTTGTTTCCTATTTTAAACAATCACTTAAGTATAAAAAGAGCTTTGAAATAAAGGCATTTCAAACAATAAAGTATATGATTGGGTGTATTTATCATATGTCTTTACTAAGTAATATTTAAAAAAACTTGATGTTCACCAGTTCACCAGTTCAGTTGGAGTCTCTGTGTACTTTGGAGAACAGAGCAATTAAGGAATTCTTATCACTGAATTTTTTATGTCAGTCTGTTTACATGCTTTTGCCTTCATTTATGTTTACTTTAAGCAAGTTAGCTGCTGTTAACCTGTCTTTTGTTTACCATTAGAACAACTTGGGATATTAGCAAGTAAGGTTCATTGCCATTTTACCTTAAGCCATTATGTTTGCACTCTAGCAAATATTATGTCATTCAGCCAACTAACACAAACTATAGCAAATGCAGTCTTGTGTCTTCAGGCTATGATTGTATTAAATTTTATTGGGGTAGGCTTACTGAGTGCAGATATTAGTAGTGTGAAAACAAAAAGACGTAGACAGGAAACAGAAGAGCACTGAAAAAAAATAAAAAAACATGTCATCTCATTTGCATTGAACAACTTACTGGAACAGTATTTTCTGCACAGCCTAAAACTACTCATAATTGTCAGCATTTTTCTTATTAAACAATGCTATCAAAAGCCAAAGGTACCCCTATGAAGATGGATTATCATCCAGGCTTATACTCCAAAACATCAGCTTTTATTGCCCATCCATTCCAAATGCCATTAAATTAAAAGATAAAAGAGGATGAAGTGCTGCCAAGACTATGGATGAGGTCCTTCACTAATCTAACATATTAGAAGCAGAAAGGAGGATCACTGAAGATGTTTATACACCCATCACACATGAATCTTTTGAGGAAAGATGAATTGGTTCATCTTCAGTTGATATTGTACTTTTTATCAGTATAAGCTTTTATCTGAAACCCAAGCATGGGGTAGGCACTGCTGTTTGTCAATTAACCGATGCTAGTTTTACTCAGTGGACCAAAGCAATTTGTTAACTGGGGTAGAGATTTGAACTAGTTTCAACCTCATCCCAGAATGTGAATGCACATCAAGTGGAAAAAAATAATTTACACAATAAAAAGATCATGGTACAAACAAAGGAATAGTTAATATATAATACAAAAAATTATTTGAGAAGGTAATTAACAGAAACTACTAATATAATATTTACATCAGTTAAAGTAGCAACATGTTAGGAGTTGGAGAAGAGATGCTACAGTGAAAATGACAGGCAGTGTGTGTCTGAGGTTAGGGAAACTGGGTTAAGTGACCTGAAGTAGAGCGTTTACAAGGAGCTTGTACTGTGAGATGTTTTTTATGTTATGCCCCATAAGAATGAATAGTTAGAGAGGTCTTTTAGATTTGAGGGAAGATCCCTCTAGATCTTGGATCCAAGGGTAGAAAGGGCACTGAAGTCTGGTTTTAGGTGTTTGCAAAGAGAGGCCCTGAGTAGCTATGAGATCTAAGGTGATATGGATGCAGGTTGTTTAAGTAAGCTACAGGAAACTCAATACCAAACATGAAACACACCAATTCCAGCTCAAAAATAAAATATGAAATAAAAATTGAAGCCACAGAAGCCAGATAACCAGTAACCCACAAGCTGCTTATTGATAAACCACAGTCTACGCCTTCTGCCTTGTAAAAGACATCTTCAGAACCTGACTTTACAAAAGCAATGTGAGAGTTCAAATACTGTTACAAATCAAAGAAAAAAATCAAAGTAAAAAGACATACCCCTCACTCACACATCTCTCAGGGTGCCTCAGTGTTTTAGGTTGCTTTTTGCAACTCACAGAGCCTGATCTAGAAGCATCTTAATCTGGTGCTAAATCAAACTGCAGTTAGATGACTGAATAACACACAAATCTAATGAACTGGTTTCCTTTATCAAAGCCTGACATTTAGGGATGGGAAGAGGAAGTGAATACAGTTGAGATGTAGTTTAGTTTAGTTTGGAATAGTGTTTTTTTTTCTTTTTTTACTAGTTTAGTTTAGTTTGGAATAGTGTTTTCTCTTTTACTAGTTTAGTTTGGAATAATGTTTCTTCTCTTTTACTAGTTTAGTTTAGTTTGGAATAGTGTATTTTCTCTTTTTACTTTTCATTTTTCACTTTTCTGCTAGCTCAGAGGTAATTGTTCATCTGGAAGTAGGTGCTGGCAGATAGTTTTAAGTTTTTTGCTTTTTTTGTTTTATTTTGTTTTGTTTTACATTGTGGTAGCAAATAAATAGTTGCCTTAAGTGCAAGCAGAAGCAGAAAGATGAAGAAATCTACCACAAAAAGCAGAAAGCCAAATAAATCTGCTTGTACTTTAGTACTAAATAAGCAACTACCTCAGTGCAAGCCGAGGCAGAAGGGATTAATGCTAGTCCGAATAATTATTGGAGAATTTTGCAAGATAATGCATAACTGTGTAAGTCAGTTACTGACGGATTACATTTTGTTAATGAAAAAGAACAGAATATTAAATTGATACTAGAACACCACCAGTAAATATCAATAGTTTGACACTGAGAAAGAATGGAAAATATAAATTGGTAGCCTTTTCACTGTATAGACTGATTAGTGAAGGCGTAAATATTCAGTTGGCACATACACAGAATGGGTTCCTATTACATTGTCGAATGACAACAAATTCGAACGCTCAGAAGAGCGAAACCGCCGCATATCGAAGTTCGGATTGCGGGATCGCAGTACAGTGAAGATTGGAATATTTGTCCTTTCCTCACTGTTGTGCGATCTCGGAGTTGGTATATATATTTAGCGGGGTCTGGGGTGCACCCCTAATAAAAGTTTCTATAGTTGGCAGTTTTGCTCTTCTGAGCATTCGAAATTGTTGTCATTCGACAACGTAATATGAACCCATACAGAACAACCTAGTGGGATAGAAGGGTGCTTTAACTGCAGAAGTTATAACATGGAATACATGTTAAATGCCTAAGCTGTTCTTATGTAGAAATGACCATCTTGAAGTTGAGTCAACATGTATATACACATTGCTTTGCAATATGAGCTAAATACACCAGTAGTGCTTTATTTAAGTGCTCTGAAGTATGGTCCAACTTATTTCATGTCTTGGACTTTTTAAAGCCAGTAGTGTGGTAAACACTGGGATGTGCAACTCAGATATTAAGAACTTGCTTGACAACTGTCTTTGGATGCTTGTTTCCTATTTTAAACAATCACTTAAGTATAAAAAGAGCTTTGAAATAAAGGCATTTCAAACAATAAAGTATATGATTGGGTGTATTTATCATATGTCTTTTACTAAGTAATATTTAAAAAAACTTGATGTTCACCAGTTCACCAGTTCAGTTGGAGCCTCTGTGTACTTTGGAGAACAGAGTAATTAAGTGAATTCTTATCACTGAATTTTTTTATGTCAGTCTGTTTACATGCGTTTTGCCTTTCATTTATGTTTACTTTTAAGCAAGTTAGCTGCTGTTAACCTGTCTTTTTGTTTACCATTAGAACAACTTGGGATATTAGCAAGTAAGGTTCATTGCCATTTTACCTTAAGCCATTATGTTTGCACTCTAGCAAATATTATGTCATTCAGCCAACTAACACAAACTATAGCAAATGCAGTCTTGTGTCTTCAGGCTATGATTGCATTAAATTTTATTGGGGTAGGCTTACTGAGTGCAGATATTAGTAGTGTGAAAACAAAAAGACGTAGACAGGAAACAGAAGAGCACTGAAAAAAAATAAAAAAACATGTCATCTCATTTGCATTGAACAACTTACTGGAACAGTATTTTCTGCACAGCCTAAAACTACTCATAATTGTCAGCATTTTTCTTATTAAACAATGCTATCAAAAGCCAAAGGTACCCCTATGAAGATGGATTATCATCCAGGCTTATACTCCAAAACATCAGCTTTTATTGCCCATCCATTCCAAATGCCATTAAATTAAAAGATAAAAGAGGATGAAGTGCTGCCAAGACTATGGATGAGGTCCTTCACTAATCTAACATATTAGAAGCAGAAAGGAGGATCACTGAAGATGTTTATACACCCATCACACATGAATCTTTTGAGGAAAGATGAATTGGTTCATCTTCAGTTGATATTGTACTTTTTATCAGTATAAGCTTTTATCTGAAACCCAAGCATGGGGTAGGCACTGCTGTTTGTCAATTAACCGATGCTAGTTTTACTCAGTGGACCAAAGCAATTTGTTAACTGGGGTAGAGATTTGAATCAGTTTCAACCTCATCCCAGAATGTGAATGCACATCAAGTGGAAAAAAATAATTTACACAATAAAAGATCATGGTACAAACAAAGGAATAGTTAATATATAATACAAAAAATTATTTGAGAAGGTAATTAACAGAAACTACTAATATAATATTTACATCAGTTAAAGTAGCAACATGTTAGGAGTTGGAGAAGAGATGCTACAGTGAAAATGACAGGCAGTGTGTGTCTGAGGTTAGGGAAACTGGGTTAAGTGACCTGAAGTAGAGCGTTTACAAGGAGCTTGTACTGTGAGATGTTTTTTATGTTATGCCCCATAAGAATGAATAGTTAGAGAGGTCTTTTAGATTTGAGGGAAGATCCCTCTAGATCTTGGATCCAAGGGTAGAAAGGGCACTGAAGTCTGGTTTTAGGTGTTTGCAAAGAGAGGCCCTGAGTAGCTATGAGATCTAAGGTGATATGATGCAGGTTGTTTAAGTAAGCTACAGGAAACTCAATACCAAACATGAAACACACCAATTCCAGTCAAAAATAAAATATGAAATAAAAATTGGAAGCCACAGAAAGCCAGGATAACCAGTAACCCACAAGCGTTTATTGATAAACCACAGTCTAAGCGCCTTCGTCTTGTAAAAAAGACATCTTCAGAACCTGACTTTACAAAAGCAATGTGAGTTCAAATACTGTTACAAATCAAAGAAAAAAAATCAAAGTAAAAAAGACATACCCTCACTCACACATCTCTCAGGATCAATCATGTGACCCCACAACTTAGAACATTAAAGACACATTACACCAAACTTTTACATTAAAAAACACAATTTCCTTGTTAATATATATTCTTTAAAACACAGCCCTATGTGTACCTTTATGCTATTTAAATCATTTTATATTTTATTTGATCTTAATTTTAATTTGCTAGCTATGGAGATGTTTTCATTTAGTCCTGGCAAGGTTGTTGCATCAAACCTAAGCTGCCACAACATCTCTTGGTGTAGCAGTTTGTTTTTCCAGTCACCTGGAAACACTTGTAGTGATATTTGATCAACAACAAAAATTGTAAATTTAGTAAAATTGCTACAGGACATCAAGTGCCATGCAAGTGCACTTTTGTTGTCTCCTTTTGATATACTATATAAGTGCTGATAAACTCTCTTGTTCAGTGCATTGCTGGTTTTTCCAATATAAAAAGCCTGACAAGATGAGAATACTGCAAAATAAATAATTCCTTCTGAAGTGCAGTTGTATTTCGCATATCCAACTATTCTGTCTTTGAGATACCCCTGGTAATCAGAATTAATATAACAACATTGATTGCATTTACCACACTTTCTAGTTGTAAGAAACACTCTTATTCGTTTGCACTGGGTTTCTTTCTAGAATAGTTTTAAGATTACTTCTCTTTTTGTATGTGAATGTGGGGGTACTACTACCCATTTTTTGGTGTTCTCATCACAATTTAATATGTGCCAATTTCTGAAAATAATGTGTTCAATATTTTTAACATCCAGTGTGTAGTGTACCATCATATTTGTAACTATAGAAAAACTGGGTTGCGTGTCTTGGGCATTGTTTAATACCTTAGTGAACCCAAATTTAATAATGGGTCCATAAATAGTGGATCGCTCACTTAACACAGATCTCGCTGTATTGTCCAGCAACTCACTAGGATAATCACATTCTAAGAACATGCCCTTAATCCGGGCAAATTCATCTACACACTTTGCATCATCAGATGTTAATTTTGATGCTCTAATATATTGGCTTTTTACTATTCCCCTCTTTTGATAATGGGATGGCAGCTTGAAAAAAATAGATAGGTGTTACAGTGTGTAGGTTTTCTATAAATCCTGGTCGCAAAACCATCCCCATCGAGGATATCCAAGTAATCAATATTGGTCTGCTCAATTCCGTGAGTGAACTGTAAGAAATCTGTACTAGCTTCCATCTGCCCAAGAAATACATAGAATTCATCAAGATTAGCATGCCATAAAATAAACAAATCATCCAAGTATCTGAAATATGCCTTACATAGCTTAAACAGTGGTAACAAAAAGACAACATCCAACTCCCATTTAAGAAGGACTCCATTTGCAAAGGTCGGTGTGCAGTTTGTGCCCATCGTGACCCCAGAACGTTTTGTAAAATTCATTGCAAAAACATAAAAAGTTATCGGTTAAAACAATGTCCATAAATTCATGAATCAGCATAGTGTCGTTCTCAGATAAACCACTGTGTCTCTTTACTATATCATCAAACCAGGTTAATCCTTGTTCATGGGGTATAACTGAAAACAAATTCTTGATATCACATGTTATTAAAATACAATCAGTGCTATTAAAACTGTGTAGTTTGTCTAAAAAGTCCCAAGAATCTCTAATAATGTGGTCAAAGGGCAAAAACATATGCTTAAGTTTGGCATCAATAAATTTTGCAAGAGGCTCTGTAATGGAGCCCGCTGATGCCACTATTGGTCGTAACGGTGGATCACACACGTTTGAGTGTAATCTAGGTATTCCAAAGATCCTTGGGATGGTAGGTTCTTTCACCATTAAAAAGTTGTGCAAATCCATCAAAATATGGTCGAACAACAAAAGTTCATCAAGCACAACCTGAATGCCTCTATACGCAATGTTTTTTTTTCATTTAAGGATGCACTGCTGTAAACATTGGTGTCGTTAAGTAATTTCAACATCCTACCTTGATAGTCCAAGTTATACATAAAAATGAATCCACCCTGTTATAAAGTGTGGGGTCACATGATTGATCCTTAGAGATGTGTAAGTGAGGGTGTGTCATTTTACTTTGATTTTTTACTTTGATTTTTTACTTTGATTTGTAACAGTATTTGAACTCACATTGCTTTTGTAAAGTCAGGTTCTGAAGAAGTCTTTTTTACAAGAAGAAAGCACTTAGCCTGTGGTTTATCAATAAACATTTGTGGATTACTGGTTATCCTGGCTTTTGGTGGCTTCCAGCTTTTACTTCATAAGCTAGAGGAAAGAGAAGACCAGGTGTTTTCTTTCAGGAGCTGGAAATGTTGGGAGCCAAGGATTAGATTGTCTCATTGGCTATGGCTAGTGTAATACAGTGGTGTTCATACTTTGAGGAACACATAACGAAGAAGCAGTTGGAGTTGGAGCCTGGATGGTGGTAGAGTTTGTTTTGGAGGCAGATTGTACAAGAGGTAGGCAGTACTCAAGTTAGGCTAGAGGAGTCCCTTTGCCAATAGGATTTCTTGTTGGTCGGGAAAGAAAAAGAAGACATTTTGTTGGCCTAGAAACACAGGGAATTTATCTTTTTCAAGGTGTTTTCGAGATGAAAAATGTTATTACCCTGCTGAAAGACATCAGTTGTACGGCATCCATGACCTGGAGGACAGCCACAACTAGACATTGTGCTCCAACTGCTCACATGCATTACTGATGGTGTAAAATTATAAAAGGAAGAGCATACAGACTGTTCAGGTATTGTCACTCGTCATGTAAATAACTCCTTGACTTGGGTGCAACACTTGTTATTACTCAGTGGATGCACAGGTCTATCGTCAGGCACACTGATGTCCCGCTCACCAGGCTGAACAAGGAGAAGGTCACGGTAAGCTGCCTGTTGGGCGCTAGGATCCGCCACATAACACAAGCACTCAGGTCACTCCAAGGCAAGTACAAATATGACTCAGTCATTGTCCATGCTGGTGTGAATGACCTGAGACGTACCTCCCTGGACTACATGAAAAGAGACATAGAGGAGCTCTCTGAGCATGTAGCCCAGGCTGGTATGACCCTGACCTTGAGTAGCATCTTACCCTCACCAAGAATGATGCCACAATATGAAGACAAGATGACCAATTTCAACAACTGGCTTAAGTATTGGTGTCATTCAAAGGGGATCCAATGCCTGTCAGCCTGGGATGACATGCTCGACAAGCCACGATACTTCGCCAGGGACGGCTTGCACCTGTCACCCCTGGGCTTTCGGATATTGCCAAAGGCTCTTGCTACCCCTATAGTGCCTTTTTTAGGCAAGGCTCAAAAGACAAACCCACCTCCATAGGTATCACAAGGGATAAGAAACTAAGAGTAATGCTACTCAACGCCAGAAGTCTAAACCTCAAGATGCACGCACTCAAAACTCTCCTTAGCATGGAGAACATTGATATCTGTGCAGTAACAGAAACCTGGTTCAAGGTTCCCGAGAGCACCCCAGCACTACCAGGTTATACCTCATACCATGCTTTTCAGCTCCAAAACTTGGACCGAACCATAAAAGGAGGGGGAGTATCAATATTCGTCAAAGATACCCACACCTCCAGGTTGGTGGCACAGCACGAAGCATCAGAGACTATCCATGTGCAACTAACAGTGGGTAAAACTGCCTTCCAGTTTATAGCCTACTACAGACCACCCTCCCAAACCCAGGAACCCCACTCGGCCTTCCTGAGAACACTGGAAAATATGAAGGTCTCTCCAAACATCATTATATTGGGCGACTTCAACTACCCAAACATAGACTGGGAGCATTACTCTAGCTCCAACACCCTAGCCCAAAGGTTCCTAGAATTTATAAACTCAAATGCTATGGAACAACTTGTTACCACTCCCACAAGAGGGAAAACATACTGGACCTGATCATCACCAACATGGGGACTCTATGCTCCAGACCAGAAGTGTATCCCTCACTGGTAAGATCAGACCATAAACTAATCTCACTGGATATTCATATCCCAACCCCACCCCCTGCCCAGAAAACCACAGTGAAAAACTTCTCTAAAGCAAATTTCACACTCCTCAAAACTGAGGTGGAATCCTTCAAAGCCCCCGGGCCTGTGGAAAATACGGCTCAGACCGCAGAATCCTTTATAAATGTATTCTATGAACACCTTCAGGAATGCATGGATCATGCAATCCCAAATAAAACCAAGACCCAATCCTCCAAAGGCAGGCGTCCTGTCTGGTGGAGCCCATAAACAAAAACTATACAATAGAAGGAGGAAGCTACTACATGATAGAGCAAAATCCCAAAAAGGGAAGGCATCTCTGATCAGTATTAGCAAAAAACTACGGGCACTCATAAAATCATCTAAGGCCAGCTTCGAGAGAAAAATTGCACAGGACACTAAGGATAATCACAAGGCTTTCTTTAGTTATGTTAGGAACCTGGGTGGGAATTCCCAGATATGCTCAGAATTAGTCCAAAATGACAGAAAATACACCGAACCCACAGACATTGCCAACATCCTAGCTGACAGGTTCAGTGCAAACTTCTCCCCCCCCTCCCCACCAAAAGGGCAAATATCTATCCCAGCAGAGTGTTTCCCCCCTGACATCTCAGATGCTCAGGTAAGAGCCACCCTCTCCAAAGCTAAAAACACAGCATCAATGGGACCAGACGGTGTCCCGGGCTGCGTCCTATATGAACTCCAAGAAGAGCTAAACCCAAACATAAAACTACTGTTCAATCTCAGCCTTACTACAGGATATGTACCAAAAGAGTGGCGTACAGCAACAGTGGTCCCTCTCCCCAAAGGTGGTGCCTCAACGGATCCTGAAAACTATCACCCCATAAGCCTGACTAGCTTGGTCTGCAAAGCTATGGAAAGGATCATCATGGACCTCATAAATAAAGATATTGGGGACCTACAGACAGTGGATCCTACCCAGTTCGGCTTTGTTAAGGGCAGATCCTGCCTCTTAAACCTGGTCAATTTCTTTGAAACAGTCACCAAGGCCATTGACGAGGGGAAGGTGGTCCACACAGCCTACCTGGACCACACAAAAGCCTTCGATACAATACCCCACTCGGGCATTATAGATAAGCTCACCAGCTTAAATATAAACCCCTATGTCACTAGATGGGTTGCAAACTGGCTCAAGGACAGAACCCACATGGTTAGAATTGCTGGAGCCATGTCAGACCTCCAAACCAGTTACAAGTGGTGTCCCACAAGGCTCAGTCCTGGGACCTCTCTTGTTCGGTGTATATTTCTCGGAGGTACAGGCCAACACGGAAGGACTGTGGCTGACCACGTTCGCAGATGACTGCAAACTGGGTGCCATAATCGACTCTCCAGCCGACACAAACATCCTTCAAAAGGGCCTCATAGAAACAGACAACTGGTGCCAGAGCCATGGCCTCAAGCTAAACGCCAAAAAGTGTATAGTCATCCCCTTTGGCAAAAACAAAGTGCCCACAAATTACCACATAGGTGGTAATCCATTAAGTACAGAAGAAGTAATTAGGGACCTGGGGACCCAAGTTGATAGCATTCTCTCATTTGACAACCACGTGGCCAAAGTGGTTAGAAAAACATTTTATATAGCCCACTTAATCATGAAGGGATTCACATCTAGATCAGGGGAGGTCATTGTGCCTCTCTACTCATCCCTCATCAGGCCCATAATTGAGTACCTTTTGGGATGTACCTTATCAGACACCTGCAGCAACTGGAAAGACCCCAAAAGTACCTCACCAAGAGGATCAAAGGGCTCAAACAGAGGCCATATGCTGCCCGGTTAAAGAAACTCCAGCTCTACTCAGTGGCATACCGCCTGCTCAGAGGCAATCTGTGCCTGATGTATAAAGCCATGTCCAACCCGGAATTAATGGACATGCTGCACCTCATAAAATCCAAATCCCATTGAGCTATGTGCTCGAGATACTTGAACCTCAGCACTGAAATAAATAGGACAAGCTGGAGGGACAGATTCATAACCCAGAGGCTCCCTTCACTCTGGAATAAAATCCCAGTCCAAGTTAGGCAGAGTCCTTCATTGACTCTCTTCAAGAGGAATCTTGATGAGTGGATGGGAGATTGTAGGTTTACCCCGGGTATCACTTCTGTGTCACTGTTAGACAGAGGCACAGTATACTAACCTCGAAAAAGGGCATAGCAAAATTAATTTAAAATGGGTGGAGAAAGCCAAACACACTCTGGCTAGGCTTATAAATGCCCTAGGGCAGATAGCCTAGTATGAACCTATGAACCTATGAACCAAGGAGAGATAACTGCTACCAACACAGCTTTGGACATGGTAAGTGTGTTGCATGGCCTGCAGGATGACATGCAAAACCTGCATGGTTTACGTTATGATATCAGAAGACTGCCTAATGATAGGAACTATACGGATAGGGTGTAGACCTTGAGTCACCGATGAACTGCCACCAACCATGCCTCACGTCTGGGAGGTGTATGTGTATATCGGAGGCAGTGCAGCTCACAGATGCCATCTGGGCTATGGAGCTGTCTGGGCCTCACATTTATAGAACACCTGCTAAACCCTCATGAAACCAGAGATTTAGCCAGTCCCTGTTAATGCTCCTTGTCTTTTGGGAGGTATATCAGCTTTCTAGTGTTATCATAGTGTCACTGTATCGTCAAACTGTGTCACATGCATGCTGTCATCAGCAGTAGCATCAGTTGATTTGCTGATGTCAGGCATATGCTGACCCCTTGTGCTGGATCTTCTACTAACAGAATGTGTGAAACTATAAAAACAATATACATGTTGCAACAGTGAAAGAAATAGCTTCACCCCTCACTCTTCCCCTCCCCCTACCATTGCAGGCATGCTGCTAGGTAACAGAATCTGTGAATATCTTATCGATATCTACACAACTTACTGTGCAGTGATTCACAGTAATACCTTTGAGACAGATAGGCAGAAGCCTCTTGTTGAATAAGTCTTGCCATATGTACAGTGCAATGCACAAAACATTAATATAGCAGGTAATAACACTTAGCCTACTGATAAGTCTTACCTTATGTGCAGTGCAATGCACAAAACATTAATATAGCAGGTAATAACACTTAGCCTACTGACACTAGTGTGGTCAAAATCATCCCAGCTCCCACATACAGGTCACTACTGGTTAAAAACCTCAGTTTTGGACGGCTAAGATCTAGCTGTATTCAACTGGATGTATAAGAGAATTTAAGTACCTTTATCTGCACTTTTTTCAAATAATACAGTATTTAAATTGATTTAACTGTGTTGCATGAATATTAACTGAACTGGAAGTTTTGACTCTGTTCTTCATTTAGTGCTTGCTTGAATTTTATTATCTGTTAGTAATTGCAGGTGTAGGGGTAGCCACATTCTTTGATTTCCTGTCATTGCCTATTTAAGTGGTACAGTTTGAAATATTTTCTGCTTAAAAACCTCAGCTTTGACCGGCTAAGATCTAGCTGTATTCATCTGGATGTATAAGAGAATTTAAGTACCTTTATCTGCACTTTTTTCAAATAATACAGTATTTAAATTGATTTAACTGCATTGCATGAATATTAACTGAACTGGAAGTTTTGTCTCTGTTCTTCAGTTAGTTTTCCTCCCCACCCTCCCTGTTTCTGTTTTGGTGTTAATCTTAGTGGCTTTGAAACTGCCCGCCCCTCTTGTAAATTTGTGTTTGGATACTCCTTCTGGGCCCATCTCATTTGCACACTCAACTGAGTGCAGTGAGATCATATTCTGATTTCAGGCACTCCTACTGTGTACAAAGAGAGCATCTGAGAAAGAGAACAAAAAAAAAATGTTAAGCTCATTTCCTGCCTTTCCTGTTAAGTGGTCTAGACTGTTTATAGGCTTCTGAGCCCCCAAGCTCTTCTGGGTTGGAGGGAAGCCTTCTAGCTTAGTTTTGTTTCTTATAACTAGCCATTTTTTCTAGTTTCAGCATTCAAATCAGTTTCTTTGAACTCAGCACTTGTTCAGAACTCACTGTAAGCACTACATAAGCTGTAAATTACTGCAGCACTCAACTTTCCTCACTTGTCTAGTGGAAAGCAGTTTTTAGTACTTAATAAATAAGCACTTATCCAGGCATGTCTAAGGGTCAGCTCCCAGTGATTTCTCCTGTCTACCTGATGAATCTGGGCATCTTGGGGCAATGCAGCAATTGCTTCATGTACACAGACAACCCTCTCCTCCTACCACCCAACACTACAACCTGTGAGAGATGCACTTATATAGCCAAACTGGAAGCAAAGCTCTCTTCACCCAAGACTGGACTAGACAGTCAAGAGGAGAAGGTAAACACTTGCACCACACCACACTCATCACATAGTCCCTCAAAACCTACACCACCAAAACACACACATAGAAACACAAAACACACACCTACATTCGCAGAGGCTCTCAATAAAAACCTGCCCAAGCATCAGGGACATCCAAAGCATAAATGCAAGCAAACTCCACCCCCCAACACAACCCAAATGACACATAGCCCACAAACTCAGTGTGCCACTCAACCACAGCCCATAAGGCATAACAACGTACCCAACACTCTAGTCATAGGTGACTCTATAGTCAGGCACACTGATGTTCCACTCACTAGACTAAACAAGGAGAAAGTTACTGTCAGCTGCCTGTCAGGTGCCAGGATCCGCCACATAACGCATGCACTCAGGTCACTCCACAACAAGTACAAATATGACACTGTCATTGTCCATGTCGGTGTGAATGACCTGAGACGTACCTCCCTGGACTACATGAAAAGAGACATGGAGGAGCTATCCGATCTTGTATCCCAGGCAGGTATGACCCTAACCTTGAGTAGCATCCTGCCATCACCCAGAATGATACCACAGTAGAAGGACAAAATGATTGACTTCAACAATTGGCTAAGCTTCAGGTGTCATTCTAAGGGGATCCAGTATTTGTCTGTCTGGGACGACATGATCGACAGACTACGATGCTTTGCCAGAGATGGCCTGCACCTGTCGCCCTTAGGATTCCGGATACTGGCTAAGGCTCTTGCCACCCCTATAGTGCCTTTTTTAGGCAAGGTTCAAATGACAAATTCACCACCGTAACAGGTACAAGCAAGCAAAATCTGAGGGTAATGCTACTCAATGCTAGAAGTCTAAACCTCAAAATGCACTCACTCGAGGCACTCTTTAAAATGGAGAACATTGACATCTGTGCAGTGACAGAGATCTGGTTCAAAGCTCCAGAGAGTACCCCTGCATTACCAGGCTACAATTCATACCACACCTTTCGGCCACCTAACCCAGAACGAAGCACTAAAGGTGGAGGCGTGTCCATATTCATTAAGGATATCCACACCTCCAGGCTAGTTGCACAGCATAATGCATCCGAGATTATCCAAGTGCAACTAACTCTGGGCAAGACCGCAATCCAAATTGTAGCTTGCTACAGACCCCCCACCATGCCCCAGGATTCACACTCCTCATTTCTTGATACACTGGTACAACCCAACACCCTAATAATGGGCGATTTCAACTACCCCACCATTAACTGGAAAAACTACTCATGTATAACAAGGAACAGATGGCCAACTACCATCAGCTATGTTTGTGTAAATCAGCGAGAGATACACGGCTAGGAATAAATGACAACTTACAAACTACTTTATTAGTGAACGTCTCAAAATCACAAAATAAACATAAGGTTGAGCTTTCATCTGCAGCAATGCAGACTTCTTCAGAACAATTACATAGTATCAATCCACTTCTTTTAAAAACTTATTGGCGCCAAAAATGCGCTACATATATTTAAATGTATTTATATGTATTTTTATATGAATTTTATTGTATTGTTTTATTATAATATATTATTCATGTGTATGCAATTGAACCGATAGAGGTTTATTGATTTTGACAGTTGTTTATTGTTTCTTGTGAATCGCAACATATGAAAGTGGGCACTGGCACTTTAAATATATGTAGCGCATTTTTGGCGCCAATAAGTTTTTAAAAGAAGTGGATTGATACTATGTAATTGTTCTGAAGAAGTCTGCATTGCTGCAGATGAAAGCGCTCAACCTTATGTTTATTTTGTGATTTTGAGATGTTCACTAATAAAGTAGTTTGTAAGTTGTCGTTAGTCCGAGCCGTGTATCTCTCGCTGCTTTATACAAACATAGCTGACGGTAGTTGGCCATCTGTTCATTGTTATTCAGGTGTTGTTTTTTTTCGATTGTTTACGAAAAACTACTCATGTACCCACTCTTTTGCTCAACGTTTTCTAGAATTCATAAATTTCAATGCCTTGGATCAACTTATTCACACCCCCACCAGGGGCAGCAATATCCTAGACCTGGTCATTACCAACATGGGAAACCGGTGTTCCACACCAGAGGTCAATTCCTCGTTGGTCAGATCCGACCACAAGCTAATCAGCCTAGACATCCACATCCCACCCCACCCCCAATTAGGGAAACCATCGTAAAAAACTTCTCCAAAGCCAACTTCACACTTCTTAAGACAGAAGTGGCAAACTTCATGACACCCATGCAGACGGACAATAGAGGTATGACTGCCGAATCCTACACAAATGCACTTTATAAGCACTTACACGAGTGCATGGATCATGCTATCCCTAATAGAACCAAGATGTTATCCTTCAAAAAAAGGAAGCCAATCTGGTGGTCCTCTGCCATAAACAAACTCTACAACAGAAGAAAGAAACTTTTGCAAAAAAGAGAAAAATCCCATGACTGGAGGAACTCCCTGGTAAACCTCAGTAAGAAGCTGAGATCCCTCATAAATCCTCCAAAGCTAGTTACGAAAATAAAATTGCCACTGACTCTAAAGACACCCACAAAGCATTCTATAGCTATGTCAACAATCTAAATGGGAACACTCAGATCTGCTCTGAGTTAGAGCACAATGGCACTAAATATACAGAACCAACTGATATTGCCAACATTCTAGCAGATAGGTTCAGTGCTAATTTTACCCCCCTCTCACCCCCTAGAGGGCCCATCTTTATACCGGAAGAATGCAAAGTTCCTATAATCACGGCTGCACAGGTAAAAAACACACTCTCCAAAGCCAATAACACAGCATCCATGGGACCTGACAATATCCCAGGCTGCGTTCTATATGAACTACAGAATGAACTGGCACCCTACCTAAGTATCATGTTCAATCATAGCCTCACCTCAGGCTTTGTACCCACTGAATGGCGCACCGCAACGGTTATCCAACTCCACAAAAGGGGAGCCACGACGGACCCCGGGAACTACCGCCCCATTAGCCTGACGAGCCTGGTCTGCAAGGCCATGGAATGTATCATCGTGGAACTCATAAACAAAAACATTGGTAATCTCCAAACTCTGGACTCTACCCAGTTTGGATTTGTAAAAGGCAGATCATGTCTGCTAAACCTGATTGACTTCTTTGAAGCAGTCACCAAAGCCATAGATGAGGGTAAAATGGTTCACACAGCTTATCTAGATCTTGCCAAGGCTTTCGACATCATCCCCCACTCTGGAATTATAGATAAGCTCACTAAACTAGGTATAAATCCTTATGTCACAAAATGGGTTGCCAACTGGCTCATGCACAGAACCCACACTGTGAAAGTAGCGGATTCCAAATCCGACATCAGACCAGTTACAAGTGGAGTACCACAGAGTTTAGTCCTGGGTCCTCTCCTGTTTGGTATCTACTTCTCTGAAGTGCAGGCCAACACAGAAGATCTTTGGCTAACAAAGTTTGCAGATGACTGCAAACTAGGAGCCATAATTGAAACTCCTAACGATGTGGACAAACTACAAAAGGGCCTCACTGAGACAGATACCTGGTGTCAAAGCCATGGCCTGAAGCTCAATGCCAAAAGGTGTATTGTCATCTCCTTTGGTAAAAACTCTATACCCATGAACTACCACATAGCTGGTAGTCTACTTAATGCCGAAAATGTGATAAGAGACCTTGGGACACAGGTGGACATTAGTCTCTTCTTTGATAATCACATCGCCACAGTGGTCAGGAAATCCTTCTATGTGGCTCATCTCATCACAAAAGGATTCTCATCCAGAAAAAAAGAGGTCATTGTTCCCCTCTACTCATCACACATTAGACCCATTATAGAGTGCAACGCCCCTTTTGGTATGTACCGTATGTACCTCACAAGACATCTACAACAACTGGAAAGACCACAGAAATACCTCACAAAGAGGATTACTGGCCTCAAACAGATGCCCTATGCAGACCGTCTCAAAAAACGACAGCTTTACTCCATCGCATATCGCCTACTCAGGGGCGATCCCTGCCTAACATACAAAGCTATGTCAAACCCAGAGCTGTTGGACATGCTCCACTTAAAGAAATCCCAATTCATCCGAGCTACACGCCCTAGGGACCTAAACCTTGTCACCACAATAAACAGAACATGCTGGAGGGATAGATTCCTGTCCCAGAGACTTCCCATACTCTGGAACAAACTACCTATCTATGTCAAACAGAACTCCTCATTAGCACTCTTCAAGAAAAATCTTGATGATTGGATGGGAAATGGGAAATTCACCCTGGGGATCACTTCTGTGTCTCTGCTCAACAGGGGCACAGGAAAATAATTTTCTTGGGTGGCGAAAGCCAGGGTACATTTTTTGGCTAGGCTTGTATGGGTCCTAGGGCCGACAGCCTAGTACCTACCTATGAACCTATGAACCTATGAATATGGCTCACCCCTGGGTACATACTGTGTTGCAGATATCCTTGGCAATGTCCTGTGATTTGTTCTTGTCATGCAATATCATATTGATTATCTTTCACTGAACCTGATGCAGGCTGCTGTTATGGTCACACCAAGTACTGACATCATGTAACACTCCCTGCCACATCTGCTCCTGAATAGGTTTGTCTGTATTACCTTTGGCTTATAGCACTATGGTCTGTACTGCAAAGCCATTCTGAAGAGCCTCATTTCTGCTCTGTGAAACACAGTGTCATAACATGATGTCTGAACATACATTCAGATCCATGGGTCTGCCATTTTGTTCCTTCACTTGACTTGACTGGAGCATAGAAATGGACATGCTTAGACATGCTTGTCTACTCCTTCTGTGATGTCAAACACTCTGGTCATGAACACTTTGCTAGAGGGACTCCTCCCCCTTGATCTCATCTAATGACATTTGTCTGTTTAATATGGCTCCATTAATTGAATATGCACTCCTCTGAGTCCTAATTCATATGTTAGGAGCTGTGCTCTGAGTCTTTTTATAGGTTGTTTGATAATTAGCATTGCACGGCTGTGAAGCACTTGTCTACGAATCAAAACATTAGTGTTTAAAAACCAATTATGGATAGCTTAGATAAGAATATGAAGCATCTCTGGATCTTATAAAATCAATGCCTGGTGGTATACTTCATGCAGGAAAAAAGGATTGGAGGTAAATAGCTAGTATTTTCCAGTGAATGGAAGTATAAACATTCTGATGAATATTCATTTTTAAAACACAAATTAGGCAACAGTATAATGTTAAAAATCAAAAGTTTGTATATGTTACAGTAAGTATCAGAGGCATACATGTAGCAAAATATAGTCACATTTTGTTAAATTACAATATCTGAATAATTTATGTACTAATTTTAACACAACATATGCAGACGTGGAGAATCATACTTCATCTGCAAACAACAGTAAATATCTTTAATATGCATTATTTTTGTCAGAAAAATCATATACGGTAAGCTCTTTGTGTAATAAGAATCAAATTAATTATTAAAAAAAATGAAAAAAATCAATGAAGCACAAGTATTTTAATTAAGGAACAGAATATTCTCTACAGCTGATTTGCTCAGGAAAATGTAATGATGGCATAGTCATGTCAAAAGGATGCGACTGAAGGAAATGTGAGTCACTTAGGTAAACAAAGTCAAAATTCAAAATACCAGTGTGTCCTTCAAAAACATCACTAATGATGCACTGTATATGTTAACATTAACTGTAATTTGATTCAGAGTGATTAACCTGTGAGTTGTGTACTTCAGAAATGTCATTAGTAAACCAGGGTTTAAACCCAAGTTCAGCAACTGCCTTTGGAAGCAACTTATGATTTGTTACATTTCACTCACAACATCAGTTTGAAAATGTTCAACTGCAATAACATTGTGAGACAGAAAATATTTTGTATATACCATCTAATTTAAATCAAATTTATAATGCATGTTACATAATTTAAGAAGCTAGCTGAATACAAGTTTAGACCTGGAGGAGTGTACGGAATCTGTAATGGCCTATATTTCAAAATATAAAACTAAAAGGGGAATTCAGCAAAACACCAACAAAGCAGTCAAAAATAAAACACATTGTTTAAAGCAACAATACTCTTAAAACACTAATATTCATGACTTCATGGAAACACCTAATTTCATATATAAATATATTGAGATTTAAAAAAAATCAAAACATAATTAGTCGAAAAATATTTAATGTTTCAACCTTTTTCTTTTTAAATAAACTTTAAAATTTTCCTTGTTTTTAAGACCAGGGGGGTGACTTGCATCCAATTGTAAAACGCAGCAGTATTCCTTCCATTTTAACTCTTCTTCTGCTGATAAATTATTTTCAAAATTCAAAACTTTATCTACTACCATGAATTTTGGATTTCCACTACATTTGGTGTTCGTATAATGCCTTTCCTTAGCATTATTAATATATTTTTTCTGAATTGCATACAAGTGTTTTTTTTATTCTTCTATGCAATTCTCTAGTTGTCATACTGACATAATAAGAGGTACATCTTGAACAAATAGACAGATAAACAACAAATCTCATCCTACAGACATTTTCATTAACTGCCTGCAGTCTGATATTGTTTATATATACTGTTGTTGGTCCTTTGTAAATAAATCTACAGTATTCACAATTCAAACATTTCCAAACTTTCTCTTTTCTTTTACTCAAATATTTTACATTGTCTTGGAAAATACTTTTAAAACTTTTGTCTTTTTGTAAACAAAAATGGGCCCTTCTCCCACAACTTTATTTATCTCTGGAAAACTACCTATAATTTTTCAATTTTCTTTAAACAAATTTTTGATCTGCCCCCCCCCACATCAATAGAATATGGTACCACCATCCCTAATCCATAATCTTTATGTTTTCTGTTATTGTTATTGTCCTGGGATTTTCCCATATTTTTAATTATGTTGGGCAATCTACCTGCTCTTCTCACTTGTCCAACCTCCTTTGAGTTTTCTTCCATGATTTTTGCTGGATAACCCCTAACTGCAAATCTATCACATAACAATTTGCTCTCTTCAGCATACCTCTTATCACAATCAGTTAAATCACTTACCCTTTTTAATTGCCTTAGAACAATATTGTTCTTAACATAACAGGGTGCATGCTATCATATCTTAAGTAAGCATTATTTTGAACACTTTTTTTTATAAATTTTCAGGCAAAACTCATTGCCCCACTTATACACTTTGACATCCAAAAAACAAATACTAACCTCATTATAATTACAACTAAATTTAAGATATTCGCATACATTATTTATCTCTTCTAAATAACTTACAAGATCTGTCAAGCCCCCCCCAAATAAAAAAAAGGTCATCAATAAATCGACCATAGAAAAGTACTTGATCATAATATTTATCCGTTTTGAAGTACAATTTCTCCCACTTAGTCATGAAATGTTCAGCATAGCTTGGGGCAATAGCGGCACCAATAGCTACTCCATTTGTTTGTTGGTAAAACCCACCATTAAATTAAAAAAAATTATAAGATAATATTATATCCAAAATTTCCAAAATAATAAAAGTCTCTTCGTTAATATAATACTCAGATTCAACAAGCTCCATTCTAACAAAATCTACCCCTATGCTGTTAGGTATCACAGTATACAAAGAATTGACATCCATTGTTACTAATAAATCTTCAGCTTTTGCTTCTATCATTTTGATACGTTGAACAAAAGAAAAAGTGTCTTTAATGTATGTTTCCCCTGCTTCAACTACTTTTTGTAAATTCAAAATATGTTGATGGCATGACAGTCATCAAATGTATCACTATGCCTGCTAATCAGAAACCCTGGTTATCTGGTGAAGTATACAAGCTCCTAAAGGCACAAAATTCTGCATTTAAATCAAAAGACAAGGATACTCTAAGAGATGCCTGCCAAAATCTAAGTAGAAGTATAAAGGAGGCTAAGAGGACCTAAAGACATAAAATTCAGGGGCACATTTCTGACCAAAGGGACTCCAGACATCTCTGAAAAAGCATACAAGCCATAACCAACTATAGGCCTGCATCCTCCCCATGTGATGACAACATAGAATTTCTGAACAAACTAAACACCTTCTTCAGCATATTTGATATGGACAAAAACACTGTGCCAAATAACCTCCCTGTTGACCAGGGTGAGGAGGTGTTATGTCTAAGAATATCTGATGTTCTGAAGACTTTGAGGTGAGTAAACCTGATGAAAGCACCTGGTCCTGATAATATTATGGGAAGGGTTCTAAGAGACTGTGCTACCCAAATGTCCACTGTAATAACAGATACATTCAACATATCCCTGTAACTAGCTATTGTACCAAGTTACTTCAAAAATACGATGCTCATTCCCTTACCCAGGAAATCCCAACTGGCAAGCATAAACAATTACCGGCCAGTTGCTCTTATATCAACAGTAATGAAGTGTTTTGAGGATTGATCAAGAACCATATCTCTTCAAGCCTACATGCAACACTGGATACATTACAGTTTGCTTACAGATCTGACTGCTTCACGGCTGATGCGATATCTATAGCACTTCATGAATCCTTGGCACATCTAGAGAACAAGAATTATTATGTCAGAATGCTGTTAGTCGATTTTAGTTCTGCCTTTAACACTGTCATCCCCCAGAATCTGATATCGAAGCTGATCCAGCTAGGCATCAACACCCCCTAAGTAACTGGAAACTGGACTTTCTCATCAACAGACCCCACAAAGTATGTGCGGGAAATAACAGTTCAATCAGCATTACATTGAGCATGGGTCACTCAGGGCTGCATCCTGAGTCCTCTGCTGTTCATCTTATTAAAGCACGACTGCATGGCCAAGCATAAATCCAACATAATCATCAAGTTTGTGGATAATACCACTATCATAGATTGAGTCAGAAATGGTGACGAAACAGCCTATAGGGATGAAGTGGAGCATCTGATAGGCTGGTGTGACAGCAACAATCTGGCCTTAAATTTAAGCAAGACCAAAGAAATAATAGTGGACTTCAGGTGGACTCAGGAGATATATCAATGTCTGGAAATTAAGGAGGTGGCAGTGGAAAGAGTCAAAAACACCAAGTTCCTGGGGGTGCACATCTCAGATCACCTCTCCTGGTTGATTCATATTAGCCACACAGTGAAGAAGGCACAACAATGTCTGCACTTCCACTGGAAACTGAGGAAGGCAAACCTGTCTCATTTCATCCTCCAAGTCTTCTATAGGGGACCATCGAGAGTTTTGTATGGGAACTGCAAAGCATCTGACCATAAGGCCCTCCTTAGGGTAGTGAGGACAGCAGAAAAAGTAATTGGTTCCTTGCTCCCATCCATGGGTGATCTGCACAAGACTTGGTGTGTGAGAAGGGCTAGGAAGATAATCGACAATCCCATTCACCCTGCCCATGGCATATATTTCCACCTTTCTTCGGGCAGGTGGTATTGCAGCTTACACTGCAAAACATCTAGACTAAACAGGAGCTTCTTCCCTCTATCCATAAGAACTCGAATACCAGACATGACAGAGGATAATCAGATCAATATGCCACTTGCTGTGAAGTATCATCTATAGTAATCACAATGACAAATTGCTTCAATAACTGGTACAGTTAGCCTGATTTCTTGTGCTATTACTTCCTGAATGTGAAAAAGTCAGGTGTGAGTCACCACTCCATACATGTGCAATATAAACATCACAATTTATCATACTACAACTGATGATGTGCACTAAACAATCACAGTGTGAGGTCATAATCTTTGCAATACAGGCTAGTATTATATTGTCTAATGTCTTCCTGTCCAATTGTGGTAATTTATTGTGTTGTTAATATTTTAATTATTGTATATGCATTAGTCTTACTGTTACATCAACACATAGAGTTGCATCTTAAGGAGCCTCTACTTCTAAGCCAATAAGGCATCCAGCACACAATCCAATATTCTAGTCATTGGAGACTCCATCATGAGACACACTGATCTCCCTCTCACCAGGCTGAGTAAGGAGAAAATCATGGTCAGTTACTTATCAGGGACTAGCATCTGCTACATTGTGCAGGCACTCAGGTCATTGGACCACAGTTACCAATATGACACAGTCATAGTCCATGTGGGAGTAAATGACCTGAGATGTACCTTCCTAGACTATATGAAGACAGAAATCATGGGGGTCTCAGAATATGTGTCTCAGACTGGTATGAGCCTAGCATTGAACAACATGTTACCTTCTCCAAGGATAATGCCACAATATGAATAAAAGATCACTGACTTTAATAATTGCCTTAGTTTCTGGTGTCATTCTAAGCAGGTGCAATAATTGTCAACATGGAATCAGATGGACAGCAGACCATGCTGCTTTGCCAGGGATGGTCTGCACCTCTCAATTCTAGGCTTTCGAATATTAGCTAAAACATTGTTTTCCCCCATAGTGCTTTTTTAGGCAATGCCAAACTGAAAATACTTCTGACATAGCAAATCAAAACTAAGAAAATCTAAAGGTATTACTGCTCAATGCTAGGAGTCTAAACAAAAAACTCCACTCCCTCAAAGATGTCTTTACCCTAGAGAATGCTGACATCTGTGCAGTCAATGAGACATGGTTTGAAGCCGTGGAGAGCACACCAACAGTGTTAGGTTATAATGCCTTCCACACATTTAGGCCAGCTACTTCACAGGCAGAGACTAAAGGTGGAGGTGTCTCTATTCACATCAAAGATAATATACTTCAAGGGTGGTCAAACAGGACAATACACTTGAGCTGCTCCATGTTCAAATCACCACAGGCAAAATACAATACCACTTCCTTGCAAGCTATAGGTCCCCCTCTATAAACCAGGAAACCCATACCATGTAATTAAACATATTAGAAACACTAACCAGCCAACCCAATATCATATTCATGGGTGTCTGTAATTACCCCACTATTGGCTGGGAATCCTATATGACACCAAACATACATGCACAGAAATTCCTGGATTTTTTAAACACAAACTCCCTGGACCAGATAGTCAATACACCAACAAGGGGTGCAACCATACTGGATCTGGTCCTCACTAATACGGGAGAGTGCTGCACACCCCCTACTGTAATGCCTTCCCTGATAAGGTCAGACCACAAAATAGTCTCCTTTGAAATAAAAATAAAACCTGGACCCCCCAGCTAAACCTGGAATATTCAGAAACTATTCTAAGGCTAACCTCCTGCTATTTAGTGAGAACCTGGCAAAATTTCAAGTCCCCATAAATCCTGAGAACACTGCTGCCTATGCAGAACTGTTCATAGAAACCCTGTACAAGCATGTTAATAGCTGCACAGAGGTAGTTGTACCCGCCAGGAAGAAGTACAGAACTAACTCATAAAACAAGCCACCATGGTGGAATCACAAAATCAATAGGCTGTATAACAGGAGGAAGAAAATCATGGCAAAAAACTGAAGGTGCAAAACCCAGCAGGAAAACATCATGCTCATCAAAACTAAACAAACAACTCAGAGGACAAATAAAGTCTACCAAAGTCAAATTTGAGGTAAGTTTGGCCTCTCAGGCCATGGACAACTACAAAGCATTCTTTAGCTATGTCCGCAACATTAAAGGCAATATACAATTGTGTTTAGAGCTCCTTGTAAATGGAGCCACCTATACTGAGGGAAAAGACATAGCAAACCTCCTGGTTGATAAAATCAGCTCCAACTTTACCCCTCTCTCCCCCTCAACCTTAATATCATCAAACATAACTCCCCTACTATCACTAGGCAACAGGTCCTTAATGCTCTCTCTAAAACCAAGAACACTGCATTAATGGGTCCAGATAATATCCCAGGATGTCTTCTAAATTGTACAAAACATGACCTATCGGGGCTTCTGGAATTACTATTTAAATGTATCCTCCAAACAGGTTTCTTGCCTCACGAATGGAGAAAGGCAACAGTCATCCCTCTGCACAAAGCTGGGCCATCTACAGGCCCTGAAAACTACAGACCCATATATCTCACTAGTCTTGTATGTAAAGCCATGGAAAGAATTATCATGGAGATGATCAACAGAGATATTGTAAACCTCCAGGCACTGGACCCCACTGAGTTTGGTTTCGTCAAGGGCAGATCATGCCTACTCACCCTAGTGGACTTCTTTGAGAAGGTCACCAAAGCAATGAATGAGAGAAAACTTATTCACACTGCCTACCTTGACCTGGCCAAGGCATTTGACACAATATCCCACTCGGATATTGTTGACAAGCTCAAGAGGTTAGATAAACCTGTATGTCACCCAGTGGATAGCCAACTGGCTCACAGACAGGACCCAGAAAGTTAGAAATGGGGAGTCTGCCTTTACAAAGAGGCCAGTCACAAATGGAGTTTCTCAGGGATCAGTCCTTGAACTGCTCCTTTTTGGCATTTACTTCTCAGAAGTCAAGGCCAATGTCAGTGGTCTCTGGCTGACTAAAATTACAAATAATGGCAAATTAGGAGCTGTCATTAAATCTCACACTGACTCAAATGTTCTCCAGGAGGGTCTGACACAGACAAACAATTGGTGTCAAAGCCATGGACTAAAAAATAAATGCCAAGAAATGGCCCAGAAAGTGAAGTTTATTGGCCGTTTGGGCAGTTTTTTCTCATCTCTTTCAACTTCTAGTTTAAAAGCCCACATTTGCACTTGTTTGCCACCTTTCCTGTAACTAGTCTAGTCCAGATACAGATTTGCAGTATTCAGGACTGTTTGTAAGCTTCTGAGCCCCCCAAGCATTTCTGTGTTGGAGGGTAGCCTTCTAGCTTGTCAGTGGGAGTGGTAAGCACTAGGTAGCCCATCTACCACAAGAGGAGTGGTTTCTGGCCCAGAAATTGTAGTTTATTTTCTGTTTGGGCAGTTTTTCCATCTCTTTCAACTTTCTTGTTTAAAAGCCCACATTTGCACATGTTTCCCGCCTTTCCTGTAACAAGTATAGTCCAGATACAGATTTGCTGCATCCAGGACTGTTTGTAACTTCTGAGTGGTGCCAAAGTCTGCTCTTCAATTTTTCACTTAGACCTGCTAGTTCTCTCCTCTCCTGCAATTTTGCTAGCTTATCAGTCTAGCACTTTACCAGACTTCTTGTAGAAATTATTGTAGCACAAAAAAGTGCTACCAGCACTAACTGTTCTACAAGAAAATAGCTCCAGTACTTATTATTAATACCCACCCATCCAGGCATGTCTAAATGTCAGTTTCCCGTGCTTTCTCCTATTAACCTGGTGAACTTGGGCATCCTGAGGCAATGTAGCAACTGCCTCATGTACACCGACAACCATCTCCTCTTACCTCCCAACACTCAGACTTGCGAGAGATGCACTTATATGCCAAAATTGTAAGCCACGCACTCTCCAGACAAGACTGGAACAGCTGGTCAAGAGGAGAAGGTCAACACTTGCACCACACCACATGGAACACATAGCCCTCCAGAACACACACCCAGCACTGCCTTCACATAAAAACACAAGCCACACACCCACCTTTGTGAAGGCTCTCAATAAAAATCTACCCAAACAGCAGAGACCTCCAAGGCAGAAACTCACTTGACCACCACAACACAACACTAATCATGAGGCACATAACTCTCCTAAATATTGTGCCACTCAACCAAAGCCCCTAAGGCAGAACAGCATGCCCAATACACTAGTCATAGGTGACTTGATAGTGAGGCACACTGATGTCCCGCTCACTAGGCTGAATAAGGAGAAAGTAACAGTCAGCTGACTGTCAGGTGCCAGGATTCGCCACATAACGCATGCACTCAAGTCCCTCAACAACAGGCAGAAATATGACTCTGTCATTGTACATATGGGTGTGAATGACCTGAGATGTACCTCCCTGGACTACATGAAAAGAGACATGGAGGAGCTCTCAGATTATGTAGCCCAGGCGGGTATGACCCTAGCCCTGAGCAGCATTCTACCATCACCCAGAATGATACCGCAGTACAAGCTGAAAATGATGGATTTCAACAACTGGCTAAGTTTCTGCTGTCATTCTAAGGGGATCCAGTATCTGTCTGCCTGGGATGACATGATTAACAGACCTTAATGCTTTGCCAGAGATGGCCTGTATCTGTCACCCCTGGGCTTCTGAATACTGGCCAAGGATCTTGCCACCCATTTAGTGCCTTTTTTAGGTGGTGTTCCAAAGACCAAATTACCACCATAAGAGCTACAAACAAATGCAATCTGAGGGTCATGCTGCTCAACACTAAAAGTCTAAATCTGAAAATGCACTCACTCGAAGCACTCCTTAAAATGGAGAACATTGACATTTGTGCTGTAACAGAGACCTGGTTCAAAGCAGCAGAAAGCACCCCTGCACTACCAGGCTATAACTCATTCCACACCTTTCGGCCCCAGAACTTGGACCGAAGCTCCAAAGGCAGTGGTGTTTCCATATTCATAAAGGATGCGCACATCTCCAGACTGGTAGCCCAACATAATGCATCAGAGATACTTCAGGTGCAGCTAACATTGGGTAAGACAGTGATTCAGGTCATAGCCTGCTATAGGTCCCTAACAATGTCCCAAGACTCACACTCCACATTCCGAAGCACATTGGAGAATATTAGGGTCCAACCTAACACTCTCATACTGGGCATCTTCAACCACCCCTCCATTAACTGGGAAAACTACTCATGTATCAATACACTTGCCCAACATTTCCTGGAATTCATTAATTCAAATGCCCTGGACCAGCTCATTCTTACCCCCACTAGCGGTAGCAACATCCTTGACCTGGATGTAACTAACATGGGTGAACGTTGCTCTACACCAATAGTTAACTTCTCCCTCGTTAGATCCGACCACAAACTAATCACCCTGGAAATCCACATCCCCCCCACCCCCGCAAAGCTAACCACCATGAAAAACTTCTCCAAAGCTAACTTTGGGCTCCTAAAACAGAGGTAGCTAACTTCATGGCACCCATGCAAATGGAGAATAGTTGCATGACCACCGAATCATACAGCAATGCACTGTATAAACACGTACACAAATGCATGGATCTCACCATACCCAATAGAACCAAGATGCTCTCCTCCATAAAAAGGAAGCCAATCTGGTGGTCCCCTGCCATAAACAAACTTTACAACAGAAGGAGGAAACTGACGGAGAATAAAGAGACTGGAAAAACTCCCTTATCAGCCTCAACAAAAAGTTGAGATCCCTCATCAAATCCTCTAAAGCTAGCTATGAAAACAGAATTGCAGCAGATAGTAAAAACAACCTCAAAGCATTCTATAGTTATGTAATGAATCTCCATGGAAATACCCAGATTTGCTCTGAGCTACTGCACAATGGTACCTCCTTTACCAAGCCAACAGATATTGCCAATATACTGCCCGACAGATTCAGTGCCAACTTTACCCCTCTCCCCCCCAAAGGACCAATCACAATACCAGTAGATTGCCAGGCACCTAGTATTACTGCTGCACAGGTTAAAACAGCACTGTCCAAGGTCAAGAATACAGCTTCCATTGGATCTGACAATATCCCTGGCTGTCTCTACATTAACTAAAGTGAACTGGCACCTCATCTGTGTGCCCTGTTCAATCACAGCCTCACCTCAGACTTTGTCCCTACTGAATGGTGCACAGCTACAGTCATCCCTCTCCACAAAGTAGGACCGGCTACAGACCCTGGGATCTATTGCCCCATTAGCCTGATGAGTCTGATATGCAAAGCCAAAGAATGCATCATCATGGACTTAATAAACAAGGGTATAGGGAATCTCCAAACTCTGGATCCCATACAGTTTGGTTTTGTGAAGGGTAGATCACGCCTGCTCAACTTGGTCGATTTCTTTGAGTCAATCACCAGAGCTGTGGATGAAGGCAAGGTGGTTCATACAGCCTACCTTGATCTGGCCAAGGTGTTTGATACCATTCCCCATTCAAAAATCATACAAAAACTCACTAAGCTAGGCATCAACCCCTATATCACTAGGTGGGTTGCAAACTGGCTCACAGATAGAACGCACAGTGTGAAAGTAGCGGACTCCAAGTCAGACTGCCAACCAGTCACGAGTGTAGTCCCACAGGGTTCAGTCCTGGGTCCTCTGCTATTTGGTATCTACTTCTCTGACATCCAGGCCAACACAAAGAGTCTCTGGCTGACAAAGTTCGCAGAAAATTGCAAGTTGGTAGCTATTATTAACTCCCCAAATTATGTTGATATCCTATAGAAAGGCCTCACTGAGACCAAACTCTGGTGTCAGAACCATGGCCTTAATCTCAATGCCAAAAAATGTGTCGTCATCCCTTTTGGGAACAACCTGGTTCCCATGAATTACTACATTGATGGTAGTCCATTGAACACAGAAGGTGTTATAAGAGATCTGGGAACACCGGTTGATGGCAGCCTCTCTTTTGACCACCACATTGCCACTATGGTCAGAAAGTCCTACTATGTGGCACATTTCATTACTAAGGGTGTTGCATCCAGGAAGAAAGAGGCCATTGTCTCTTCTACTCTTCCCTCATTAGGCCAGTCATCGAATACAATGCCTCATTTGGCATGTACTTCACTAGACTCCTGCAACAACTGGAGAGGCTGCAAAAGTACCTCACAAAGAGGATCCTAGGCCTTAAACACTTGTCCAATATGGACAGACTCAAAAAACTCCAACTATTCTCTGTCTCACATTGCCAACTTAGAGGCGATCTCTGCTTGACATACAAAGCCATGTCTGATTCAGCTCTATTAGAAATGCTACATCTAAAGAAATCCCAATCCCGCCACACCATACACTCCAGTGACCTCACCCTGATTACCACAATCAACAGAATGTGCTGGCAGGACAGGTTCATAATTGAGAGACTGCCCTTGCTATGGAATAGACTTCCCATACATGTAAAACAGAGCACTTCACTGGCCCTCTTCAAGAAAAACCTTGTTGAGTGGATGGGAAATGGAAAATTCACCCCGAGGATAACTCCAGTGGCTCTACCCGACAGAGGCACTGGGAAGTAAGGTCGGGTGGCACAATGTCAGGGTAATCCTATGGGCCAGGTTTGTAAAGGCTTCAGGGCCATTAGCGTATTATACACCTATGAACCTATAATAATATCCTTTGGGAAGACATCCATTCCTGGTAACTATCATATTGACAACACACCCCTTAAAGTTGACGCAGTAGTCAGGGACTTGGGGACACATATAGATGGTAATCTAGCCTTTGACTATCATGTGTCTGCAGTGGTGAGGAAATCATTCTATGTTGACCAACTTATAAACAAAGGTATGGCATCTAAGTCCAAGGAAGTCATTGTTCCTCTGTATTTGGCATTCATCAGACCTTTCATTGAGTACAATGCCCCCTTTGGTATGTACCTAACATCCACAGAGATTTCTCACTAAAAGAATACAGGGTGTAAGTAAAATGTCCTATGCAGACTGCCCCAAGGCCCCTATCCCTATATTCTGTCTCCGACAAGCTTTTGAGGGGAGATCTATGCCTGGCATATAGGGCATTGTCAGACCCCACTCTGATGGACCTCCTGCATATCCACAAAACAAACAGCACCAGAATTACCCACTCTTAATACTTAAACTTTGCCTGTGATATAAATAGGACCTGGCGGAGAGATACGTATATATCCCAGAAAATATCACTTCTATGGAACAGGTTCCCCATCCATGAGAAGCAGAGTTCCTCCTTAACCTAACTCAAGTGCCAGTTGGACAATTGGATGAGAAACCAGAAATTCATCTCTGGTTTAGCATCTATATCTCTAATGGACACAGATAACCTGTAAATGTTTCATCTCCCAGGTGCATGCTTACACTTATCAAGGGTATCAGAACTTGTCAGAGATTTGGGATGCATAGCTAGGCTTAAAAACGCCCTTGTGGACGTTAATCTAGTAAATGCCCATGAACCTATAATTTATGTCTTGCACGGGGACCAAAGTAATGTAATTCCTTTCAGCTTGCACTGCTGTGTATATCTAATCGACAATAAAGTTTACTTTGACTTTGATTTTAATATATATCTATCTATATCTATATATCTATATATGGGTCTTCTTCTGTTTGTTGAAGGCTCTTTCTTTTGAAAGACAGAAGTATGACCCCATTTACATGAAAGGGCACTTAACCAAAAGTTTTGTTTGCCGAACCAGTAATAAAAACATAAAAGACACATTGCAGCACCAAAGCACACTACAGTGGGGATAAGGAAATATACCTGTTCCCCACTGTAGTGCGATCTCGGAGTTAGTATATATAAAATAGCAGGGGTGTTGGGGGCGCTGTTGCATTTTCGTATAAATGGGGTCATACTTTTTTCTTTCCAAAGAATGAGCTTTCCACAAATAGAAGTAGACCCTATATATATATATATATATATATATATATATATATATATATATATACACACACACACACACACACACACACACACACACACATAGATTCGCAGACATACACACATATATATTACAAAATTCAAGATTTAAATTTAAGGGTAATTTAGCATCTCAAGAAATAATACAATGTAGAAAATTCTCTAAGAATTATGATGATATAATTGATGATGCTGACAAAGTCATTATGTATAAAGTATGTTATGTTAGCACAATGTCTTTTTATTGACAGCAGCAACATTATATAAGAATCAAGATCATTATTACATATATATTGGTATTGTTTTAGAAGACATTTGTGTGGAATGTAGTATTAACAGGCATGATTTGAATCCTTGTCAGAAAGAATATGCATGATGGCTATTTATTAATGGCATAAGTAAAAATCATAAAAACATATATTTATTCACCTTTACAACCTACATTTAGTGAACATGGAAATTTAATAAATTCATCTGCTATCTTTTTAAAACAACAATTTAAGGAAAGTATAGCCTGTGTGTTTGTACCTTAAAATACTAATTAATTTTTCCTTGTATGTATTCACTGTACGTTTAGAAGGGTGATATTTACATCTATGAAAGAATAGTGTAGAAATTAGTCTCCTTTACAGAGTAGTGGGACTAAGTCTACAAAAAAGCAAGGAACTCAGACGTCTAATATAATCTTTGAGAAGACTTACTGTTTTGCTGGGTAGACAACAGCCAGAAAAAGTGGAGTGGGTACCATGTGAGGACATTTCCTGGGTGCCTTTGCCTTGCACCAAAAAGAGAACACAACTATGATACTTTTAAACAAACTAAAATGTTTCCTATGTGAAACGTGCTGACCTTGTCCTGCTTGCAGTGATACATTAAGCTCGGTATAACAACAGCTCTCTCACACATGCTTTATGTTAACAATAAAAAACACACCATACCAACTATGTTCATATGCAGATAATTTAACTGTACTACAAAGATTCAGTAATAACTATCTTCAACTAACCACGAATTTTCAATTGTAGGCCCTTTGCTGTTGGACACACACCCCTGTGACATTAGAAAAAAGTCCCACAGACAGAGAATTTTTTAAATACCTTCAAAAAAGGCCATTTGCTCTTGCATCACACATCCTAAGTTTACTTAAAATTTTGCACTTTATATAATATGTCACCTTGCATTGCTCCAACATTTAATAATATGTCTAATGCGTACTCCTATTAAGGCTGCCTATAGCACAAATAATATTATCTTTCACTTTATCTGGTTACTCTCTCAAAAGCAAAGTGTCTTTCTTACCTCTGTGTGTGCATATATTCCTCGATAGTGGAAAGACTGTAAGCAAGTTTGCACTGTATATTGCATTAACACTGTATAATCATACTTTTCGTGTCTGTGTAATCCCTGTGCTATGATTAAAATGTGTTTACTTAGGATCAGTTCACTACCCTAGTTATCAAACATGACAAATAAATGAATAAAATATTAACCAACATAAGAAGGCCTTGAGGCCCTGAAGCAGACTAGTACAAACTTCAGTGATTATATGTCTCAGGTTCCCTTCAGAGGCCTGAATATGCCACACGCACGCACACGCACACACACACACTCACACACACACACACACACACACACACACACACACACACACACACACACAGACACACACGCGCACACACACACACACACATACACACACACACACACACGCACGCGTGTACACAAGCATGGATGCACATTTTCTTTGCCCTGCTTAAAAGACTAGAGCTTCAAATGCTGAAACACAGAGTATTAAACTGCAGGACAGAATCTGTAATTTGTGTTAAATACTCCCCAAAGTATTCGGCAAAGTCATATCACTGCACGCTATGTTTAGCATTATGATTTTCAACGATCTAATCAAAAGCTACTTCCCACTTACTAATTAAATTATTAGAACTCTATTCCATTTCATTTATTTTACAACATTATTAATAACTTTTAGCACATAAACATCCAATCTTAAATTCCACTTTTCTAAATAAACTTTTTGTCACCAGTCCCTCTAGTTATAATAGCGTTTATTGCTGCATTTGTCCAGTTTTGCCTCATTTCTATCTGCTTTTAAGCATAAAATTCTAACACAACCTAAGCATCTGCTGCACATGCATATTTCTAACAGGCAATGTCTTTTTTGCTATTCACTTATTTTGATTAAGATTTCTTACTTTGTATTCACCTTCATATGTGATGAGTATTCCATATCCCCTCAAATGTGACACTCAAGGAGAGACCTCCTTAAAAGAGTGCACACCATTGGTGCCTGCACTCCATTCCTTAAAAGGGAGAGTCAGGAATGGGTATCCACTTTAATGGTGTTGTTTAAAACTGGTTACATGTAGATAAGTAGAGGAGAAATAGATATTACCATATGATAAGGCATGAGTATGTTAGAATGAGGTTCGCTAGACTATCTCACCACCTCCATGATGGAGACGTGACTAGAAATAGAAGAAGGGTACGGCAGGAAGAAGAGAGGGATATCAGAGTAATGATGAGGGAAGAATTACAGAGGTTGTCAGTGAGTTACTCAAATGTCTTATTAGGCCCAGCACCACAATATTTTGCTACTTTATGGCAGTCTTTGGATGTAGCTGAAATCCTGCTTCCTTAACCTTAAAATAAAAAAAAAAGTGAGGCAGGATTGTGGGTTCCAACTTTATGGGAGTGAGAGTTACAAAAGAATAAAAAAAGTCAACATAGACTCTACTGATACTGACCATTAGGGAGAAAAAAAAACATAAAGATGGTGGACAGCAATAAAGACTTGAACATTGATATAATGATTTGGAAATTAGAATAATGCTACTGATAACTACTTATTCCTTGATGGAACAAATGTAAAACCAACAAAGTTAGCCTAGTTTTGTACCACACACTTCTTTGTACTACTTCAGGGTTATTTTGCATGGTGTCAGTCTTCAAAAGTGGCAAACGCACAATTAGCTTGGCCTCTTTTTTGTTATTCACCTTAGTTATATGTTTATTTTGGTTTTAACTTTTATTGCTGTTTTCCGAATGGACTATGCCTGACTTGGTCTTTTATGAGTCAGTCTGTTTGTCTACAAATTTCATGATTCAAAATGAAATGAAACACATTTTAATTGCTTTTACTACCTAATAACTTACACTGATTAAATGAACTACAAACGATTGCATACATATGCAGATGATAATACATTCACAAAGAGATACATAGATAAAATTAATGCATAAAGGAAAGAAAAAAGGAATAAGTGTACAGTGCCAAATTTAGAGGGGGTAGGAATGGACATTTTACTTGATGTAGGAGAAAATCAATAGTCCCTGATCTGGGTAGCAGGCAGTGAGTATTTTATAGTGCAAACCATAACATTTATCATATCCTTAATTTTCATTCTGTAATAACTTTATATGAAACAATATTTTTTTAATGTAGGACTGTTTTATACAAGTTGTCACATATAGGTTAATTTTTGAGATGTACATTGATATTTCTTGTAATAGGTTCATAAGATTTTGGAATAAGACGACCACAGAAAACAATAATTTTGTTTGCGTCTTTCGGCTTTTCCCAGTTAGGGGTCGCCACAGCGGAACTTCAGTCCACTAATAATTGGCAGTAGATTTTTACGTACCGAGTTGCCAGCCCTGATGCACCTTCAACGAAGGTATGCCCATTCACGATTGTCTACACACAGAAGACACTCTAGCTGAGAATTGAACAGGACAACGTCTTACTGTGAGGCGACAAGACTACCGCAGCACCACCACCACAGAAAACAATAATATATATATATATATATATATGTGTGTGTGTGTGTGTGTGTGTGTGTGTGTGTGTGTGTGTGTGTGTGTGTATATATATATATATATATATATATATATATATATATATATAGATATTTATAGATAGATATGTGTGTGTGTGTGTGTGTGTGTATACATATATATATATATATATATATATATGTATATATATATATATATAGATAGATAGATATTTATAGATAGATATGTGTGTGTGTGTGTGTGTGTGTGAGTGTGTGTGTGTGTGTGTGTGTGTGTATATATATATATATATATATATATATATATATATATATATATATATATATATACTAGAGAATCTCTTGAAATACCGAAATCTCGGATTTTGGTATCTCGGGACTAAAACGGCGAAACACCAAAATGTTGAAAACGTAAAAAGCCAACAATCTAATAACTGAAATACAGAAGGTTGATATCAGAATGTTGAATATCAGGATTGTGCCTTTATTTAATCATAATAGTGCTCCAGTAAGCATGTAAACACCCAAGTACAACATCCTCCAACCACAGTGTAACAGTAGTACCCCAAATGCAACACGTACACAGTGCACAATCCATATAGTCCCAATACGAACCACATAGTGACAAAGGAATAGTGACACCTTCAGAAGCCACGCTGTTGGAATAGTTACCCCTTCAGAAGCGGTGCTATTGCTGTGAGTAAGTCCAAACAACCATACATTACTCTGTTCTGTAGCACATTTTCAAACTGCCCATGACGTTTTATAACATGCCGGTGAAGGCGGACAACCACATGACATACGAGCCAGTAACTCCTATACCCTGTCCTGTTCTCTAGCTAAGACATGCATCAATACACACAGGTCGGTGGTTCTGCTTCCCAACAGTGATTTTAATCTGTGGTGCCACGGTTCAACACTGTTTTGTGTTCGTAGAATGAAGAGAGCATTCAATGCATACACATTCCAAAACGATATGGGAAAGAGTGGGGGAAATCTACCGCATGTTGTTGTTCTCGTAGCAAATTTACGAGCCTTACCAAACACATACCAGTCTCCAAAGTATCTCAGTAGGTCTTTCCACTTACATGGAAATGAGTCCTTCAACAGATTGAACCTCCTCTTCCAGTAAGAATGCTAGGGCAACAAGAGATGTAACTGCCAACTGGAATGACATGTTGGTATTATACCTATGTGCTAATCCTAGTTGCTGTACTTTACACCAGATATTCTAGCCAAAATGGAACAGGCACCCTTTGGATGTTACACTTTGTAAGTTCCCTTTAATTCTCTTGATAGCGGCTACTTCAAAGTCCCTTAACACATACTTCAACTGTGATTCACAGCCATGTTCAACCATTAATTCCAACACACAGTGCCACATATAATTATAGGCTTTAAGGGACTTTTTGCTCAACAAACAGAAAAGTAACGGTACAGACCTATTGAAGCCACCATATTTTACCAAGCCATGTATACTGCACAACTGGTGACAAGTGATCCTTTTATGAAAGAACATGCCATCCATTAACCAGATAGTGGTTGTACTAAGATCAATTAGATTCTGTACTGTAGTAAACACCACCTCCACTGTGTCTGTACCACTATCACTTAATCTTTTACTGACAAATGGTCAAGGCTTAGTGGGGAAGTCGAATAAATTAATATCCTGCAATGTACTAACACTGGAACTTTTACCTTTAGCCTGCTTTCTTCTCACCCTCCCCACTTTTTGCAACAGTGCTTTCCGATTTGGTAAATTAGGGACAATATTGCTGGATGTTGATGCTAAGGCATCAGCAACAATTACACATGGTGCGTCACGTGATAACTTGGATTTTAGCTTTAAGGTTGCACACATATTGTAACGTTGTACTTCAGATGGGTCCCCACTATGGTTATGCCCTACTGATTTTAGCAACAATTCCCCCTCGGGCACACTTTATGTAACAGTCCTACCTTTACACTTGTAGAAATATTTCCATTTGCAGCACCAATACATCTTCTCATTATTTAGTTTCTCATGGTTTAATACGCACCCATCCAGAAGTAGTGCAGGGTGTCCCTTTTGTGATTTTATTGTACTGTATACTGTGCAGATAGTTCCAAGAGCAACGGTTGGGTTCTGCCCCATGTCTGTTTGTCTTTTCAGCTAACGTCAGGGTTCTGAGGTAATGCTTGCTTGCTGTGTAGCCTATCTATGGCAGTTTTGGCTTTACAAACGTTGCGCTTTTCAATTTTCAATTTTATATATATATATATATATATATATATATATATATATATATATATATATATACATACATACATACTTGATTGTCTCATGAAACAATGAGAGAGAATCAAAAATGAAAACATCCACTAAGTAACATCCACTAAGTAAACAACCACTACGTAAAGCCAAAAAACTCAAACATGCTTGGTTTTCCATGTAAAAACAATAAAAGCTCAAAAACACTAATACTGGAAACAAATAAAAATAGAACACTAGAAAAACTATTTCAGAGTAAACTAAATCCCCCACAAACAAGTGTGCCAGTCCTGGTGTTATAATTGTAACGTATGCAATTTCTTGTTGACAGATGTCAAAGAAATTAATGTAAGTGGTTATAAGGTACAACTTAAAGGCAGATTTACTTGCAAGTCCAAATATGTAGTGTACCTAGTGTTATGTATGTCTTACAACTTATTTTATGTGGGGCGCACTACTAGGGAATTAAACAGAAGAATGTATGAGAATAAATATGCTGTGAGTATTGGAGATGAAAAAATGCATTGGGGAAGCATTATAAGGTTAACCAGTGTAAAATAGATTTCAAGTTTTGTGTTTTAGATGAAGTTTTATGTTATGACAAAAAATTGAATGCCGAGGATGAACTTGGGTGGTTGGAATATAATTGGCAAATGAGATTGCATGCTTGCCACCCACCTGGGTTAAATGAGAGGGAAGATTTTACAGCCTTCCTTAAAAGAAAGGGATTAGAAGATTAATTGGTAGTAATGTGGTCTTAATTGATTGTGTATTTAAATGTTTGAGATTTTATGTAACATTATTCAGTCTGAAGAAGTCTTACTTGGATGAAAGCGCTTACTATTTAGTGTATTTGTGTCATTAAATTCTGTTGTTTTGGTTCGTTTTCCGGTGTTTAGTTTTATTTTATTTGTTTCCGATATTAGTGTATTTTGAGTAAATGGCACTGATGTAGGAAAAGAAGGGCTTGTAGCAACCAGTGAGACAACACGGTGATACAAATTGGGTTTGCTTTAAGTGGGCATTTTTAATTGATTGATTGATTGGCATTTGTTTACTAGGAAAGAGCGACTGGGCAATAACCTGTTTTCAGCTGAAGGGTTGAAAATAAAAACATTTGATATGGATTGCCATTTTTACAATTACAATATAAAATAACAGACTTGGGAAGGTAGCCAATTTGCCATTTTATGTGTATTTTGCAATACAATATAATACTGAGTAACTGAAGTAACAATAAGATTTGGTTACATTGCAAGAGGTGAAGAGAAAAAGAGAGAGAAATAGATAGATGGAAGCAAAGGTGAGATAAGCAGGGGGAAATGTATGAATTCAGAAGAGATAAAGAGAAAAAATGGTTAGTTAAGAAATGGATTATTAATAAGATGACACAACTGTCAGAGATAAGAGACAGTGAAAACTGGTTATACCAAAAGGAATATGTGTATACAAGAGAAGAGAAAATATGTGAATGTAATTAATGGAGAAAGAAATAGATATTAATTACAAATGAGTGTGTGAAGGATATGTAGTTTGGTAGCATAGCAAGTAAGATTATTAGCAGTATAGTAGGTGATAGTAGTAAGTAAGAGAATCGGGATTATAGGCCAGAAAAATGATTAAAGCTAGAGGAAGTGAAGGGAAAGAATGGCTGCAAGAATATATAGTGAGAGACAAAACTGGTTAGAAGATGAAAATGGGGGTGAATAGGGAAAATAGATTATAAGATGGGAATAACCAGTTGAGCAACACGAGCAGAATGAGAAATAAGTTAGGATTGTTTTAAAGTCATTTTGAACATGTGGAGGATGGGTGAAGACCTGATTGTCATAGGCAGTGATTTAAAGCTTTTTTGCTACTGAATTAGAATATAGGAAATGATAACAAAAGGAATCCAGAGACAGCGCACACAATCCGCACTTTATTCAAAGTATAAAACGTCCAAAACTAGATCACAGAGTTCGTAAACGCTATTACACATCCAGTACATGTGTTTTCGTCAGCCTGTAGCTTAGACTTCATATAGGAAATGACCTACAGACTTTCTTTCATTTGTGTATGATAAGGATTTGTTCATTTTCTGTTCTTAAGAGATTTTGTGAAATATAATTTTGGAGAATTGTACTAAGAGCTGTGCAGGCTGATTGTTTATTTATGTGTGTGTGTGTGTGTGTGTGTGTGTGTGTGTGTGTGTGTGTGTGTGTGTGTGTGTGTGTGTGTGTGTGTGTGTGTGATTAATTGGGTGAATTGTAAGATGGTGACACAATTCTAAGCAGTTTAGGTACTTAATTGCAGTACAGGGATTGTTTTGATTGGGTTTGTTTGTAGCAAAACTTGCAATTGTGTTATGGTGCTGTGATAAACTGAAGGGCTGCCAGTCCAGCTAGATAGAATTTTGTAAATAATTCTATGTCATTATAAATATTAATATGATCCACATGCTTGTTTGATAAATGTAAGAAAACTGTGTTATGTGTTGAACTTCAAAAATGGAATCACATTGCAACCTGCTGGAAGAAAGCTGATAAGTAAAGAATTTTAAATCTGTGTGTGATCTCAAGCTCAGAGACAGGATGTCTGGGAAAGAAAATTCTTTCCATTGTCCTATGACACAGATAATTACTGGGTGTCACATGTAAAGTGTATTTTATTGCTGTGGCTTTCTTGCAGGTGCAGATTACAAAGAAATGTTAAATTTTAAGATCTGTAAGCCTGGGAAACTTAAGCAGAAGTGTCAAGAATGATGTATTCTGAAATGACTCAGCAGTAATGTGCATTATCAATTTAAGACTTTCTCAGAGAGAAAGATTTTACATTTTGTATTTTGTTCTGAATTTGACAACTCACCAGCGCTGTGCTTTGCGCTGTAAGTAGTATCTTAGATCTTAGTATTTCTCTTGGAGACAGATATAAATAGTAAGACTACTCTAGCTGTTTTCTATAATTATATGAGACTATCCTACAATGTGTTTTAAAGTATCTCCTGTGATTTCTGAACTCTGTTATCGCTATGCTGAATTAATGAGTATTGTCTTGTGTTTTTATTATTTATTATTAAATATTTTTAAACCTTTTAACTGTGGCTGTTTTTTGTAGAGATAGGCTACTCCTAAATAGCCAAGTCTCAGTCACACTTACCAATTGGCTAACAGTAACATTGGACAGTAGAATTGGGCACCCTTTAGTAAGGGCCTTTAGAGTAACTGATAAGAGTAGTTGGTGGCAATGATTACAACCGTATAGTCTGGGCAGAAGGGGGAATAGCTGGAGAACCTGTGCCAGCCTTCCCCAGGAGTGTCTGCGTGTTTGCATATAACTCAACTCTCAAAGTGTGTGTGTGTGTGTGTGTGTGTGTGTGTGTGTGTGTGTGTGTGTGTGTGTGTGTGTGTGTGTGTGTGTGTGTGTGTGTATGTGTGTGTGTGTCAGCTACATGAAGCACTGGTTGGACAGAGAGGATACTGAAGGTTTTGGTTTGACTGCTCATCTGAGATCTAAACCCTATAGCTGTACCAGTGGGGAGTCTTATTAGGGATCTGGAGAGAAAGGGAGAAACCAGCCCCAGACTGACTGTGATCTCTGTGTGCTCTTAAGGGAAATTTTACTTTAGTGTGGGTTTACTTGTTATCCTCCCAATGTGGACGCTCCTCACTGGTGCTAGTGGTGAGGATTGAGGCTCCTTGATTACTGGGCCTGTGCACGGGTGTCACATATTAATAGGTAGCAGTGGTGGGATATCCACATCAAATATTAATTGGTTGATAGTGGTGAGTTAGCCACATCACATATTAATTGGCTTGCAGTGGTGTGAATAGTGAATTCCTGTAGTTTGTGTACAGTGATCACTGAAGGTGTTTTTGTACTCTAAATCAGCTATGCAGTGAACATTCAGAGTTGAGATCACAATTGCTTTATTTCTTTTGTTATCTTAGTTAGTCAGGGAGAGCAGGCAAGCATGTCAGTAGAGGAGTATGGAAAGCTGACAAGGAGCCAGTTGGCTGAGATGTGCCATACTAAAGGACTGGTGCATGGAAACCTGACTAAGGCAGACATGATTGCAGCTTTGGTCACAGCTGCATCTGAGAATAGCAACCAGGAAGATGATCAGACTGGCCATGGAGATGCACAACACTCAGAGAATGGACAGCTCAGCCTTTCTACAGAGGACTTAAAAGTCCATCTGGAATTAAAGTGACTTGAATTGGAAGCTAAGCGTTTGGAAATAGAAGCAGCAGAGAGACTGAGGCATCTTGAGACTGAGGAAAATGAGAAACTGCTACACCTAGAAGCTGAGAAGAAGGAGAGACAGAGGCAACATGAAAAGGAGATGCTGACTCTTTGCCAGAGTCATGGAGGAAATGGGGAAGGGAGTAACTGGACCCCAGAAGAACAAAAGGTCAGTAAATTTCTTCCACAATTTACAGAGGGGGATCATTTTGATAGTTTAATTTATATGTTTGAGAGGGTATGTAAACAGTATGATGTTAACCAAATGCTCTGGGTACGGTCCCTGACCCCCTTACTCCATGGTAAACCTGTAACTGTTTTATCCAAACTGTCTGACAATGATTTCTTAAATTATAATGCTGTAAAGAATTGTTTGCTAGAATTTTTTAAACTAACACCTGAAGCTTATAGGAAAAAGTTTTGTGAGCATAGATGCAAGACAGATGAAAGTGTGTGTGAATATGTTGCAGAACTAAGCACTTATTTTCATAGGTCAGTGAGTAGATGTCAGGTCACCACTTTTAAAAGGCTGGCAGACCTTTTGGTGAGGGAACAAGCCCTTAGTACTTTGCCTGAGGATCATGAGGATCTGGTTAGCTGATAGACAATGCTCTACTGCAGATGAGTTTGGGAAGAAGGGAGACCTATACCTAGCAAGCAGGGCATCACTGCACAGGAAAGGGACCCCCAGTACTGCTCATGGGTCTAAGGGAACACATGGTGAACAGCCCAACAGAATCTTACAGTAGCAGGGGAAGCCACTAGTTCAGGTACACATCCAGGACCTAGGGTTAAATGTTTTAAATGCAACCAGTGGGGCCATGTAGCATACAGATGTACATGGAGGCAAGGTGGGGAACAAAAGTTAGTAGAGCCAGTAAGTGGGAATGACAAAATGCCACAAGTAGGTTGTCATGAGACATCAAGGGTACCAGACTATCACAAGAGGTTATATCCTATCATAGTGAATGGCAAAGAGGCCATTGCTAAGAGAGACACAGCTCTGAAAAAAACATTGTGAAGCCTGCAATGGTTACAGAGGAGCACTACTTGCCTGAGCAGCTTACTCCAGCCAGAGCTTTAGAAGGGACCCCATTCCATATACCTTTGATTAGGGTTCACCTTGACTGGGAGGGTGGAAAAGGAAGCAAGCAAGTAGGTGTGTTTGAGGACATCCCTGCAGATGTCCTGATAGGGAATGATTTTGATAATGCAGTAGCATTTGATCATGCAGTTACATGCAGTCATTGTAAATATTAATATGATCCACAGGCTTGTTTGACAAATGTAAGAAAATTGTGTTATGCGCTGAACTGTAACCACAGTGCACCCTGCTGGAAGAAGGCTGATAAGCAAAGAATTTTACAAGTGTGTGTGATCTCAAGCTCAGAGACAGGATGTCTGGGCCAGGAAAATATTTCTATTGTCCTAAAACAGAGATAATTACTAGGTTTCACATGTAAAGTGTCTTTTATTGCTGTGGCTTCCTGGCAGGTGCAGACTACAAATAAATGTTAAGTGTTAAGTTCTGTGAGTCTGGGAACTGTAAGGAGAAGTGTCAAGAATGATGTAATCTGAAATGACTCAGCAGTAATGTGCATTATCAATTTAAGACTTTCTCAGAGAGAAAGATTTTACATTTTGTATTTTGTTCTGAATTTGACAACTCACCAGCACTGTGCTTTGCGCTGTAAGTAGTATCTTAGATCTTAGTATTTCTCTTGGAGACAGATATAAATAGTAAGACTACTCTAGCTGTTTTCTATAATTATATGAGACTGTCCTACAATGTGTTTTAAAGTATCTCCTGTGATTTCTGAACTCTGTTATCGCTATGCTGAATTAATGAGTATTATCTTGTGTTTTTATTATTTATTATTAAATATTTTTAAACCTTTTAACTGTGGCAGTTTGTGTAGAGATAATTTAAGCTCTTATCATACTTACATGTATTTGGTGATACTGTATAGGCTACTCCTAAATAGCCTTCAAGTCTCAGTCACACTTACCAATTGGATAACAGTAACATTGCACAGTAGAATTGAACACCCTTTGGTAAATGTCTTTAGAGTAGCTGATAAGAGTAGTTAGTGGCAGTGATTACTACCGTATAGTCTGGGCAGAATGGGGCATAGCTGGAGAACCTGTGCCAGCCTTCTCCAGGAGTGTCTGTGTGTGTATATAACTCAAATCTCAAAGTGTGTGTGTGAGCTACTTAGGCAAAGACACGAAGCACTGGTTGGACAGGCAGGGTACTGGAGGTTTTGGCTTAACCTCTCGGTTGAGATCTGAACCCTATAGCTGTGCCAGTGGGGTGTCTTACTGGAGATCTGGAGAGAAAGGGAGAAACCAGCCTCAGACTGACTGATCTCTGCATGCTCTTAAGAAAATTTTACTTTACTGTGTGTTTACTTGTTATCCTCCCAATATGGAAGCTCCTCACTGGTGCTAGTGGTGAGGATTGAGGCTCCTTGATTACTGGGCCAGTGCACGGGCATCACAAGTGTTAGTCAATTTTAGTTTTTAGAGTGGTTTGGAGGTTTGTAAGGATGGTTTCTCCATATAGAAGTGATGGTAGCAGGTAAGATTTAGCTATGGTTACTTTAGTTTAATTGTGAGGAAGTTTTTTTGTTCTGTAGTGCATTCCTAACTTTTTGTGTGGTTTTTAACTACATTTAGAATATCTGTGGTAATATCAAGCAAATTCAGTATGAGATATTACTTCAATGTCAGTGTTATTTAAGGAGGCGATTTTTACATATGAATGCTTGTCCAGTGTAAAAGGGGATGGGCAGGAGAAGTTAGACTACTAAGGTTAGAATAACAGTTAGTTGAGAGGGGTGGTTGGATCAGGCTTAGGACTTAAGGAATAAAATAGGAGCTTTCATTAAGCAGGATATGATATAATCAGTAGAGGGTGGGAGGGATACTTAAGGGAGGGAGGTAGAAATGTTCCGTCTCTTGGCAGAAGTATTTGTGAAGAGTACTTCAGTTATCTGAGCTCAAGTGACCAATGGTGGTGTCAGATATTAAATTTAAGAAGTAAGGTGGATTTTTTATGATAGGCAGTAGGAAGGTTTTTTTGGGTAGATTTTTTGAAAAGACGGCCAGATTAAGGGACAGGTAGGCTGTAGACTGGCTATGTGATAGAGGTGTGTGGAATCAGAGAACTCTTGTTAGTAGAGGGCTAGGGTTAGGCAGATGTTGGAAGGTCTCCACAGTTTAGTGCAAGGCTATCTGGGTGGGTCTAACAGCTGGAGTTTGCTTTCAAATGTTCTGCTAAAGAAGGATAAAAACTGATAGCTAAAAAGTGGAGACAGTAATGGTAATGATAGCAGAGAGTTGGGAGATGAGTTAGTCTGTAAAAAGCTGAATAGCAACTGTTGTTTGAGTTTTTTTCCTGCTTACCTGGGGGGGACTTGATTTTCCCTGGAGTTAACCCTGATGGGCAGCTGTTGTGGCCATTACTTTGCAGCCAGTTCATGCAAGGAAGTACTTTATGTAAAATAGCACTTGGTTGCCTGGGGCAGAGTGCCAGATTCTGACTCATACTTTGCTGTCCCACATAAATGTTATGTTTTTCTGGCAAATCAGTGGCATTTTTAGTCATCAGTGAGGACAGAATGTGGAGTTTCAAGATTCATATCCTAAAAAAATCATTGTACTGAAACACATATTTTTACTTAATACATTTTGTTTCTTGCCCCCCCCCCCCCCCAGCTGCTTTACCTCTCTAAAGTGGATTACCTCTTATTGACTGTCAGTTTGCCATGGGTGGTGCCAAGGTTGGGTAGTTCACAGGTAGAAGAAAGCCGCAGAAGACATTTGGCAGTGGTGGTTTACTGGCTATTCAGTGGCAGGATTAGGTGCTAGACATCTCATGTGGATCAAAGCCTGGCGATGCTTAAAAGTGGCTTGGCATTAACAGCCTTTCAGCTATGTATATCAAAGGCTTAGCATGCTCAGGCTGGTCCCATCCACTTGACTCATTGGGGGCATACATCCTAAGTGTTTAGAATCTAACAATATGTTCTGACTGTTGCATCATAATTTGGCTGTTTCTCATAAAAAATGTGGTTCTGTGATAAATCATCAAGGATTAGAGTCTATAAATAATGACGGCCATATGAGTGTCAGACTATTTTCTTTCGGAAAATGAATGCCAATGCATAACCTATTCTAGCAACCTTTTAAGCTTGTCAGAGAAATATTTAAAATCTGCCTTAAATTTGGGTCTTCATCCCCCACCCCCCTTACACATTAGTCAGCTTTGCCTAGAATTGCTGTGCTAAGGAATTGAGAGGAATGTTTGAGGGGGTGAAGGGCTGCAGCAGGGGCTGGTCTTGGCAATCAGTTACTCCGTATTATGCAAAGAGGGAAGGGACATGGCTGGGGTGTACTATGGCTTAAAAACGTATAGGGTCCTTCACTGTTACATTCTGGAAGTGTTTTTCATACTGTCTGTGTCAAGGTTTTCACAAGTCCATGCGTTGTAGTACTAAATCATATTAATTTGAAAAAGAATTTTATAAATAATGCACAATCCATTAAAGCAGCAAGTAGGTTCCACATCTTGGTGAGTTGCTATGCAGTATGAGAAATAATATGCCATGTCTCTGATACAGAGGCTGAGTGTTATGTTTGTAGCAAGGATAGTTCGGTCTCAAGGGGAGAGGTTAAGAAAGAACATTTATTGTGTCTTATTAAAAAGAAAGAAAAGACATTTGAAATATGAATAATGAGCAATGTCTGCACAGGCATAATGAACAGTGGGGAGCTGAGTTACAGTAGTGATGTATGTCAGGCGTATAGATCGCTCTAGGTTAGATATGGCAGAGTACGATTGGGGCAGTATCCAAGCCTCACATTTTCATGGTGCTTCTCTTTGTTTAGCTGCAATTAGCAGTGCCCTGTATAGACACAAAAGCCTAGAAGCTCTGTTTTTCCCTAAACAGCTGTCAGTGAAACCCTTCCCACCTTTTCTACTGCTCTATGAGCAACTCAGTTATGCACTGACCAGCATTGCTTTATTGATCAACTTTAGACTACGCAAAGTATTGCCCTCTTGTAGTCTTGGCGCTACCAGCACAGTCCTGTCAAATTAACCCATTCCCTTCCCTAATAAAACATATAGTAAGAGCCTGTTATAATGGATGGGCAGTTTCCCATCATCTCTCTGGCCAGCCTTATAGACTGAGGCATGCTGAGGCAATGTAGCTTTCAAATGTTCTGCTAAAGAAGGATAAAAACTGATAGCTAAAAGTGGAGACAGTAATGGTAATGATAGCAGAGGGTTGGGAGTTGAGTTAGTCTGTAAAGAGCTGAATAGCAACTGTTCTTTGAGATTTATTCCTGCTTACCTGGGGGGGGGGGACTTGATTTTCCCTGGAGTTAACCCTGACGGCAACCACTTACTTCTGAAACAAACAGATATTTTATGTGAGAGATGTAGTTACACTATGAAATTGGAGGCAACACTCTCACATAAAGACAAATCAAGTGCCAAACAGTTGTCAGCACACACACAGACTTCCCACACTAAATAAGGACATGACACATAAACCTACATATACTCAATAGTAAATTACGATCAGAGACCTCCCAAATGGAAACCACTTACACACATAACAATGCAAAAAAAAAAAAAAACAACCAGAACTTATAACACATATACATCAGTGTTTTAACAAACACACCTATAAGGCATAACACCAGCAAACTTAATGTACTGGCCATAGGTGACTCCATTGTAAGACACATGGATGTTCCCCTTACCAGGCTAGATAAGGAGTAGGCTATGGTTAGCAGCCAAGGATGATGCCACAATTCAAACAAAAAATGACTGAATTTAACAATTGGCTTAGCTTCTGGTGTCAGTCCAAGGGGATCCAATATATGTCAGCCTGGGAAGACATGGCCGTCAAGCCATGCTGCTTTGCCAGAGATAGTCTGCACCTATCTCCTCTCAGCTTTAAGATACTGGCAAAGGCATCAGCCATGCATATTGTGCTTTTTTTTTTTGGCACTGTCAAAATAACCAACCTCTCAACTTAACAAATCCTCTCTAGATAAACTCAAGGTACTGCTTAATGCTAGGAGTCTAAACAAGAAACTGCTCTCCCTGGAAGCACTTCTCTCTTTTGAATATGCTGATGTCTGTGCAGTCACCGAGACATGGTTCAAAGGCACAGAAAGCTCCCCAACTATGCAGAGCTAGAATGCCTTCCATACATTCAGATCACAAACTGAGCATGAAAGAACCAAAGGAGGAGGTGTATCCATCTCCATTAAGGATAAGTACACCCTGAGACTGGTCAAACAGCATGATTTTCTTAAGCTAGTCTATGTCCAATTAAATATAGGCAAAGCCCCCTATCACATCATAGCTAGCTATAAGTCCCCCATCATGAAACAAGAAAACCATACTGGATACCTGGACTTACTGGAATTACTTGCCATACATCCCATCACCTTACTCATGGATGATTTTAATTATCCTACCATAGACTGGGAAATATACATGACCACAAACATGCTGGCTCAGAGGTTCTTGGAATTTGTCAAAGCAAATGCTTAGGGAAAGCTAGTCAACACACCCACAAGAGTCTCAAATGTTCTAAACACAGTACTCACTAACATGGGAGAGCATTGCACCACCCCCATGTGATATCTTCCCTGGTAAGATTGGAGCATAAATCAGTCTTGTTCAATGTAATTATAAGAGCAGATACCACATCAAGCTCAAAAATGCTTAATAACTTTTCAAAGACAAACTACCTCCTACTAAGTGATGGTATAAGAAGTTTCAAAGCCCCATAGAATGCAGATAAGATAGACTCCTATGCAGAGGTGTACATCAATACCCTGTATAACCACTCAACCAGTTGTACAGAATCAGCTGTACCTGACAGGATCAAAACCAGGTCTTGCCAAAAAAACAAGCCACCCTGGTGGACCCCTAGTATAAACAGGCTATGCAACAAGAGAAAGAAACTATTGTCCAAGAACAAGAGGGAACTGACTCAGCAGAGGAAGAAATTCCTCTCTGTCTTAAACAAACAAATCAGAAATCTTGTGAAGTCCTCCATAGCTAATTTCATAGCAAAAATAGCCTCCCTAACTAAGGATAATCACAAGGCATTCTTTAACTACTTCTAAAAACTAAAAGGGAATACCCAGCTATATGCTGAACTGGTTGTGGATGGCACCATCTATACTCAACTTGAGGTAATAGTCAACTTGCTAGCAGACAGATTTGGAGCAAACTTCACCCCCCCCCCCCGTTCCCTCAAGTCATCCTGCAAAGTATACCTGCCACAATTTCTCAGCTTATTATCTCAAGAGAACAGATTAACTTGGCACTCTCCAAGGTCAAAAACATGGCATAAGTGGGACCAGAAAACATTGCAGGTTGCCTTTCAAACAAATTAAAATATGACCTAGCAGACCCACTTGGATCTCTGTTTAACCACAGTCTGCAAACTGGCTATGTTCTGGCAGAATGGAGGACAGGAACAGTAATTCCTCTGCACAAAGGGGGACCATCAACTGACCTTTGGAATTATAGGCCCATAAGCTTGAATAGCCTCATATGCAAGGCCATGGAAAGAATCATTATGAACCTTATTAACAAGGATATAGGTAACCTCCAAACTCTGGACCCAATCCAGTTCAGATTCATTAAAGGCAGATCATGACTGTAAAACATGGTTGACTTCCTTGAGAAAATCACCAAGGCTCTGGACGAGGGAAAGACAGTGCATACCACCTATCTTGACCTAGCCAAGTAATTTGACACAATCCACCACTCAGGTATTATAGACAAACTCTTCTAATTGAAAATTAACCCCTACATTACCATATGGGTAGCCAACTGGCTCATTGATAGGACATATGCCAAAGTGGGTGACTTCACCTCTAGCAAAAGACCATTCACCAGTAGCGTATCACAGGGTTCTGTGATGGACTCCTTACTGTTTAGAATTTACTTCTCAGAAGTCCAGGCAAACTTGGATAGCCTGTGGTTGACCAAGTTCCCTGATGACTGCAAATTGGGAGCAATCATTGAGTCCCCCAATGATTTAATATACTGCAGACAGGGCTAATGCAGACAAATGATTAGTGCCAAAGCCACAGATTAAAGCTAAATGCAAAAAACTGCATTGTTATTCCCTTTGGGAAAGCTGTCATACCTGCTAATTGTATTATAGACAGCATCCACTGAATTTTGACCCAGTGGTACTTGATCTGGGTACTCAGGTTGATAGCAACCTGAACGTTGACCACTATGTATCCACAATAGTAAGGAAATCGTTCTATATGGCACATCTTGTAAGTAAATGCATAGAATCTAGATCTAAGGATGTTATAATTCCATTATACTTGGCCCTCATCAGAGCAATAATTGAGTACAATGCTCCCTTTTGCATGTACCTCACCAGACACCTGCAACAACTGGAGAGACCACAGCTGTATCTCACCAAGAAATTGCAGGGTATACAAAAAATGTCTTAAGTGGAAAGACTGAAAGCCTTGTCACTGTATTCTGTTTCCTATAGGTTGCAAAAGGGTGACCCGTGTCTTGCTTACAGGGAAGTCTCTAACCCAGCCCTGATGAAAAAGCTACATATTTGTAAATCAGACTGCACAAGGGTCACTTGCTTCAGGGATCTTAACCTAATCAATGACATAGGTTCATAGGTTAGTACTAAGCTAACTGCCCTTGTGAGCCATTCCAAGCCTAGCCAATTGTCCCTTGTGAGACACAAACCGTGCACTTTGTGTTTGTAAGGCAAACATCTTAACCATTAGGCCACCTTCCCAACCCAACATGAATAGGTCATGCTGGATAGATAGACACATCTCCCAGGGACTGCCACTTCTCTTGAACAAGCTTCCAGTTCACGTGAAACAGAGTACCTCCCTGACCCTTTTCATATGTAAACTAGATCAATGGATGGGTGACCAGAAATTCACTCCTGGGGTGCTGCCCATGTCTCTCCTGGACAAAGGAAGTTATTATTAACTACCATAGTGAGGACTGATTAGAAGCCCTTAAAGTCAGGGTGAGGAAGGTCATATAACTAATTGGGTTATTACATTTTGATTGTAGGGCCATAGGGCCAGGTAAGGCCTTACCTAACCCATTGGAAAACATGTTGACAGATGTTAAGAGTTTATCAAAACAATCCTGTCTTAGTTTGTGATTTATTGATCTTTACTGATAAAAGAGGTGCAGCTGCGAGCTACAGTGAGCAGAAGCTACTGCGCACATTCACACATGATGTAAAAGAATTCCAGGTTTTGTGCGACTTTCACAACTTTTATGGTCAGAGCAACAACTTTACTGTACTTAGTTTAATATTTAGTTGTATATCGTTTATGATTTTTTTTTTCATAAAAGTTTATTTAAATTCTCTTTGAATTCTGTGTTAAGTGACTTTGATTATTGTTTTCTTTTAGAATTCTTTATTCATTTGCAGCTAAATATGAATTCCTTAAATGAGTATGTGATTAATGGTTTGGTAAAGCACAACTATTTTGTACAGTGCACTGAAACTGAATGCTTTGTTTATTTAAAGGCAGCACCTGATAACACTGCGTCAAAAGTTTGATGATTTTCTTACCATTATTAGCAGTAAATCCAGACTTACTGATGATGATTGCACTTGTGCAATTGGCACAGTTTGGAGTGCTGTTGTTATGTATATTAATGACTGTGCTGATGAAATAAATATTGTTAGGGAAAGAGTAAATAGAATATATTTAGGAATGGAGGTGTCTATTGCCTGTAAAGATCACTCAACCTGTACTGAACAAGATGATACCACTGATAACTTTGGAATTCTAAATACAAGTATTCAGTAATCTGAGAATTCAGAGAGTATTGAAGGAGATAATTTATTTATTTATTTAGCATTTATTTACTGGGAAAGTCTGACTTGGAATAAAGCCAATTTCCAGCAGCAGCCCAGGGAGAAACACTCCAGATGTAGGTCTTTATACAAAAATATATAAAAAAGAAAGAAAGAAAGAACTTCACAACAAATAACAAGGAATAAAAATAAAATGATAAATGTCTGCAAAGCAAAAAGAATGCATAAAAAGCACACTGCTTTGTTATTTAACACAGATTACAGGGAATGATGACCTTTTCCTATCAGGCAACCTTCAGGCTACAGAAAAGGCATAATTTTGTAAAAGCAAACATAGAAAAAAACAGGTAAGGAACAGGTAAAAAGAATGAAATCAAAACTGAATGTGTAAGGACTGAAGAGCATTACTGTAAGAAAAAAGTGGAGAAAGACAGACACTGACAGCATGTCTCAAGCTGGAAGAGAACTGCATGCTTGCAAACGTGATAAGCAATGAAAAACAGTGGGATTAATAAGACTAATGGCATTGAGATCATGCCTTTCTAACAATTGAGAGAGCAGATTTTACTGAATTAAAATCTGAAGATTCTTCAGATTTGGTCAGAAAAGATATTGTTGTAATTGGACATTCAATCATTACACAAACTGATACTTGGCATTTGCAGAGAAGATACTGAACATCAAATAGTGTTATCCTTGCCAGGAGCAAAAACAGAGGATGAGAGACAAGCCTTGGAATGTGTTAATGCATGGAAGTACAGATCTGTTTTTATTCATGTTTTATTCATTTGGGCGGTGCAGTGGTACAGTGGTTAATGTTGTCGCCTCACAGCAAGAGGTTCTCTGGTTCAATTCTCAACTGATGTGCCTACTGTGTGGAGTTTGCATGTTCTCCCTGCATCTGCGTGGGTTTCCTCCAGGTACTCTGGTTTCCTCCCACATTCTAAAGACATGCGTCTGAAGCATTTCCCCTGGGCCTCCACTGAAAACAGGCTCTGTGGAGCCTAGTCGGTCTTTCCTGGTCAACAAATGTTAAATAATTAAAAATAAAATGTTGGTACAAATGATCTCATCTGCAAGGACTCTTTGACTGTTAGTAGGGAACTTATATCCCTCTTAGATTTTTAACAAATCACATATAGAAGGGAAAATCAGGTTACTGTAAGTGAAAAGGTGTTTTAGGTAAATATCTACATGGAAAACATGTCTCATTTAAAAAAATGGAAATGTGTAGAGCATCCAGGCCTAGTTTTGGGTACACGTGTTCAGACAGGATGGTGTTCACTTACCAAGATCAAAGAATAGAATTATTGCAGCAGATATTTTGCAATATTTGACAAACACAAGGCAGGTTTTTTTGCCAGGTTGAAAATTTAACAGCACCCAGATAGCAACATTTGATACATCTATGATAGGTGTTAATGCTATAACCATTACGAATAAATGTTTTTTATTAGAAAATTTCCCACATTCCCACAAGACTGAAGTTATTGTTTGTAAAACATGGTGAAAAACAATGACTGAAAAACAGTTCTGTCAGGTTACAAATGTTTTTCTTGTAAAAGATCTAACAAAAAAAAATCAGGTGGTGTTCTTACGATACTTATTAAAGATAGTTATGACTTAGTTATTATATGTTCAGTTTTAACACCAACAGTACAGATTGTATAGCTGTGACAGTAAAGGCAGCCTTGGAACATATAACAATTGTTGGAGTGTATAGTCCACATCCACCAAAGTCAAGTACTTATGACCTAGAGAAATTCATACATTTCTTGTATTAAACACAAGATGGAAGAATAATACTGGCTTGAGACTTAAATTTACCAGAAATAGACTAGAATAATATTGATTCAACAACATTAAGAAGGAAATTATTCACAACATATGTTCATAGCTCTCAACTTTCCAGATTTTTGCAGAATGTCCAGATTTTGACGAGTAAATGGGCATGCCTTCGTTGAAGGTTGAATGTTGAGCTAGCACCTCGGCGTTTGTGAAAATCTACTGCCATTCATTAGCGGACCAGAGTTCCGCTGTGGCGACCCCTAACTGGGAAAAGCCAAAAGACAAACAACAACATTTTCAGTTTGTTCCACATAAAATTTGTGGTTCTCTGGCAAATCATTGAGGATTGATTGAAGTTATTAAATAATACTAATTAATGACATATATTTGAGTTTCAGACTTCATATCCTTCAGAAAAATATATAATAATGTAAAATCTGTCATTCTGTCAACCTTGTAAGTTTATAGGAGCAATATTTGAAATCTGTCCATATTTTTGGGACTTTGTCCCCCATTGTTTCTGGTTTTACCCAGATTTCTTGCATTGAGAGGTTGAGAGGTATGCATACCCTAAAGGGCCCATATCTATATAGGAAGAATGCAGAGTTCCTGTAATTACAACTACGCAGGTAAAAGCTGCACTCTCTAAAGCCAAAAACACAGCATCCATGGGACTGGACAACATCCCAGGCTGCGTTTAACACGAACTTCAGAATGAACTGGCTCCCCACTTAAGCACCATGTTCAATAATAGCCTTGCATCAGGCTTTGTGCCCACTGAATGGCACACAGCAACAGTTATCCACTCCACAAAGGGGGAGCCACCACTGATCCCGGGAACTATCGACCTATTAGCCTGATGAGCCTGATCTGTAAGGCCATGGTATGTATCATCATGGAACCCGTAAACAAAGACATTGGCAACCTCCAAACTCTGGATCCCATCCAGTTCGGGTTTGTGAAAGGCAGATCATGCCTCCTGAACCTGATCGACTTCTTTGAAGTAGTCACCAAAGTCGTAGATGAGTTAAAGGTGGTTCACACAGCCTATCTTGATCTCGACAAGGCTTTCAACACCATCCCCCATTCTGGAATTATAGCTATACTCACTAAACTAGGTATAAATCCCTACTTCACAAGATGGGTTGCCAACTGGCTCACTGACAGAGCCCACATTGTAAAAGTTGCAGACTCCAAATCTGAAGTCAAAGCAGTGACAAGTGGAGTACCACAGGGTTCCATCCTGGCACTTCTACTGTTTGGTATCTACTTCTCTGAAGTACATGCTAACACAGAAGGCCTCTGGCTAACGAAGGTCACAGATGACTGCAAACTAGGAGCCATAGTCAAGTCCCTAAAGGATGTGGACATCCTACAGAAGAGCCTCGCTGAGACAGATGCCTGGTGTCAGAGCCATGGCCTCAAGCTCAATGCCAAAAAGTGCAGTGTCATCCCCTTTGGTAAGAACTCTGTAGCCATGAACTACCACACAGGCAGCAATCTACTTAACACCGAATTTGTGAAAAGAGACCTTGGGACCCAGGTGGACAGTAGTCTCTCCTTTGATAGTCACATCGCCACAGTAGTCAGGAAGTCCATCTACGTGGCACACCTCATCATAAAAGGGTTCTCATCCAAGAAAAAAGAGTTAATTGTTCCCCTCTACCCGACACTCATTAGACCCATTATAGAGTACAACGCCCCTTTTGGAATATACCTCACAAGACATCTGCAGCAGCTGGAAAGGCCACAGAAGTATCTCACAAAGAGGATTACTGGCCTCAAACAAATGCCCTACACTGGCCACCTCAAAAAACTCCAGCTTTACTCCGTAGCATATCGCCTTTGCTGAGGTGATCTCTGCCTAATATATAAAGCTATGTCAAACCCAGAGCTGTTGGACATGCTACGTCCAAAGAAATCCCAATCCCTCCGAGCTACACGCTCTAGGGACATAAACATTGTCACCACAATAAACAGGACATGCTGGAGGGATAGATTCCTGTCCCAGAGACTTCCCATACTCTGGAACAGGCTACCCATCTATGGCAAGCAAAGTTCTTCATTAGGACTCTTCAAGAAAAATCTTGATTAGTGGTTGTGAAATAGGAAACACACCCCAGGGATCACTTCTGTGTCTCAGCTTGACACTGGCACAGGAAAATAACTTTCTTGGGTTGCGTATGTCAGGGAAAGTACAGTTGTGTACCTACCATAAATGTAGATGTTCGAGTGTATTCACTGTTGCAGTCATTACACTTTGGTTATCCTGCTGGCAGGCTACCTGCAGTCGGCCTGAATTCCAAAGTCCTGGTCCAGTGTCGGTTGCTGTCGCCTCTTCCCTGATGTCAGTGCGCCAGGGGTATAAAAGATGCAGTCGATGCCATTTTCTTCAGTTTTTCTTGCCCCAGATGTCAGGTGCCCCCAAAAGGGTAGGCTAAAAACATTGCTTATAAAAGCATGCACTATAATAAACAATACCTTCATCTACAAGCAAATACACCACATAGGTTATATAGGATAGAGAAGTACAGATAAGTCCCAGCAAAGAAAGGGGGATGGCGGGTGGGTAACCTGGACGGCAACAGTGAATACACTCGAACATCTACATTTATGGTAGGTACACAATTGTACTATGCTCATCGTGTTTCACTGTTGCAGTCATTACACTTGGGTTGAATCCCAAAGCTGAGGTTGGGCGGCTGGGTCTAAATAGAATTAGGAGTGGCTATAAGGCCCTTTAGAACTGCAGAGGCAAAGCCTGCTCTGGATTTAGAGTAAAGAGATAAGTGGTAGTGCTTAGTAATAGTGTGCACTGAAGTCCAAGTTGAAGCCTCCAAAATATCCTTGGTTGGTACTCCTCTGAGGAAGGCTGCTGCCCTGGTAGAATGTGGTCTAATGCCCTTAGGCACTGATTTGCCATGTTGTGAGTAGCAGAAATTAATGCAGTGTCCTATCCATTTTGAAATAGTCTGCTTTGAGGCAGCCTTTCCTTGTGATACTGCAGCATATGCCACTAAAAGTTGCTCAGTTTTTCTGAAAGTTTTAGCTTTGTCCAAGTAGAAGCGTAACTGTCTGTGTATGTCCAAAGAATGCAGAAGTCTCTCCCCTTTATTCTGTGGGTTTGGGTAAAAGGTAGGCAAATGAATGGTTTGGTTAAGAGCCACACTGGACACTACCTTAGGCATAAATGTTGGATTTGTCCTTAATGAAACCCTGCCCAGATGGAAGATAATAAAAGGTTCCACAGCCATTAATGCCTGTAACTCTGAGACTCTTCATGCTGAAGTTATTGCTAGGAGCAGAGCTGTTTTCTATGATAAGAATTTTATCTCAGCTGTATTGGTTGGCTCAAAAGGAGGCAGTGTGAGTTTTTCCAAGACAAAATTGAGGTCCCATGCAGGTATAGGTGCTCTCCTTGGAGGTCTTATGTTTTTGGCCCCCCTGAGGAACTGCCTAAACAATGGATGTGAAAAAATAGGTGGGTCTGTATTGTAATGAGCTGAAATGGCAGAGGCATGGATCTTAATTGATGAGAAGGATAGGCCTTTATCCAGCATCTCGGTTAGATATTGTAAAATCTGAGAAATATTTGGAACAAGCATGTCAATTCCTTGTGCCTGGTTCCAAGCACAGAAACTCTTCCATTTTTCTGCATAAGATTTTCTGGTGCTGGGCTACCTGGAGTCCAAAATAACATCCATAATCACTTTAGAGAGAGGTGTATTCTGAATGGTTACACTATCCGCCATGCAGCTAGATTTATGGTTCTGAGTTGGCTGGGCAGTATCTGATTGTTTTTTTGGGTCAGGAAATGAGGAAATTGAGGCAATGTCCAGGCTAGGCCTTGAGACAAGCTCCTTAGGATTGGGTACCAGTGTTGGCGTGGCCAATCCGGGGCAATCAGTATAATTTGTGGCTTCTCTTGTCTGACCTCAAGGAGCACCTTGGGAAGGAGAGGCAGTGGAGGAAAGGCATATACTGTAAGGTTGTTCCAGCTGAATGACAAAGCATCCACTTTCCATGCTTGTTTGTGATAAGTCCTTGTGCAGAATCTCTGAAGTTGGCAGTTGTGAGGGGAGGCAAAAATATTTATGTCTGGGCATCCCCATTTCCTTGTTATCATGCTGAAGATTTGTGGATCTAGTTTCCACTCGTGAGGATCCATGAGATTTCTGCTTAGTTCGTCTGCCAGAGCATTTGTTTTTTCTGACAGGAATTGTGCTTGCAGGTGTACTTGGTAAGTCAATGCTGTGTTCCACAAAATCATTGCTTGTCTGCAGAGGGGGTAGGAATGTGTGCCACCCTGCTTGTTTATGTACCACATAACTGTGGCGTTGTCCATCCTTATCAGTAGCTGTCCTGGATGAAGTAGGTCCTTGAAGGCTGTCAGGGCATTTTGTACAGCTAGCATCTCTTTTTTATTGATGTGAAGATGCCTTTGGCTTGGGGGCCATGTGCCCTGAATACATTTTCCTGCCATGTGGGCCCCCCAGGCATAATCTGATGCATCTGTTGTTAGTGTTTGCCTGGTTGCGGGTAAAGTGAATGGCTGTCCCTTGTTGTGGTGACAGGCCTGTGACCACCATCGAAACTCCTGTTGCAGGCAGGGAATGAGTGAAATTAATGATTCCAGGCTGTGGCAATGTTGAGTCCAAACACTTTTTAGATACCATTGTAGTTTCCTCATATGCAGTCTTGCATATGGAATTAGCAGAATGCAGGAGGCCATGTAGCCCAGAGCCTGCAGAAATTTTCTTGCAGATAACTGGGTCTTTGTTGCCATGCTTTTGAAGTAAGACGCCAGTTGTCTTTGTTTGTCTGGCATGAGATAAGCCATCTGGGCAGTTGTATTTAAGCTTGCACCCAGGAATATTATCGCTTGAGAGGTTACTAGTTTTGATTTCTTTTCATTTACTGTGTACCCTAGGCAAATTAATAATCTTTTTACAAACAACAGATGCTTTAGTAGAATGTCTTTGGTCTCTGCTTGAATAAGGCAGTCATCCAAGTAGGGATATATTTGAATTCCTCTTTGTCTGCAAAATGCAATTACTGGTGCCAGGCATTTTGTGAAGACCCTGGGCACAGTAGATAAGCCAAAGGGCAGTGCAGAGAATTGGTAATGCATTGAGCCAGCTATGAATCTGAGGTATCTTCTGCAGGATTGTCTGATTGGGACATGCAGGTATGCCTCTTTGAGGTCCAAAACTACAAGCCGAGCCTTCCTGCCCAGCATGGGCAGAAGCTGCTGCAGAGTCAACATTTTGAATTTCAGAACGTCCAGAAAAGTATTCAAAATAGACAGGTCCAGAATTGGTCTCCATGCTTTGTCCTTTCTTGGTACTAAGAAAACTCTTGAGTAAAATCCTTGTCCCTGCTCTTGTTGTGGCACTGGCTGAATAGCCCTTATGTCCATGAGAGATGAAACTTGTTTTTGTGCCTCTGCCCATTGATTGTGTGGCAGGTCTGGCATACCTTTTGCCTTTGGAAGGGTGTGAAAGTGGAACCTGTAGCCCTGAGAGACTATATTTAAGACCCATTTGTCCTGGGTAATCATGTGCCAATTTTGTGAAAAAAGTGCTAGCTTTCCCACTAAGGGTGCTGCCAAAAGATAAATGCTTGGCATTGGCAGAGGGAAGTCATTGGGACTGTTTCCTATATGGCTGTTGTTTGTTTTCTCCACTTTTGGAGGTAGAAGCACCCCATTGTTTGGGCCTGTATGAGCCCTGGGGCTGTTGTCTGCCTCTTGAGTGTCTTTATCTGCCTCTTTGTGGCCTGTCTTTTCACGGGAAAGGACCAATTTTTAGAAGGCCAGTTCCTGCTAAATCTGGGTGGCTGTACCTGTAAGAAATCCTTTACTGTCTGCATAGATTTAGCTTTATCCTCCATTTTCTTCAACACCTCTTCTGCCTTAACACCAAACAAAGTATCATGCTGTAATGTAGCATCCAATAATTTTGCTTTAGCATGATCAGGCAGAGTTTGTTCCTTTAACCAAGCATGCCTACTAATGACAGAACCTGTTACAGCGGCCCTGCAAGAGGCCTCCAGTGAATCATAACCACATTGCAAAGTATGTTTTCCCACTTGTTCAGCTGCATGCAATAAATCCTGCATTTCCTTGTTTTCAAAACAATCAGAATTTGTCAACATTTTCTGTTTTAACAGAGACATTAAGTATTGCTGATATTTAAGCATATGAAACTGACAATTTAAAGCCCTTACAGCCAAGATAGCAGAAGTGTAAACTTTTCCCCCCATCTGTCCAGTGCCCTAGAATCTCTATCTGAGGGGACAGGGTTTTTTGCAGTAGCAGCTTTGACCCCTTTGGGACCCTGAGAAACAGTTTTAGGGTCAGCAGCAGGGTTTTTATATAGAAATTTATGAGACTCTGGAACTCTGTAGTATCTGTCTGGCTTAACAGGTGCAGGAGGTGAAGAGTTGGGAGACAGGCCGGACTCTAAAAATATATCATCTACAATGTCTAAAACAGGTGGAATAGCAAGAGGTCTGTGCTGAGGTAGTAAAAGAAAGTCTCTGAGCCTTTTCTTAGAATCTGAATAATCTTGGCTCTCCCAATGAAAATGCTCCCTCATGGTATGCAGGGTTTCCCCAAAAGAGTAATCCTCAGGAGGAGAAGCTGAAGGGACAGATTCTTCAGCATCAGAATCCTCATAGGGAGGAATAGATTATCCCTGTTCTAAAGAGGAGTCAGAGGAAATGGAAACCTGATCAGAGAAATCATATTCAGTGTCTTGCCTAGGCCTCTTATCAGGAGGGGGATGGGAACCCCTGATCAAAGTAATTAGGTCTTCGGCCATTTTGAGCATCTGTTTCTTAGGCTTGGAAGTCTGTCCTGGAGAATGCTGTACTTGTTTCCTTGTCTTTAAAACTGTCTTAGTCTTTGTCTTGGATGCTGAAGTTGGCTTGATATAAAGTTGTGTACAAAAAACAAACTTCCAGAACTAGTAATTACTAAAAACAAACTTCCAGAACTAGTAATACTAAAAACAAACTTCCAGAACTAGTGTTATTGACAGAATTGTATACTACAATAATAACAAAGGTGGTGATGACAACATCTTACTTGAGGCTAAAGAATGTTTATGGCAATTACGGCTAAATGCAAGTTCTAGCCCTGGTATTAACAAACATATTTCTATATCAAGTATACTAAAGTACAAGTCTCAATTTATTTTATTTTGCATGTATTAGGTTAACATCTGATAATTTAGTGTTTTAAATATTTTGTATAACAATATGAATTTTAATGTTAGTAGGAAATTCTTCAATGAATGATTTTATGCTGGATTGTATAACAATTATTTATTTTTAATAATCATTTAGATTTATATTATTACCTAGATATTTATATATGTATTTTTTACTTGTATTTACTGGTATTACATATACATAGTTTTTGACAAGGTTTTATTGCATTCACAAATTAATAAGTTTGCACAAGTCCTGGCTGTTTATGTTCATTTTTGATGTAAATATTGCTGATTGTACCTTTTAAATGAAAAATTTTTAGCTGCGTAGGTAATAATTTGTTTAATTGTTTAATTGTTTAACTATCCAATTTGTATAAGGATTTAAAAGGAGGTTCAACACAAGTATTGTCAGTACTCTGAAGATGCCCTGATGTTTGTGAGTGAAAGCGCTTAGTACAATTTTGGTTAAATAAATAAATCGGTGGTCTGCAGTTGTTCCTGGTTCGCCTTTTTTGTTTTATAAAGTTGTGTAGGTCTGAAAACACCCTCAGAAGCCGATGCCTGCTCAGTGGCTCCGGACCCATCTGAGGGATTAGTTTCCGAAGGCCCAAAACTTTGAGTATCCAGAGGCCTAGTTGTCTCCACGTGGGAGTCAGAGGCGGCCTGTGGCTCTGAGGTAGCGGGTGTCAGGGGCTGCGAAAGCGCCTCACTAAGAACCAGCAAACCGGCGACTGGCCTAGAAGAGGCTTTGTCGTCGGTTTTGGACCTCGAATGCCTGTCCTTTTCCTTTTCCTTTTCCTTGTGCTTTTTATGAACTCCAGTCATTGGCTGTTCCGACAGCATTATACAGTTAAACCTTCGGCCAAAATAATGAAATGCAAAATCGTACCGACGCTTAATAGTGCATTGGTTAAATCTAGCACAAAACCGACAACTAGCAACGTCGTGGTCAGGGCCTAGGCAAGGAATACAGTAAGAGTGAAAATCCTTATGAGGTATTTGCTTCCCACAAGAAATACATTTGATTTTGTATGTATTAGGTTAACATCTGATAATTTAGTGTTTTAAATATTTTGTATAGCAATATGAATTTTAATGTTAACTTTTTCTGACATCGGTCTGGAGCAAGAAAAAAGTTTCCCCAATGGGGTACTTAGCTTTATAGAAGACTTCGGATCTGAAATTCAATTTCGAAAATCTCAGGAGTTGGCAGACCAGCACGTGCGAACTGCTTTTGCTTCGGGCACCGCACGGCAAGAAAGACTGAAGAAAATGGTGTTGACTGCATCTTTTATACCCCTGGCGCACTGACGTCAGGGAAGAGGTGACAGCAACCGACGCCGGACCAGGACTTTGGAATTCAGGCCGACTGCGAGTAGCCTGCCAGCAAGATAATGACTGTAACAGTGAAACACAATGAACATCCTTGTTGGTTAGGCTTATGTAGGCCCTTGGGCCGATAGCCTAGTACCTACCTTTGAACCTATGAACCTATGTTCAGGAATAACAATTGCTTCAGGCTGTAAAAAAAATCCTACCAGGGAATGGCACATACCAGACATTGTTTGCATTCCTAAAGTAAATACTGTTATTTCATGGCAAGTTTTACCACTGTTGATTTACAGTGATCATGGGGTTATGCAGAATAATTTGTGTATAGATAATTCAACCAAACCAATTCACAGTAGATCGATAATATATTACATGGAAGCAAAACAGTCACTATGCAAAACTAACTGGAGTGATGCTTTCAGCAGAAAAACTGCAGAAAGAATGTGAAATGTTTTGAAAGAGAAACTGAATAAAAAAAAAATAAAAAAATATTTAACATCAGGATCTAGGCACATAACATCAGCAGGATAGATGTCCATAAGAACAAAATACTTCGTTAAGGTGAGAAACAAAAAAGGAAGAAAAAATGGCAAACAGGTTGAGCTACAACTTTGAAAACAGAAATAAACAAGTTGGACAGAAAAATTAAACATAGTGTAAGGAAAAGATAAAAAAAGAAGAAAATGTATATCAAGATATTGAGCATGATAGGAAACTATTTTATAGATACATAAAATGTGGAAGGAGTAAAGACATACAAACTGTTAAACTGTGTGTAGACTCTAAAATTTATTCTCAGACACAACAGATTATAGATACATTTACAAACTCTTATAAAAAGCAGTGTGCTCCACAAATGGGATGATAAATTGTCCTAGTGACATTTGGGTAACCTCACATAGTGCAATCAAAATAGATTATATTGAAAAAGAGCTATTTAAACTAGATCCAAGGAAAGCAAGGAGACAGAATTATTAATAATGTCCTGAGAACACTTCAGCAATAACTTACAAAACCATTATATCTCTTATTTACTTGTTGTATATATGGGGAGATTCCTCAAGACTAGACACATGCACTTGTTAAACCTGTCTTTAACAGAAAGGGGAGTAGGACAAACCCAGAGTCATATAGACCCTTAAGTTTACTTTCATGTAGTGAAAAAATAATAGAGTAGGTAATACTGGATAAGTTATCATCTGAATTGTAAAGGCTGAGACTTGAAATCATATATCAGCATACATATGTTTAAAATGGGTCTATATTAAATTATCGAACATCACGAATGTCGAATGTCTGGATTATCGAAAGTGCTGTTCATCGAGCTCTGGTTTGTGGAATTGGTGTGCAGTGAAGATCGGGAATTTTGCCCGTTCCTCACTGTAGTACGATCTCGGAGTTGGTATATATAATTAGCAGGGAATGTGGGGGGTGCAGCCCCCCACAAAACCAAGTAATGCGAATGGCACTTTTGATATTTTGGTCGTTCAACATTCGATAATTTAATATAGACCAGTTTAAAATAGCTCTATAACCACCTGTAATATAATGTTATATACCAATATAATGTAGCAGTGGTACGGCGGTAGCATTGTTACCTCACAGCAAGAGGTTCTCCCGTTCGATTTTGGCTTGGCTTGAGAGTGCCTTCCTTATGGAGTCTGCATGTCGTCCCCACAGTTGGGTAGCATTCGAAAGACATGCGTGCATAAATGGGCATGCCTTCGTTGAAGGTTGGGCGTCGAGCTGGCACCTCAGTGTTTCGTAAAAAATCTACTGCCAATCATTAGCGGACCGGAGTTCTGCTGTGGCGACCCCTTACTGGGAAAAAGACAAACAACAACAACAACCAATATAATAACAGCTATGAAAGAATTGTGCTGTGATATATATTATAATGATTTAACTTCAGCATTTTACTGAGTCACATACAAAATACTGGTCAATAAATTAGAACAACTAAGTATTGATACACTCTTGATAATATAGATAGCTGCATGGCTTACAACTGAAGGGGTGAAAAGATTTATAAAGTCTAGGAAATCAGAAATAATGAAGACAGTTTACTGTAGTAAATCCTTGTTTTTCATGTACCGTATATGTTGCTTTGGATATTTACTGTAAACCAGTTGTTGACTGTTTACCTATTTTTGTAAGTGATAAGCTATAGAACATGTGGAGCTTTTCTCCCCTGGCCTCTGCTGAAAAAGGGCTACTTAGCTCAGCTAGACAAACCCGGTCAACAAATGTAAACTAAATAAATAAATAAATAAACATTGTTAGTTATGATAGACCCAAACTTTAGAACAGAATAACAATATGGAAACCTTATAAGAAAACAAGTTTGTATAAACTGGAAAGAGTACAGCGGAAATATACCATGGACAGCCATGGGTGTGAAAATTTAAGTTACTATGAAAGACTTAAATATCTGAACTGTACAGTGTCTCATAAAGATACTTAAAAGGAGACCTTATTGAGGCATATAAGGCATTTAGAGACAACTGCCTCTGGAAATGTTTGTGTTATCTAATAGTACTAGAAAATCATCAAATAAGCTATGTACAAGATTCTACAGGAATGAGAAGTGTACCAACTGGTTCTTTGAAAGAGCAGTTGATGCATGAAATAGATTACTAAATTACATTAAAGTAAACACTAGTTTAGATATTTTTAAGAACAGCCTGGACACTTGTTAAGGGAACAACTGTTTTGGTATATTGGCAGGTCAAAAGGGCATTAATGCCCGTGCTTGAAATATATGTATGTTACTAAGGTAGTCAAGTAAGATCTAAAGATGTGAAATGAGCCTTTGGAGCAGTTAAGTAAGATCTAAAGATGTGAAATGAGCCTTTGGAGTAGTTCAGTGGTGCTGTGACGTGATAAGAATGGTGGGGTTTGTCAGATGATCTATAACTGTATACAGGTAACACCACAAGGACTAGGCATGGATTCATATTTTAAGGGGAAATGGTTTTATGTGGCTTGGCCTGACCATTGGACAGGGGAGATGAAAAAGGATATTACTTTCTTAATGCTTATGCCCATTTGGGTCATAGGAAAACTTGATGAATAGCAAGGCACTTTTTCTTTTAAGTGTATGACTTATTAGGAAAAAAACAACGTAGAAGGAAAAAAAAACAACAATCAGAACCAAATGTACTGAACAACTATATACAGTTTGTACAATATTTATAGCTCACTGTATCAAACAAAATTAAGTAAGTCATAATTAAGACAACATCCAACTTCCAGACCTTCTGTGCAATTAAACTATAGACATAAGACATCATTCAATAATTAGCAGAACCCATGAGCTCCATTGTAACAACTTCATTTGTTTTGTGAACAAATAAACATTTCCATTCCTAAGGGATGTTTACCATCTGGTGCCTGTCTTTAAAGGAATACATAACATAACTCATACGCTTCCTAAGAACCCCTTTAATCTTCTTGTATTCCAAAGTTCTTTTGGTTTTCCAATTTTTTGCATCTAATAACCTGATCACACTTGCTAATACCAAGCCTGCCCTTAGCGTAGTCTCCAGCTGGAGTGAGTTAACAAAAATCCAAAGTTTACACTCAGGTTTAACATCCATCTCAAAGGTCTATTCCAACCATTGAGTAAGGCTGAAATACGATGACAGTTTTCCATTCTGGTAATGTGGCAGTTGTACAAGTTTTAGCTAAGAAGTTTACAAGGCTGGTCACAGTAAGTCAGTTTTACATTGCAGTGGGAAGTTTATGGAGCCAAAGCCTTTGTCTATGAATCACAGTGTAAGAGGTGCATTACATTATTTGCCAAAAAACGGGAGAGAGGAACACTCCAATAAAATATTTATTAAAGTAAATAAAATACTGCATTAAACCATTATATATCAATGGAGAGTAGTTATGGCTCCATCTGTATAATCATTAAAAATATGTGATTTAATACAAAGATTACATTTTGTCAATATAGTTAAACAGACCATTGCTTACTTTCCATCATTAGGTATTTTCTTAATTCAAAGACTTTAGTAATCTGCAATCCCTGTGACATGAATGGGGTAAAATGAACAAAGTCATATCTTGTAGAGCTTTTTTTACATGACTTACACCTCTGACTCTATAAATTGGTTTAGTGATTTTGAATAACTATGCCAATTTTTTACTGTATTTTAAACAGTTTTGCAATAATTCATGATACTGAAACTGTGGTGAAAAATACTTTTAAACAGTACCCCCAAAAGTTTAGTTTCAACAGAATAAATATTTAGAAAACTTCTCATAAGAAGTTACAGCCTTAGTTGTGCACAGATATCAGCAATCAGAATAAACTGTGGGATACATAATTAGGAAAATAGTAAACATATAAAAAAGGAGAACATTAACTCATACCATGTTTTAATACTGGGACTTTTAATATACTCACTTCCAGATCCTGATGTAAGCAGTAATCCTTTTAGTTTTTCCTCCAGATTTTATGCAGTACGGTAAACCTGCACACATGTACGGCACCTTCGGTTATTCTCTTCTTATTGCTTCATAGTCTTTGGTATGTCCTGCAAAACTAGATAAGAAGCGCTTTGTTTTAGCTGCAAGCTGCCAGATACTGATACCATATCTTTTGTTTAAACTGGATTTCTGTGAACTATTTTTAGCTGACGGTCATGTCCATACTACACCATGCATACTTAATGTGTTTAATGACACATGTATACAATTCATTTCTTTATATGCAAACCATTTCCTACATATCATTGCCTGTTGCACATTTTACTTTTATCTTGAATTAAACAGATGTCTGTAATGAGAATCATCCTTGAAAGCTGCTGCACAGATTTATCAGATGTTCTTGGCAGAGCAATTGCTACCTTTTCATCAGAGACATTTGTCAAATCAGAGTGCAGTTATATGTGTGCATGTGTGTGTGTGTGTGTGTGTGTGTGTGTGTGTGTGTGTGTGTGTGTGTGTGTGCAGTGTTGTGTGAATGTGTGCGTGCATATGTGCATACATGGGTGTGCCCATGTGCCTGTGTGGCCGTGGGTGTATGTTTATATGTATGGGTGTAATTATGACTGTTGAGTGGTTGATTATTGAAATGTGAATTTCCATATTGACACATAGCTCAATTTCTAAAGTATTTAGCTTTCACATAATGCCAGCATTAGGAATGGTATCAAAGACCTTGGTCAGGACAAGACATGCCACATGCAGTGCATGGCCGCTGTCTATAAACTTTATAACCTCTTCAAAGAAATTTGCAAGCTTAAAGAGATAAGATCTGCTCCACACAAAAGAAAGTATAGATCAAGTTTAAGAAGATACTTGATATTTGAATAACCTTCCCACAGTACAAATGAATGACACCCAACTCTGAATAACCAAAATAACTTAATTTAATGATATGCTGCACTTTCATTCCAAAAGAACCTACTGTTCTGTTTAAATGAAAGCACTCAACATATCATTAAATTAAGTTATTTTTGGTTATACAGTCTTGGACGTCTTATTCACTTGTACTGCAGCAAGGTTATTTGAATTTCAGTTTGTGTGGTTGCCTTGTATGGTTCAGTTCTCAGTTTGTCTTGTGTAAGATACTTGATACCACAGTTTGCATTTAATTCCCTCAGGAAATGCATGATAATACAATAATGCAAATCCTGTTATTCTATCAGCTTTCTAAGTTTATTAAAGTAATAATTAAAATCTCTCCTTGATTTTGGATCTTTGCCCCCCCAAAAAAAGTTTTTGGATTTGTCCAGATCTATTTTGCTAAGAAGATGAGAGACATAACTGCAGCTTATTCTTGTTTTCTTTTGTTCTTATTGCTGATCTCTGTCACTCTGTACTATCCTACTCAATGCATGCTTACTCTGTCTTCCTTTATGCTGCCACTCTGTGTTTCTTTGTACAATCCTGCTAACCTGCTTGCTTACCCTGTCTTCCTTTATGCTGCTGTTACTCTGTATTATACTGCTGTACTGCCTGCTTACTTTCCCTAATCCCTTTTTGCTGCTGTCCTGCATTACTGTTTACAGTTCTGCTGTAACACCTGCTTACTCTCTCCTTCTTCTTTCTTGCTGCTGCCCTGTGTTACTCCATTCTGCTCTGCTTTGTTGACTATTTGTTTTGCCCTCCTTTTTGCGGTAGCCTGGGTTACGCTGTATTACCCTGCTGTACTGCCTGCTTACTTTGCCCTTCTTTCTGTTTGCTGCTGACCTTTGTTAGTTTGTATCACTCTGTTTTCCTGCCTGCTTACTTTGCCCTCCTTTCTTTTTGCTGCTGACCTTTGTTAGTTTGTATCACTCTGTTTTACTGCCTGCTTAATTTGCCCTTCTTTCTTTTTGCTGCTGACCTTTGTTAGTTTGTATCACTCTGTTTTACTGCCTGCTTACATTGTCCTTCTTTCTTTTTGCTGCTGACCTTTGTTAGTTTGTATCACTCTGTTTTACTGCCTGCTTACATTGTCCTTCCTTCCCACATGCTTTTCTTCCTTCCCTCTTTCCTTTGCGTTGCTGCTCTGGGTTACTCTGTATTACCCTGCAGTGCTTCCTGCTTACACTGTGTTATTTCCTTCTTCCTGCTGCCCAGTGTTACTGTGTACTGCCCAGCTGTACTCCCTGCTTACATTGTCCTCCTTCCTTCATGCTGCTGCCCAGAGTTACTATGTACTGCCCTGCAGAAACCTGCTGTTTCCCTTGCTCAATATTGCAGTCTTGTATTGCTCTGCAGAGATATGCACTGAGGGATGCAGTCCCACTGTATTAATGCTGAGAAACACTTTGACCTCTTCTTTCTGTTGACTCTTGATGCTCTGTTGGACTCGCCTGCTACCTTGGCTAGTTAAAAACATTCCTTTCCTCCTAGCTATACGAAGCACTCTATGCACACCCAGTGCTCTACAGAATAATACTTTGTGATACCAGCCATTCCCCTTCATGCTGAGACCCCACAGATTTCACATTCTACTGCTGCTGTCTCTCCACTCTCAACATATTTTGTTCTAATAAAACTGATCGCCTCTCTTCCTTGTAGTGATAATTATGGACTAATTATGTTTTGCTTTGTATATCACTGCACGGTGCTGATTATATTGTCATGCAGGTTCTAGGAATAGTGCAATTTATTTATCTTTATGCAATTTAAATCACATTTTTTATAAGGATTACTATATTATAGTACATACTGTATTCATATATATATATATATATATATATATATATATATATATATATATATATATATATATACACACACACACACACACACACACACACACATGTATGTATGTGATGTATTTACCTATTATTACTTCTGAACAATAAACTACAATTCGCCAGGCACAGTTCCATACATAATAATTTATTCAATTGTGTCCCAATGACTCCCCATCTGTGGAACAGGCTTTCTCTCCAAGTCAAGCAGAGTACCTCACTAGCCTTCTTTAAGAGGAACCTGGACGACTGGATGAGAAACAGAAACTATACCCCTGGGATCCCACCTATGTCTCTACTGGACAGGGAAAACAGGTGCTGAGTTTGTGGGAACGAGGGTGAAATTCTTGGCTAGGCTTATAAGGGCCTCCAGGCCAATAGCCTAGTATCATCCTATGAACCTATGAACATGACTTGGAAACTTAAAAGGTAATGGAACATTTCTCAGTTGATCTAGTTCATTACTTTCCCTTCACTTGAGTCAGCTTTAAATCAGGTACATATCTGAATATCCTTCATGCTGTAAGAGTCATTCTGAGTACTCAGTGAATGTTTAGAGCAGCACTTTTGATGCTAATTGCAGTCATATAACAGAAATCAAGTTGTTTGGTTGTAGAGTTCATTGTGGTGGTAGAGAATAATACTGCTGTATATGCACAAACATACTTCTCGACTGCATATATTTTGCAGAATGTCCTGATTTCTGCTTCATATTTTTGGTCATTTTTTCATAAAATTGTGTTTTTCTGGTGCAGTACTGACAAATCATTAACGATTTAAGTTACAAAATGATAACAGACATTTGAGTTTCAGACTTTATGCCCTTGAAAAAATTCATGTTAATGCAACATTTGTAATTCTATCAACTTTCTAAGTTTGTGAGAGCAAAATTTAAAAATTGTCTCTAATTGTAGGCCTTTGCCCCCCTTTTATTTATGGCTTTGTCCAGATTTCATGCTCTAAGAGGTTGAGAGGCATGACTGATACACACACACACACACACACACACACACACACACACACACACACACACACACACATACACACACACACACAAAATGCAGGGCAAGTTTCTTACAGTGTTTATTTGGGTGACTGCAGGATGTGGTAATCACAAACCATACGTAATTTAATTTTAGGTTGGAGTTTAATTAACATAGCCTTACCCTTCCTACTTTTTGAAACATACTAAAACAGGGTTCCTTGGTGAGCTCTAGGTGCATTTGAATTTCTATCATTGACTAAGCACAAGCAGTCAAATATTGCTGAATTCTTGCACCCCCTAAAAAGAAGAATCTATAAAGATTCATTGCTTCCTAGTTTCTTTTGAAACTCTTCTAGTTTTGACATTGTTTATTTCAAGTCACGGCAATTTCTCATGCAAATAAATAACCGTTGTGCTGCTTTTGAGTTCAGAAAAGAATCCTGTGCTCTTAAATATCACTGAGCTTACAAGCAAGGTCGGTCACAGAGAAAAACTATGCATTCACATTTCTTTCCATGAAGTAGTGCATGCAGCGATGGTAGAACAGATAGGTTCATAGGTTCATACTAGGCTATCTGCCCTAGGGCATTTATAAGCCTAGCCAGAGTGTGTTTGGCTTTCGCCACCCATTTTAAATTAATTTTGCTATGCCCTTTTTCGAGGTTAGTATACTGTGCCTCTGTCTAACAGTGACACAGAAGTGATACCCGGGGTAAACCTACGATCCCCCATCCACTCATCAAGATTCCTCTTGAAGAGAGTCAATGAGGAACTCTGCCTAACCTGGACTGGGATTTTATTCCAGAGTGAAGGGAGCCTCTGGGTTATGAATCGTCCCTCCAGCATGTCCTGTTTATTTCAGTGCTGCGGTTCAAGTCTCTCGAGCGCGTAGCTTGATGGGATTTGGATTTTCTGAGGTGCAGCATGTCCATTAATTCTGGGTTGGACATGGCTTTATACGTCAGGCACAGATCGCCTCTGAGCAGGCGGTATGCCACTGAGTAGAGCTGGAGTTTCTTTAACCGGGCAGCATATGGCATCTGTTTGAGCCCTTTGATCCTCTTGGTGAGGTACTTTTGGGGTCTTTCCAGTTGCTGCAATTGTCTGGTAAGGTACCATCCCAAAAGGGGCATTGTACTCAATTATGGGCCTGATGAGGGATGAGTAAAGAGGCACGATGATCTCCCCTGATCTGATGTGAATCCCTTCATGGTTAGGTGGGCTATATAAAATGTTTTTCTAACCACTTTGGCCACGTGGTTGTCAAATGAGAGATTGCTATCTACTTGGGTCCCCAGGTCCCTAATTACGTCTTCTGTACTTAATGGATTACCACCTATTTGGTAATTTGTGGGCACTTTGTTTTTGCCAAAGGGGATGACTATACACTTTTTGGCGCTTAGCTTGAGGCCATGGCTCTGGCACCAGTTGTCTGTTTCTATGAGGCCCTTTTGGAGGATGCTTGTGTCGGCTGGAGAGTCGATTATGGTGCCCAGTTTGCAGTCATCTGCGAACTTGGTCAGCCACAGTCCTTCCGTGTTGGCCTGTACCTCCGAGAAATATATACCAAACAAGAGAGGTCCCAGGACTGAGCCTTGTGGGATGCCACTTGCAACTGGTTTGGAGTCTGACATGGCTCCAGCAATTCTAACCATGTTGGTTCTGTCCTTGAGCCAGTTTGCAACCCATCTAGTGACATAAGGGTTTATATTTAAGCTGGTGAGCTTATCTATAATGCCCGAGTGGGGTATTGTATCGAAGGCTTTTGCGAGGTCCAGGTAGGCTGTGTGGACCACCTTCTCCTCGTCAATGGCCTTGGTGACTGTTTCAAAGAAATTGACCAGGTTTAAGAGGCAGGATCTGCCCTTAACAAAGCCGAACTGGGTAGGATCCAGTGTCTGTAGGTCCCCAATATCTTTATTTATGAGGTTCATGATGATCCTTTCCATAGCTTTGCAGACCAAGCTAGTCAGGCTTATGGGGCGATAGTTTCCAGGATCCGTTGAGGCACCACCTTTGTGGAGAGGGACCACTGTTGCTGTACGTCATTCTTTGGGTACATATCCTGTAGTAAGTCTGAGATTGAACAGTAGTTTTATGTTTCGGTTTAGCTCTTATTGGAGTTCATGTAGGACGCAGCCCGGGACACCGTCTGGTCCCATTGATGCTGTGTTTTTTGCTTTGGAGAGGGCGGCTCTTACCTGAGCATCTGAGATGTCAGGGGGGCAGCACTCTGCTGGGATAGATATTTGCCTTTTGGTGTGGAGGGAGTTTGCGCTGAACCTGTCAGCTAGGATGTTGGCAATGTCTGTGGGTTCAATGTATTTTTTGTCATTTTGGACTAATTCTGAGCATATCTGGGAATTCCCACCCAGGTTTCTAACATAACTAAAGAAAGCCTTGTGATTATCCTTTGTGTCCTGTGCAATTTTTCTCTCGAAGCTGGCCTTAGACGATTTTATGAGTGCCCGTAGTTTTTTGCTAATACTGATCAGAGATGCCTTCCCTTTTTGGGATTTTTGCTCTATCATGTAGTAGCTTCCTCCTTCTATTGTATAGTTTGTTTATGGCTGAGGTCCACCAGACAGGATGTCTGCCTTTGGAAGATTGGGTCTTGGTTTAATTTGGGATTGCATGATCTATGCATTCCTGAAGGTGTTCATAGAATGCGTTTATAAAGGATTCTGCAGTCTGGGCCATATTTTCCACAGGCTCGGGGGCTTTGAAGGATTCCACCTTGGTTTTGAGGAGTGTGAAATTTGCTTTAGAGAAGTTTTTCACTGTGGTTTTCTGGGCAGGGGGTGGGGTCGGGATGTGAATATCCAGTGAGATTAGTTTATGGTCTGATCTTACCAATGAGGGATACACTTCTGGTCTGGAGCATAGAGTCCCCATGTTGGTGATGATCAGGTCCAGTATGTTTTCCACTCTTGTGGGAGTGGTAACAAGTTGTTCCATAGCATTTGAGTTTATAAATTCTAGGAACCTTTGGGCTAGGGTGTTGGAGCTAGAGTAATGCTCCCAGTCTATGTTTGGGTAGTTGAAGTCGCCCAATATAATGGTGTTTGGAGAGACCTTCATATTTTCCAGTGTTCTCAGCAAGGCCGAGTGGGGTTCCTGGGTTTGGGAGGGTGGTCTGTAGCAGGCTATAAACTGGAAGGCAGTTTTACCCATTGTTAGTTGTACATGGATAGTCTCTGATGCTTTGTGCTGTGCCACCAACCTGGAGGTGTGGGTATCTTTGGCGAATATTGATACTCCCCCTCCTTTTGTGGTTCGGTCCAAGTTTTGGGGCCAAAAAGCATGGTATGAGGTATAACCTGGTAGTGCTGGGCTGCCCTCAGGAGCCTTGAACCAGGTTTCTGTTACTGCACAGATATTGATGTTCTCCATGCTATGGAGAGTTTCGAGTGCGTGCATCTTGAGGTTAGACTTCTGGCATTGAGTAGCATTACTCTTAGTTTCTTATCCCTAGTGATTCCTATGGAGGTGGGTTTGTCTTTTGAGCCTTGCCTAAAAAAGGCACTATGTGGGGAAGCAAGAGCCTTTGCCTATATCTGAAAGCCCAGGGGTGACAGGTGCAAGCCGTCCCTAGCGAAGCATCGTGGCTTGTCAAGCATGTCATCCCAGGCTGACAGGCATTGGATCCCCTTTGAATGACACCAATACTTAAGCCAATTGTTGAAATTGATCATCTTGTCTTCATATTGTGGCATCATTCTTGGTGAGGGTAAGATGCTACTCAAGGTCAGGGTCATACCGGCCTGGACTACATGCTCAGAGAGCTCCTCTATGTCTCTTTTCATGTAGTCCAGGGAAGTACATCTCAGGTCATTCATTCCAGCATGGACAATGACTGAGTCATATTTGTACTTGCCTTGGAGTGACCTGAGTGCTTGTGTTATGTGGCGGATCCTAGTGCCCGACAGGCAGCTCACCGTGACCTTCTCCTTGTTCAGCCTGGTGAGCGGGACGTCAGTGTGCCTGACAATAGAGTCACCTATTACAAGTGTATCAGTTGTGTTGTTTAGCCTTAAGGGCTGTGACAGTTTGGCACACTGGCTTTGTGAGCTATGTGTTGCACGTGTTTTGTTTTGGGGTCGCGGTTACTTGGGTGTCTGCTTTGGAGGTCTCTGCTGCTTAGGCAGATTTTTATTTAGAGCCTCCTAGTATGTTTGTGTGTGTTTATGTGTTTGGTTTGCTGTCGTGATAGGTCTATGTGAGACTGGAATTGTAGTGAGTGTGGTTTCCTTCTCCTCCTGACTGGTTACGCCAGTTCTGAGTTGAGAGAGCTTAGCCTCCAGTTTTGCTATATGGTTGCATCTCTCACATGTGTCGGAATTTGTTGGGAGGAGGAGAGGGGTGTCTGTGTACATGAGGCAGTTGTAACATTGCCTCAAGATTCCCAGATTCACCAGCTGGACCGGAGAGGAGATTGACAACTGACCTTTGGACATGCTAGAATAGTATTGGGAATTCCTTTATAATTGAAAAAAAGGGCCAATGGGGAACAAGGTACTCAAGGGGAGTTTGTGAGGGTGTAGTGCTTTTAATTTTTTAGTGCTGACTTATATAATTGCTTTAGTGAGCAAGTGCCAGGTAACTTAAATGCAATGTGTTACAGGTAACTTAAATGCAAAAACGACAAACAGTAACTTTCTTTCAAGTGAAACAAGGAAATAAGTACAGTAAGCAATGCAGATATCACTAGGGATCCACAGAAGCGCTGAAAAGCTGCATTTTAGGTGGAATTAGCGTTTTAGGGAAATAACAAGCAAACAAACAACAAGCATACAAACAAAGCAAGATTCAGCAGGCTGCATTTGTAACTACATAGTCTGTAAGCTTCTAGATCTTAAGGTGAAACACTGGATGGAATCACTGTAATATCTTTTTAGCTGTTTGCAATCTGGTTGCTGTCCATTTTGGAACTATTTTCTATTTGACCTGGTAAAATGCTGTATAAATTGTAGCTAAATGACCTTGCAGTATGTTGTAGTGAATGGACTAGTTTTTGTGTCATTAAAGAATGTTTATTGTAATACAATAGTTTGGCCAGTCTTGCACTGTTGATTGCTTTTACAACCCATGCGGTAGGATGAGGTATGATCTGTGATATTAAAAATGCATACAAGGACTGTTAAAACATACTTTTAAATAGATCTGTATCCATGCTGACTTAAATGTGGGAAATGGTATAATAGCAAGACAATTTGGGTAACTTTAATATACAATGTCAGGAACTGCATTACCGCTTTGTGATAATGATTACCATTTTGAAGTCTCATCCACTCCTACTCTTTTTAGTAAACAGCTAACACTTCCTTCCTGGGTTCCCCACCCTATGTGAGTGTGGACATTCTTAGTGCTATCAATAGGATTATCAGAAAGGCGTCTATGATCAGCAAGCAAAGGGATCCATAAAGTTCAACATTCTTCAAGTTTTTGAGATCTATAATCTCCCGAGACTTGAAGTGGGAGACCAATGTAGGGTCCATCATAAAAAAAGGCACAACAGTGAATGTACTTTCTGCAACAGCTGAGGAAGTTCAATCTCCCACAAGGACTGTTGATTCAGTTCTATACAGCAGTCATTGAATCTGTTCTCAACTCATCCATAACAGTGTGGTTTGGATCTCTGTTTAATCATGACAAAATAGGTTACATCGAATAGTCAGGTCTGCCGAAAATTTAACTGGTGCTAGTTGGCTCTCTTTGCAGGAACTGCACTATTCCAGAGTCATAAAAAGGGTAGGGAAAAATCATCACTGACCCTTCACATCCAGGCCACCATTCCTTTTGAACTATTGCCATCGGCCAGGCATTATAGATTAATATACACCAATATAAGCAGATATAAGAACAGTTTTTTCACAGGCTATCAAGTTCATAAACAGTTAATTCAGCAAATTAGGCTGGGTATTCTTTTTCCCAAGCCTCAGAGGATTCTGCAGTATTGTCTACAAATTGTTAATACTTGTTTCTTTCAGAGTTTATTTCAGTATTTCTTGCACTTAGTTGCACTTTGCACCTTGTATGTATACATATATGTATATGTATATTTACATTTTTTTGTCTTGTTCTTAATATTTGCATGTATGTCATTTCTCCTGTTCTTAATATTTGTATGTATGTGCGTTGTTTATGTAATTCATACGTGGAGAGTCAATGAAACTGGACTCAAATGCCTTTTATATGCACATACTTGGCCAATAAACGTAATTCTGATTCTGATTCTGATTTTGATAAAAGTTAACTACTGTAGGTGCTTTTTCCATAACTAACCTGGTATCTCTTATCTCAACATAGTGATACATTTGTATCCTGTGAGGGCACATTCTACCCAGCCCGGTAGCTGCAATGATCCCGCCTACTATCTTGTAGTCATTTAGATAGCATGAGATGCATTCCATAAAAGTAATTTCACATAAAAGACTGCATTTCTTTACCTAAGACAGTGGACCTTTTGCAAAGGAAGACAACTCAATTGCCTGAAAAGCAAAACTATCTAACACAGAGAAATAACTACTAGTATATAAGAAACAGCTAAAGAAAAAATACTACTTTACACCTATTTGTGCTCCACAGCAAACTAGTTCTATAGAGAAGAGTGAAAAAACTGTCAAGATAGACTAACTTGTACGATTACCTACCTTCCACATACACTGATTGTTTTTTTGGATACAGTGCACTCCAGATCATGGGTCATGCCGCTCTATTTGCCCTCGCTACATTTGGGCTCACTCCACTACCCTACCCCCACCCCCCCACTCCCAATTTCCCTAAATTTATACTTGTCAAGCATCTCCCACAGGCCAATAGCCAATCACATCCTAGACTGCATCTAATCTCATCAACTAACCAAAACAATTACTCACTTAACAGTATTTACAACAAGCATCAGCACCCCTCCTATAACTTCAAAACCCTTTACCCAGACACAGTACTCTACTCATTTAAGATTAAAACTACCATCCATACCACACACACTGCACTCTACACTCCAATATACCAACGTATCTTAACATGATGGCTCACCTTAGTAGAAAACACAGCTCACAGCCCGACACATCACTGCTAATACTCTTACACTCCCTCACATCACATTATACTCAACTTCAGTCCTTCAAACCCACTCTCTGGTAAACCTCTTCATTAACAAATCATAATAAACTACTAAACTATATAATAGCCCCAACCCTTTTCTCTACTAACCAAATTGATTACCATGCAAATAAAGTCTAGTCCCTAGCAACCACATCCTAAACCTGCCAAAAATACATCAAACTACAAAATAAATTAGCAACATTTCTTCTTCACTTAATTAAGCAATTAAACCAGTCTGGGGACATGCACCCTAATCTGGTCCCACTCTCTCACAAAATATTGTAAGCAGCACTATCACATTCAACCAAGAACCATTACACCATAGAAATAAATCTTCCTTTCTCATCTGTAATATGAATGTAAGAAGTATTGGTAATAAAGTAGATGATCTGCATGCCCTACTGTCCCACTAGTCTCCTATTAACAGAAACATGGCTAAAACCTGATAATAGCAGCAATGAAGTCATAGCTCCCAATTACAACATTGTACGCAAAGACAGGAAATCTAAGAGCAGAGGAGAAGCAATCTTATTCAAAGATCACCTAATACTCGACTAATAGGATTTAAGTATCCCCAACTTTGGAAATGCTTAAATTATCTTTGCTAAACTAAAAATTAACACCAAAACCACATTAATATCATAAGTGGTTACATTCCCCCAGAAACAATATTCCTATACTAGAAAATATACTACACTTGATATCCAACCCCCGCACACAGGAAACAATCCTGCTGGAAGACTTCAACACTGACTGGCTCAACTGCTCCTCTCAGATACCAACATGCTATATTAACCTCCAAGGGTTTACCCAATTCATCACATCTACAAGGACTGACAAATCCTCCAGACATCAGTTTATCTTCAGATAGATTCTGGTCCATAACCTCACCCTATCATCTCATTCAGGCTGTCTCCCTAATGGCCTGAATGACCATCTGCCTACCTTTCTACTAGGAACCCACACTCACCAAGCTAAGCAAACCACCTGTCACTTAATCAGAAATAAAAAAAGCTTAAATCCCAATAGGTGTATCTCTGCACTTAAAAACTTTAACTGGGAACCACTCAAACTTCTACCCCTTGAGGATGCTGTTAACTCCTTCAGTACCACTTTCTTTGATATTCTAAATTGCCATGCACCCCCTAGAACTATCAGAGTAAAAGCTAACTATGCACCCTGGCTAAGTAAAGAATGTAGATCCCTATTGAAGGCTAGAGACAAGGCTTGGGAACAGTTTAACATAAACAAAACCCAAGCTGCAACACAAGTTTTCTTAGAACTGAGAAACAAGGCTAAGAAACTAGTAAAATTAGACAAGATCATCTACTACCACACTATCCAAAAAAAAACAAAACATTGTAATAACCCTTAAAAGTTCTGGGCTGCAGTTAATAACATACTTCTGCCAGATAAATCAGCAACTCACACTCCATCATCAACCATCAACTCTGAAAATATATTAACCCAATTTAATAAATACTTCATAGAAACTATCCAAGCCCTTGCAAATTCTCCAAGCACCTCCAACAGCTCTATCCATTTCACACCCCAGCATAGCACCAATACACAAAATAACACCATCCACTTCTCATTCTACCCAGTCCCCATTCATACCATAAAAAAAATACTTAAGAATCTAAAACCAACCACCCAAGCTGCAGACAACCGCCCAGATGACTTTCTGCAACTCACAGCAGAACCAATAGCATACTGTGTAGCTATACTTAAAAACAGGTCAGTAACAGAGTGCATGGTAACTGTTATTTGGAAAATCTTCCGCATTCTACCTTTACACAAGGGAGGTTACTCTGCTGAGCTTACCATTTATCATCCAAGTGCCATCCTGTTGCCATTATCCAAAATCCTTGAAAGAGTCATACATTCCCAATTCATAGATTACCTCCACACACACATAAGTTACTATCAAGTACTCAAAATGGTTTTCTTCCCTCTCACAGCACCACCACAGCCCTAATGTCCATTTATCAACACAGTGAACCACTATAGAAATGATGGACAATTTGTATCTGCAATATGTTTGGACTTATCCAAAGCCTTTGATATGGTAAATCACAATAAACTCATTAAAGTTCTGTCTGCCCTAAACCTTAGTGATTGTTCTATCACCTGGTTCCAAAGGTATATATCATGTTGACAATAGGCCATTCAATAGTGACACCAACTCTCCCCCTTTCTCCCAATCATCTTTGAGGTGCCTCAAGGCTCCATCCTTGGGCCTCTGCAATTCTCTCTCTTCACCAACCAGCTCCACACCTCCACACTTCATGCCTCAGTGGTACAATATGGTGATGGTTTCACTCCATATGTGCAGCACTCACCCTACAAGACCTCCGCACCATAACAGGAGATTCTTTCCTTTCTGTAGAAACATGCCTCACTGATTCCCAACTCATTCTAAATCCCAGCAAAACAAAATCCATCCTCTTTTTCCAAACCAGATCTCCTCAACTTCCCTGTCTTTTAATATCCTATCCAAAAACAGAACCATTATTGCCCCTATAGCTCACACAAAGCTACTAGGTGTAGAAATTGACAATAACCTGAAATTTGATATTCACATAGCCCAAACCATTAAGAAGGTCCACAAAAAACTAGATCTTCTATAGAGAAACAGACAATTCCTAACAAAAACAAAAGCTACCATCTCTCGCACACACCTCTTGTCAACTCTCCTATATGCTTCCCCAGTCCTAACCGACTTCCAGAAAGCTGACCATAATAAACTGGAATCTTGTTACAATAACACTGCCAAGTTTGCCACTGGTGCAGCATACAGGACACACCACTGTACCACTCTTAAACAGCTAAAATGGCTAGAGCTCCCTAACTACTATACTTTAATCAATTACACTTTGCTCACAAAATACTGCAACAATCGGATAAAACTCCTGCTCTTGAAAATCTTATCTAACCATATACTACTTCTAGAACCCTCCATTCCAGTAACAAACTACTTCTAGACATTACCAAATCCAACAACTCTGCCAGGTCTCACTCTTCTCAAACGCCATTCCCAAAATATGGAATAAACTCCCAATGCCAATAACCCCAAACTCCTCTATAATACAATTTAAAAAAAAAACTTCTGAAATCACATCTAATGGACACCTGGCTCTGCTCTTGCAACTGTCCTGGATAGGCCCTACATCAGATTTATTAACTAAATACTTTCCTCTGTGGTTATCAAACAACATTATTAGCCCTCAAATGTTTGAAAATTGATCTCTTTTTATTTGTTACATATAATCATGTACAAACTGCATGTTAAATGTCTGGAAACCAGTCTCTTTCTCATTGAAATTGTATATATTCATGTATAAAGTGTGAAGTAATTTCTTAACATACAATGTTAAATTCAAAGACTCAAGATTCAAAGAAACTTTATTGTCATTTAGGACCGCAAAACTGCAGCCTAAATGAAATTACAAATGTCAGCTCACGAGAGAAATGCAGTGCAAATAATGTAGATACAGCTGTATCAAATAACATAAGAAATAAAATAACATGTATGACATGCAAAAGGTAGTTCACGTTACATAAAGACATTGAATACCCATTATCCTGTGATAAATAATAAATACCCACCACCAAACCCCTACACTGTTAAGATAGAGAATAAATAGAGACTAGTGAATAGAAGCTGTTTAGTAACCATATTGCACTTGTTAACCTGAGAGATGATTCAGTATAGCCATCATATTGCATAATAGTAATGCTGTCGGTAATTGCTCAGTGCAGCAGGATTAAATGAAAAAAAAAAAGAGGCTTCACTGTATCAGGTATTATGGTTGGTGTCCATAAACTGTTCCTGAATCTGGTTGTCCTACAGTAGAAGCTGAGGTACCTCCTTCCAGACCCAAGTTGTGAAAACCAGTTGTGGGCCGGATGGGTCGAATCAGGACGTATTTTATATGTTCTCTTTCTTGCTCTTATAAAACAAAAGCTTCTGAATTGAAGTGGGGTTTGTGCCCAAGATTTATTTAGCCACCCTCACCACCCTCTGTAGTTTCTTCTTCTTAGCAACTGTGCAGTCCCTGAACCATGGTATGAAGTTACTAGTGATGATGTTCTTGATAGCTCCCCTGTAAAAAGTGGTACGAGCAGACAGTGGGTGCCTGGCCTTTTTGAACTTTCTCACGAGGTGAAGCTTCTGTTGATTCTTTTTTGACTATATGGTTGGTGTTAGCAGCCCAGGAGAGTTCATCAGAGATGTGAAGGCCCAGTAACATGGTTGTTTTGACTTTCTCTACTACCTCCCCTTTGATAGTGAGTGAGGGTAGCTGTTGCCTTTCTCCTGAAGTCCATAATAGTTTCCTATTAACATTCAGGTCCAGATTGTTCCTGTCACACCAAGCAATAAAAGTGTTTACCTTATCCCTGTAGTTATGTTCATTTCCACCACTAATGAGACCCACAATTGCAATATCATCTGCAAATTTTAGAATATGGTTTGACTTATGTAAGAAGCTGGAACATACAGAGTTAACTTGCAAAACTCTAAGCAAATATGTTGAAATTGTTTATGATTGTGATATCTCTCAGTTTCAGCTTGGAGACAGAATGTCTGCAGCTACAAATTCTTTCTATTGTCTGGATTCAGAGATAGTTGCATGTTTCCAAGGTGAAAGTGTCTGACAGTTTTACAACTTCCAGTTTTAGGCAAAACTTCTTAGAGATAAATATTTTTAACACAGAGGTGTGATATTTTAAACTTCTGTTAGACTGAGAATTAAAGGCAGCGGAGACAAGAATGATGTAATCTGAAATAACCCAGCAGAAATGTTTAATAGTAATTTAAGAACTATCTCTAAGAGTGAGTCTGTGCATTTTATTTTTGTCTTTGGACCGAGAAACATCCATTCAGCACTTGCATTTGCCTGGCTCTGTAAGTAAGATCTAGGTATAGTATTTCTCTTAGACACAGATTAGAATACAGTAAAGAGTAGCTTAGATGTTTTCTGTATTTATGTGAGACTGTCCTGCAATGTTGTTTTAGAGTATTTCCTGTGATTCTGAACTCTGTTGTCACTGTGTTGGGTTATTGAGTATTGTCTTGTGCTTTATTATTTATTATTAAATATATTTAAACCTTTTAATTGTGACTGGTTTGTATAGAGATTTTAAGCTCTTAGCGTACTTGCATATGTATTTGGTGACACTGTACAGGCCAGTCTTGAATAGCCTTAAAAGTCTTGACACACTTACCATTTGGATAATAGTAATATTACACAGTAGAATTGGTCACCCTTTGTGAAGGGCCTTAAAGTAGCTGATAAAGGGTGGTTGGTGGCAGCTGGTTCTACCTTATAGTCTGTAGAGAAGGGGGCACAGCTAGTAAACTTGTATCAGCCTTACCCAGGAGTATCTGTGTATTTGTTTATAAATCAAATCTTAAGGTGTGTGTGTGTGTGTGTGTGTATGTGTGTGTGTGTGTCAGCTACTTGGGCAGGGACACAAAGCACTGGTTGGACAGAGAGGGTGCTGGAGGTTTTGGCTTCACCACTTGGCTGAAATCTTAACCCTATAGCTGTGCCAGTGGGGAGTCGTACTAGGGATCTTGAGAGAGAGAGAGAGAGAAACCAGCCCCAGACTGACTATGATCTCTGTGTGCTCTTAAGGGAAATTGTACTTTAATGTGTGTGTACTTGTCATTCTTTCAATGTTTACATCTGTCACTGGTGTTAGTGGTGAGGACTGAGGCTCCTTGATTACTAGCGAGTGGAGGAGCGTCACATATATGATTTCTCACACAAATCTGTGTTGAACAAAACTATGTAACTGTTATTGTATACAGACATAATGTCTTACATTTGTCAACTTCTATATTGTTTGTAATTCTTTTAATTGGAGCTTTTTTCCCTGGGCCCTCACTGAAAAATGACCTGTGTCCAGATGGACTTTCTTGGTAAACAAATGTAAAATAAATAAACAAATAAATAAATGAATAAATAATACAGCAGGAAGACACGGGGAGGAAAGCAAACAGACTGGGGAGGGAGACAGGAAGAAATAGCAAAGGGGAATAAATTGTAAGCAGCATGTACAGTAAAAAATGAAGATGTAAAATTACCTCAGTTGCAAAATTATTGCTGCAGATGATGAGTTGTAAGAATTCATTTATACTTATCTCCCCGTGCTTATTCTGTTATACAGATCTGAATTATTGTGTGATTATAACCTTTTCTGTAGTGATTATAAAAGAAATACGTATTCTGGACTACAAATGTGTGCATTGTTTACCTATACTGTGCACAGCACTGAGCAAAACGCATACAGAAACAAAAGTAACATAAATAAAACTACATGCTTTTTGTTTGGTGATTCATCGATTGGTTTCTAACAGAAATAAATGCAATTTTAAAGCAGTTATGAAAATGGAACCATAAGAGAAAAAGCAGCAGCAATACCACAGATCTGCAATTTTCCCCATGAGTTAGCTATTTACAATTACAGCAAAAATAGCAGTAACCTTCAAATGTAAAGAGCAAATTCATCACAAGAATCAGACTAAGTTTTAATACATACTTGCATTTTAGTATGGTTATAAATCCCCAGTGAACTAAGACAAATGTGCAACAAATATGCACATGCAAAAATACATGCACACACACACATCCACACAAACACACACACACAAACACACACACAAATACGCACAACATACATGGCTGAAATATAAATATTTTCTTCTGATTATGTCAGACTCAAGAAGACAGCTTTAGAAGCCAGAGAGATTGTGGTGACAGGAAGTAAAAAACATCCATTTTTTTTTTTAGTCAGTCAAGAATGAAAGACAAGAATACAGAACTAAACCAGACATAACATGATAATAGCTCAGTATGCGGGGAAGAATGCGATGCAACTTAAGATATTTCAAATCAAAGAAATTACTGCATCCAAATGAATTATAAATGAATGATGTGATGACAATTATGCATATGAATTTGAAGATTCTGATGTAGCATTTCAAACTTTTTTTAAACAATATGAAAAGTGTAAAGAATAGTATGTATTATCTACGGAAAGATTTAATATGTTAGGAACCAAATTGCCTGAAAACAGAGGAGTACACAAGTTTGTAAAAGTAATGATATTACTGAAATGGATTTTGAACAGGCAATGAATAAAAACTGTAAAGATTACAAAGAAAAATATATATGTTTTTTATAAGTTAGAACTAGGTTAACTGCCCTTGTGAGCCATTTTAAGCCTAGCCCATTATTCCATGTGAGAATCAAACCCTGTACCTTGGATCTGTAATGTAAACACCTTAATCATTATGCCACCCTAAAAAGATGTGGACACTGCCAGATTCAAACTATCAACACCATCACCCATGATAATGTTCCTAGCCCGAGGAGTTTGGAATAGAAGGGGGGCAATATTATAGTTTTATATATTAAGTTGGGAATTAGTGGAAGTGAACATTATAGAGGATTATGATCTGGTCTCCAATCATAACTGGCTATTATGTGTTTGAGACTTGGATGCCAATAAATCCACCTAGAGTGAGAAGCTCGGGAGGTGAATCTTAGCATCCATGCTCAGAATACATAATAATACATTATGATCAGATATGCGATCATAATTCTTTGTAGTACATGGAAATTTACCTGCTCCATGTACTTACTAGTTACAAAAAACAAGTATTAAAAAAAAGAAATGTCTTGTGCCAGTGAAGCAGTGAGAAGTGGTCAACATCCTTATGTATTCCCTGAGTAAGGGGAATACTTTGAATCAAAATAATGTGGTACTGTAGCAGACAGCAGGCAGAAATGGGAGTTGAACCAAAGTTGTTTCTTGACCTGCTGTTTCTGCTGTTTACTCTATATCAGTAGTTTGATAATATTTTGAACTTAATTGGCACATACTCGGCAGGGTTTTTAGAGTTATTATTTGTTCATTTTTAAATATTTTATATAACAAATCCTTACAACTTCCTCCAAGCTTTAAGAAGTTTTGAAGGTCATTTACTCTAGTGACACTCTCTATTCCTTTAGATTTATATAACCACTTATATAACTACTTGTCCATTTTTATTTTAGGCTTTGGGATTGGTCTACATAACAACATGTGTTAAGTCAAATAAGAGCTATATAAATAGATATAGGTTAATTAGTGGTTGTAATTATTGATATAAAAGAGGATGCCGTAGTAGCCCAAAGGTCCAGATCAAGAAACCGAGAAACAATATGTAGAACAAACAGGATAGGACCACCACGATGAATGTCATAAAAAGAAGTTTAATTCTACTTAAAACAAAAAATAAGCACTTTCGCATGCTAGCAAGGCATGCTTCTTCAGATATTACAAAACAGTTAAAAATTCTTCCTACACATATGTATATATATATATATATATATATATATATATATATATATATATATATATATATATATATAAGCATCACCATCATAGAAAACATTGTAGAAATGTTTTGTCCATATAGTTTTATGGCAATCAAATATAGGGTTGGATGTAAGTACTGGATTAAATGCAATGGCTGTTTTTGCTATTCAAAGGTCTTTTAATCTATTACCCTTTAAATGAAATTGTATTTAGGGCACAATAGGTTGAATTGTTAATTGAATGATTGTTTCAGGTGTTTTCTATGAAGTTGATGTTTTTATATATATATATATATATATATATATATATATATATATATATATATATATATATATATAGGTATATATATATATATATATATATATATATATATATATATATATATATATATATATGAGGCATTTTTAACTGTTTTGTAAGACCTGAAGAAGCGTGCCTTGCTAGCATTTTGTTTTAAGAAGAATTAAACTTCATTTTATGACATTCATCGTGGTGGTCCTATCCTGTTTGTTCTATATACGTTTGTAATTATTCTGATGAAGCCCTGATTTGTTCTAAGGATGAAAGTGCTTGAATATATAGCACTGGATGTGCTCATCATTTTACTGTGCAATAAAATGCAGCTTTTTACAATGATTCTGCAGTTTCATGGTTTTGGTCATGTTGTTTCAGTAGGATTCTTCTTTTTGAGTTGTGGTTACTGTTTTTTGGGATCCTGATGCCATTTCTCCTGATTAAAAGTAAAAGATATTGGAAAGTGCATGAGATGTAGGGGTCTTCGGAGTTTTCTGAAAGGTATTACTGTGTTTAGTATGGAATTTTAACATGAAAGATATGTGGAAGGTATCAGCTAAGATATAAGGTACAAAAGATTTATGGGCATATCATAAAACATTATTAAGTCAATGGATTTAGTTTGCTAGAAACAGTGTTAAGGTAGGTACATAACTATGTGGCAGAGTGTCCTATATACCAGAGGCCCTGGAAAAATAAATATTAGAAATCTGTTTTAGAATACCCTGAGTTTCAATGCTGAGCCCCAGAAAGAGAAGAGTGTCATATAAAAAGGGAAGTAACAGAAGACGGAATATAATTCAGTCTTTAGCATTTAAGCCTTAATATTTTTGATTAGTATTGCTGCTCATAGCATTTTGTTTTCCAGTTATTGGCTGGGGTCTCTGTGCAGAGTCTACATGTCCCACCTGTATCTGTATCTCACTTTAAGTTTCAGTTTCTTACCAGATTAGAAAAGTGACCAGGTGTTTGTCCATACTGACCGCAGACATGCTAGTCGTGCAAGTGTGTGTGTGTGTGTGTGTGTGTGTGTGTGTGTGTGTGTGTGTGTGCTGTGTGTATATATCATACCTCTCAACCTTTTTGCTCAGGAATTGTCAACAAAACTAAAATTAATGGGGGGGGGGGGTTAAAGGCCTAAAATCTGGAAAATGTTTTAAATATTACTCAGTTTTGCTTAAAAAGTTAACAGAAAAACAGGTTTTACATCAACATGGATTTTTTGAACAATGAAAAGTCTGAAACTCTAAAGTATGGCATTACTGACTCGTTGTAATCCTCAGCAATTTACTAGAATATAAAAACTATCATAAGGGACAGGGCTAAACTATAATACGAAATCAGGACTGTTCTGCGGAAACAAGAACAGCTGAGAAGTATGAGAGAGAGTGTGTTTGGGTGTGTCTGTGTATGTGTATGTGTGCATGCATATCTGGCTACGGGCTAGCATCCATCTTAGATTTGTTTTCCTGTAGTGCATCAGTGGAGCATTTGGATACGTTCTTCTTCATCCATGAACCTGAATGGCATCAAATCAATCACAAAATAAATTAAAATAAATAATTTGTTCATAAAAGAGTATGAAGGAGAAAGAGTCATGTTGATGTTTATGGTTAAGGATGAAGCATACAGAATAGTGGGTGATGCAAAGGTGTAATAAAAGAGGTGAGGAAGAAAGGAGTCAGACTACTGAAAAACAGACAGAGATATTAGTGAGTTTGGTGAGGCAATAAGAAAATGGAAGCCAATTTTTGAGGATCAGTGTGAAGAATCTAAGCATTGGTATGAAAACAATCATGGAAAGGTAATATTTGGAAAATGGGTGGATGGTTGGAATAGGCTGAAGAAGGAGTGCCTTAATGGAAAGAAGACATGCATGAAGTATGTGTATTGGAGTGCAGGGATTTGTTTATTTATTTTTTGAGGAAGGATGATGTCTGGGAAATACTTATGAAGAGTTAGATGAAGTAATGTATATGTCAAAACGTGAAGATAGAAATTTACAACTGTGTCATGTATACACATCTATCTATCGATATCTATCTATGTATCGATCTATAAATATATATATATATATATATATATATATATATATATATATATATATATATATATATACACACACACACACACACACACACACACACACACACACACACATATATATATATATATATATAGAGAGAGAGAGAGTGTGTGTGTATGTGTGTGTGTGTGTGTGTGTGTGTGTGTGTGTGTGTGTGTGTGTGTGTGTGTGTGTGTGTATGTGTGTGTGTGTGTGTGTGTGCTTGCGTGCGTGCATGTTTTATGTGTTTATACATAGGCTAAATTAGAAATCCAGAATTGTCATTTGAAGATGTGATTTTTGTGCGTTTGAAACAAATGCACCTACTTTTTGATAGGTGCTGTGGAAATAAAACATCCACCTACACTACCGCCAACTCAGAAAGGTGGAGCATCAATTTAATGTCTTATCCAAAGGATTACTGTGCACAAGTACAGAAGTAACTTAAAGTTGCATTGCAGTGTCATTACTAGCTCATAAAGCCAAGTGGATGCCAATTGAAATTCAGAAGACAATGAATGCGATCCTTGGAATAACAGAATGTGATGGTAGGCTAATATATATTAAGTCAGATGTCGCAATAACTCAGACAATTCCCTCTCTTCAGAGGTACAGTGATCTTGGAGATCTTATACATGCAGAAGTTGCATGGATGTAAGGGTGCAGACTCCCATGCTGGGGAGTGTAGGAGTGAAAACTTCCCTGTAAAAAATACTTCAAAGTGTAATAAGGACTTTGGGATTGTACTGTTGTTTTATTATTGGTTTATTTTGTGAAGTGCCAATACACTGGTACTGAGAATACTTCTAACATGTACTAAAATCCAAGCTTCTGCTGGGAGAATAGAACCCATCATCTTCTGATCTTTCTAGCCCAAAAGTAAATGTAAAAGCTATTGAGTGATTGATACATAAGAAAAAGCCAATTGCGTAGTGTTGTTATGTTGTTACAAGAGCTTCGTACAGTGTGCTACATTTACAGAGCAACTCCAGTGTTAATGAAATATTGTATCTCTTTTAAATGACAAAAAACAACAACAGTTGCAGAACTTTTTGGGTTTCCATTAAGAAAATGTACATTCATCAGATAGATAAACAGTTGAACAATGTTTCATCAAATAACATCTGGATGAAGCTAGAACCAGAAGACAACTGGCTGCAACTTCATCCACAAGTAGAAACAAATCATAAGTGTGTTTGCAGGGAAGCCCTCTGCACTCTGCATGTGGGGGTCAAATACCCTACTCTCCCCAAAGATATATATACTGAATACATTGACTCACAACTACAGACAAAGAGCAAAACTTAAAAAAGTGAACCATTAGTAGTACTGTAATCAAAAGAGCACCATCAATGGTTTCCTACCAGAAGGCACTTGCTGAGCTGCAACTTATCTGGTTGGGATTAATGAGTTGTAACATCAAGAAGGAGTACTCTGACACTAGTAGAATAGCCCAGATGTGCTGTCCCCTCTTCAGTGATATAGTTTTACTTTTAAATAGTGCTGCTATAATAATAATAATAATAATAATAAAAAAAAATAATAATAATAAAAAATAATAATAATAATAATAATAATAATAATAATAATAATAATAAAGAGATAAGGGAATATCCCAGCTGTTAAGAACAATAGTGAAGACGAGTTCTGTATCTAGCTCTCAATACTGCCTGTGTCCACAGAGAAAACTCAGTTATTTTTATACTCACACACACACACACAGACACACAGACACACACACACAAACACACACACACACACACACACACACACACACACACACACACACACACACACACACACACACACACACACCGTTCATTATCACACTGTCACACTGCATACTTACCTACAGTATAATTCAAGTACAGTTGTATAAAATCTTACCGTAATGGCAGATGTCCTTGTCTTCACTGTTGCCATATTTTTCACTAAGGGGATCCCCTGCCAAGGGTGGCTCGACATCTGGCCAGTATACCAAAGCCTTTAGGTTGATAAGATACACTGTATGTCACACATATGAGTACAACATAGGGCATAGCGGTGACATCCAGAAGTACCAGCCTCAGAACTGAGAGCATCCGTAGGAATGCCAGTCCAAGGGTTATAGAAGTACCAAATAAATGCCGAAGGAAAAAGAACCAGGGGAGGAGATCAGGAGTGATGAGTACAGAAGTGAATAGATGGATATCTACCATTATAGTAAGATTTTTACACAACTGCACTATATCCTTCCATTTCACTGTGGCGGTATTCCTTACAATAGGGAGTGTGTTAAAGCTCCAGAAGATGGAGGTAGAATGACCATCACAGCCCTCTAAGAACCCATGAAGGATGTCCTTAGCAAAACTAGCTCTATCCTTGGATATCACATCCAACTTATAGTACTTAGTAAAAGTATGCACACAAGTCCACGTAGCTACCTCAAGAATAGAATTAGTATCCAAACCCTTGAAATAAGCACCAGAAGAAGCCACAGCCCTAGTAGAATAAACCTTAACCAAAGAAGGAATGCCCTTTTCATAAAAAGAATGACAAAAGAAAATGGCTTCAGATATCTAAGAAGAAATAGTTTGCTTGGAAACAGTCAATCCCAAAGATCTAGGATGAAAGAAAACAAAAAGGTGAATAGATTTACAAAAAGCTTTGGTGTTATCAAATAAAATCTGAGTTGTCTCTGTACATACAAGCTGCGCAAAACCTTCTCACTAGCAGATTGCGGAAAAGGGAAAAATATGGGCAAGTGAATAGACCCATTAAGAGACAGCTCATTCACCACTTTGGGCATGAAAGAAGGATTAGTAAGAAGACATACTCTGTCCTTATGGAAAACTAAAAAAGGGGGAACGGCAATAAGAGCTTGAAGCTCAGACACTCATCTGGCAGAAGTAAGGGCCAACAAAAGAACAGTCTTCCAAGAGCAATGCTGGAAGGAAGCTGAAGCCACATGCTCAAAAGGAGCCCAAGTCGATTTCTCCAAAATAAAATTAAGGTCCCAGGAAAAAGGGACAAGCTTCCTGGGAAGTCTGATATGAAGGATGCCTTTAAGAAATTGTTTAGCCTCAAATCTAGAAGCTAAATTGGGAGCTAGAGGCAGACAAGCAGAAATAATTGACAAGTGGGTCTTAATAGAATATTCCAACCCATCATTGAGCAGTTCAGACAGATAAGAGAGAACCAAAGGAACATCCACAGAAAATGGATCCAGATTATGAGAAAGACATTAAACAGAAAACCTCTTCTATTTGTATAAGTAGGATTTCCTAGTAGTGGGTTTCCTGGGCTCCTGCAGGACTCTAAGCATGTACTCAAAAAAGTGTCTATATGGAATCAAAATCCTATCACCCACAGAGTCAACTGAAGAGTGGACAGGTGGGGATGGATGAGATATCCCCTGTCTTGTGTGAGTAGGGCCACCCTGTGAGGTGACATGATGATTGCCCTTGGCTAAATGCAGAAGAAGAGGGAACCAATGCTGTAAGTGCCAAAAGGGATTCACCAGCAAGATTTTGAGAGCATCCTGTTTTATCTTGAACAGGACTTTTGTAATAAAATGAAGGGGAGGGAAGGCATAAAGAAACAACCCCTTCCAGGAAAAAGAGAGGGTGTCAATCTTACATAGTTCATAGTTCATAGTTCATAGTTTAGTACTAAGCTAACTGCCCTTGCGAGCCATTTTAAGCCTAGCCAATTATCCCTTGTGAGATTCAAACCCTGCACCTTGGGTTTGTAAGGCAAACACATTAGCCATTAAGCCACCCTCCCAACCCTTACAGAGCAGAGGACATGGAGATCTGGTACAAAAAAGAGAAAGTTGTCTGTTCAGGTGGGAGCAAGATAGATCTACTTGAGGAGTACCCTATTGGTGGACAATATCCAGAAATACATCCCTGTGAAGCATCCACTTGTGGGATTGTGCTATAGACCTACTCAGAGAGTCTTTCATAATGTTCTGACCTGAGGAAATATAAACTGTCTGAAGATTCACTTAATATTGGATAGCTAGCTCCCACACTTGAAGGGCTAGCCTGCTCAGGAGATAAGATTTGTCCCCCATTGCTTGTTTACGTACCATATAACTGTGGTATGGTCTGTCACTATCTCGAGGGGCCCTGAAATGAAAAGAGGATGAAATGATTGAAGAGCTAACAGAACAGTTTTCATCTCTTTCACACTGATGTGTTTTTTCTTTTGTTGAAGTGACCAGAGACCCTGCACATTTAGACAGCCAATGGAAGCCCCCATCCCTCATCTGAAACATCTGTGAACAGCTCCTGAGAGGGGAGAGTGGGTTGAAAGGGAAGCCCTGGATTAACAACTGCTGAATCCACCACTGAAATTCCAGCTGGAGGCATGGAAGAAGGGAGACTAGGAAATCTAGAAGCCAAACTGACTTCAGATGCCACTGAGTCTTTCTCATATGGAGTTTGAAAACAGGAATCATAGGAATGGTGGAGGCCATGAAACCAAGAACTCTTAGACATTCTGTGTCTATAACTGAGATGAGAGGAAGAAGGGATTGAAAGAAGGCAATGAGAGTTAAGGCCTTGGGAGGAAGTAAGGATGCCAACATTGGAAAAGCCTGGATCATGCATCCCAGAAACACATGATCCTGTAAAGGGATCAGGAAGGACTTTTGAAAATGTATTGTGAACCCCAGGCTTTGTATGAGAAAACTGGCAAAATGAATATGCTGCAGTAGAATCTCTGGAGGGAAAGATCTGTAACTCCTTTAGCCTGCAATAATAATTACAGGAACAAGGTATTTCATGAATACCTTTGGGGCAGTAGAGAGGACAAAGGGCAAAGCAGAGAATTGAAAATGCCAGGAATCAACAGAGAAATGTAATAATCTTCGTGAAAAATTGATGAATAGGAATATGAAGATAAGCATCCTTGAGATACAGAAAAACTAGAAAAGCCTGAGGAAGTACTAGAGGAAACAAGGTCTGAAGGGACAATATCTGAAAGGAAGGGAACCTCAGAAAGGTGCTTAAATGAGAGAGATCCAGAATAGGTCTCCAAGTGCCCTTTTTCCTGGGGAACAAGAACATTCTGGAATAAAACGCCTTCCCCCTTTGAGAAAAGTAACTTCCTGAATAGTTCCCTGAGTCAAGAAACTCTGATTCACCTCTGGAAAATGGTTAATTGTTCTTGAGGGGGTTGAGGGATGCCCATGAAAGGGAGAAGAGATTTCTAGTCCATGTAATACCCTTGGTGAATGATGGAAAGAACCCAGGAATCTTGAGTAATTTTATCAAAACAGGAAGAGAAAGGGAAAAACAAAAAAAAAAGAGGAATGTGGCTGAGAAATACAGACTAGTCAGACTGCATCTGTTTTTTTTTCAGACAGAGGAGATTTCTGCACTGTAATAGCCTGGGGAGCTTTAGCAGGAAGAGCCCATTATCCACTCTGTTTACATTTGGAAGAAGGGCAAGACTACCTATGAACAAAAGCTGATTGATTTGGGTAATCGTTTGGAATTTGGGCACAGGAGAAATAAAATATGTTTCAGCTCTTGAAAAGGCCTTACGCTTTTCCTGTAAGGACTTAATTCAGCAGCACCACCAAACAAATGCTTGTTGACCAGAGAATCACACATCAACTTAGCCTTAATAACATCAGGCAGGGGTTGAAGTCTAAGCCAGGAATATATCCTCATCACAGAACCAAATGCTACATCCCTAGAAGAAGCATTTGCTGTAGCATAGCTTTAAGAGAATGATGAGCCGCCTAATAGGAAGTCCCTACCTAGGAAAGGGCAAAAGCCTTCACCTCAGAATCAGGAAAGACAGAAAGAATCTAACAGCCCTGAGAAAAAAAAGAGCCAAAATATACCTAGTCATATAGGTCTGATAATTGGTAGCACAGAAAGCAAGGGTAGATGAGGTATATACCTTCTTACCCAGCCTTTCCATAACCTTGTTGTCCTTATCAAAGGAAGAAACTTTCTAGAAGCAGTAACTTAGATGATTTGTCAGATGCCACAGACACCACAGAAGTGTCAGCAGATGGGTAACTACAGATAAATTTGCAATCATCAGGCACCTTATGATAGAATTATATAAATTAAGACTGGTTCCCCTCATAGTAATAAAATGTATTTGATTACAGATATATATATATATATATAATTTACTAGAGATGTTTTTCATTCACAGTAAAAGAGGTTTGGTAATTGGTAATCATAGTCACAGTGTTATAATTTTAGAAATACCATATGACATAGCATCTGCAAGTGCAGAAAAGAAATATGCATTGGCTGAACAGAATGTGCTTGTGTGGAGCAAAACGTATTATACTTCAGAATGTTTTTATAACAAATGGCATTAACAATAGAGGCTTGTTAAAATATCATAAACAGGTGAATGTATACATATATTCAAGAGAATGAACTTGCTAAAAAGAAATGGCTAGCACATCAGAAAAGGTTGCAGACTATCCTGCCAGTAAAAGAACATTTTTGAAAGAATATTTCAACCTGCTGAGAACTGGTTTTCTCTGGACTGAGATAAGGATGCAGACAAGGAAGGTTTCAATACAGGAAGAGAATGTTTTCTTCAAGAACAAAGTTTTGAAACTATAAAAATTGTTGTTAAAGACATATTAGGTAGACATTTTTGTAATCCGAGTCAGCTGAGGAAGTGCAGTCTATCTGACAGTGATCCATGTTATAAAGAAATGTTTATACTCTCACAGTAGTGCTTGGTTGACCTGTTTTAATAAATCTTTCAGCAATTGCAAATATAGAGTTCACAGTTTGTCTTTGTAATATGCAGATAAATTCAATTCAACACTTTACACAACCTATCATGTTTCTTGAGGGCATGGAACAGGCAATCAGGAGCCTGAAACTTAGTAGAGAAGGCATGTAACAAGGCAGCCACAACAGGAGAAACAGCAGAAGTTCTAAGAGAATCCATTTGCAGAAGCTCACAATACCACTTCTGAACCTCAGAAACATGGGCTCAAACACACTTAAAAAATGCCATCATTTTAGAAATTGTGTTGCCAGAGAAATCTCCTGAAAAGGAGTGTCAAGACTAGTAGACTCCTCCTCTTCCTCAGAACCATTTTCTAATGGAAAAGGAATCTGGGAAGAATAAGCAAAGGATTCCTCATCCGAATCCCCCAACCTCAGAGGAATCTTGTTTCCTGGGTCTCTTAAGAGGAGTAGAAGATCAATGGGGAGCTGGAACAGAAGCTTCTTGAGGGGCTTCAAGGCCATGAGGGCACTGGACAAATTATGTGTGGAATTCTGCCAGTCACTCTGAGGGACCTTAGGAGCAGGAGAAATATGCTTTGTTTTTGTTTCTTCTTTAAAGGGACATCAGCCTTATGAAATGTAAAAGACTCAGACCTCATATGGAACTTTACAATGGTAATGGGAACCTCCTCCCTAACCAAAATCTGAAGAATGCCCCTAGGCACTTTGGTACTAATCAGCCATGTTTCCCCCTGAACATCCATAGTGGATGTTTGCAAAGCCTCCAGGGACATGTGTGATGTCAGATCCATGCTGGCATCCAAAGTGGCCTCTGCAGAAAAATCCAAAAAAAGGGCCAGGCGATCCTCTGGGCTTTCACTAGCCTCAAGCGAGACATTTCGCAGAGGTGACTCAGCCTAAGAGTCAGACCTAACTTTCTTGGCCTTTTTCTTCACGGTTGGCTGACCCTCAGAGTGGGAAGTTCCTTCCATAATGTCTTTCTCTATAAGTTTAAAATACTGGTTCTCTAAATATATGGCCAAAGATGAAAGCTGACTATGCGGAGTCTTCAGTATAAAAGCATGACAAATAGAACAGAACATCTGGTCGTGAGAAGCACTGAGATAAAATAAACACTTTGATTTTTATGGGGAACCTGTCTCCCACACTGGCATTTACCTTTTCTGGATGACACAAACGCCACAAGCAACAAAACAAAAGGAAAATGATAAGAGCAAAAACCCAATGGAGCACTTATCTGAAACGGCTTGGTGAATCAGCAAATGAAGCAAGCATTCAGACCAATGATCAACAACGATGTTTGGACTGGCAACAATGAAATTCTGAAGATGGTATGTCTGGACATCACCTTTATGCCCTACACTGTATACAGAGCACATACATGTGATGTACTGCATACCGATTGCAATCTAAAGGCTTTGGTATACTGACCAGACATTGGTCTGCCCTTGGCAGGGGATCCCTATTGTAAGGAATACTCAACAGTGAAATGGAAGGACATCAACAATTCACCTACAGTATGCCATTAAGTGTTTGAGAAAAACAGTGCCCTTGGACCAAACCCACAGAGAATCAGGTAGAGTCAGGGAGGACATGCAGACTGCACACATAAGGAGCCACTATTTAAACTGTGCAAATTGCAAAAAGTATTAGTCCCTTTCATTCATTCACTTTCCCCTGTTCCCAACAGTTGTAGCCTTTTTCTTGATAGTGCATACCCTGTGATAAAAATAATAATGACCACAGTAATGTAGTTCAGCTTTATTTCACACAAATCACATTAGTTATGCAAATCGATAATAATAAGCAAATGACAGCAAGACCACTCATTTTCATCTACTGATAGGCAGCAACTGTACCCAGCAATTATAACCACTTTCTTAACTGTGTGCATTTCAAATGCCTGGATGTAAGAACTAAATAAATAAGAAAATGTAATGGTCACGTTAATGTAGTTCAACTCTGTTTCACTCAAACACATAGCTATTGGCCAACCACAGTAAAATATTCCAACATCAGTCCAGCAAAGATGCAAATTGTTCATAATATCTGGACATCTGCGAGAGTTAGAAAAAGCTGATTGCAGATTTTCACTGCTGTTTCTACCATGGCCTTAACATCTACTTTGATTTTTTTTAAATTATACTTTCTGTTCATTGCCACCTCACCTAAAATCAAGAAAACAAATCTGACACACTATGTGGAGCATTGGTGGGATGAAGCAGAAAACCCACAATTTGAGTCATCAGGTCAGTACTTCTCTTATGGGGTATCACAATTGTGGATGCTTTGAACAGGGATATTGCAGGCTGCTTGCTGAGTTAGTCAGTTAGTCAGTTACATAAAATGATACTGCTTCTGTAATTGTGTCAAACCATTAAAGTTAGTGTCCATATCAGCGAATTATATATTTTGTCAACATCTCATTGCTTTGTTTGGTGCTTTGTTGCAGGTATTCTGCAGTGGTATCTCTGAGACAGTACAACTCAGGGAAAAGGAAAAAGATGAGTATTTTTATCAAAATGTCCCATTTTATTACAGTTTTTATACTTTAACTTGTACTATACTGCAAGCTTGGGGTGAAGAGGCAGAACCCTCATATCTTACAATGCAGAAGTTGTAGCTCCCCTACAAAAATGTTGCTTCAATAGTTGTGTGTGTATGACACTATGAAACATAGTGCATTGTAATGGCACTATACATTATAGTTATGACATTTTTTGTCTTAGCAAAGAGAGGTTCACTATTTCTTTATAGATTTTCTCTCGGTTTCTCCCAATTCCAGTCTGTAACCCAAAGCAATAAAAAATGCATTGTAAGCTTTTTAGTCATTAAAGTAATACTGTCAATAATATATAGACATTTTTTCCTTAAAATGTTTCACACAGTCAATCACTTCACCATGCATTCTTAAAAAATGAGTCAAATATTTGCATAAGCTATTTCTGAAAACTAAATCTGTCATGTTGTGTGTTAGACTATGATGACTTATTTTTGACATTTTAAGCTCTGCAAAAAACATTGCTTGCACACAGCTGTATATTCTCGAGTATCACCCTAGAGTGTCAATTTATATGCAATAAAATGTACATAATCTGGGTGGGGGGACTTCACCATCAGCTTCAGGCATGTTTAATCTCTACAAACTGCAGTAACAACATTCTTCCTCTCTTCCTCTAATGTTTTGTTTATCCTTTTATTTTTTTAAGATTTCCAGGGTAACATTTTCAGGCTTCTGTACACTGATTAATCATTTTGATGCTCATCAACTTCTTATTAAGAGTTATTCATTTCTCAAGGACCTTCTTACTCATAATTATTATTGCTCTAAAGAAGCTGAATAACTACACTGACTTCATGGATATTACTGATGTCTGATGTCTCTGAAACCAGTGTTTCCTTTTTTATATATATTGTTTTGTATGATCAGTGTAAACAGTGACCTTTATTTCTTGGAAAATAGTACAAGGCTGGTCCCTAAATCATCCTTCTTGTCTTCTAATCATGTTTGAAAAGCTGCCACACTGAATTTAACCTACTTTCACATGAAGTTCCTTGCATTTCCTGCTTAAAAACTAGGTTAGTAGGTTAAAATAAAGTCAGGATGAAGGGATCTGCAACAAGCAAAGTAACATAAGTATTAACATAGCGTTATATGCACAATTAAGTCAACAACTATTCACAAAGATGTCACAAAAGCAAAACATTTGGTATGTATTCATATATCGACTAATAAAACCTACAAGCTATGAAGGAATTTTCCTTTATCACTTAGGAGCTTTGATCTGGCCTGATGCTTTTTATCAGTTTAATGTTCAAGTGAAATGATTCAAACCCAGGCATAAGGCAATATATTTTGCAGTTACTTTTTTGAGGTTTACTTTGGTTATTTCAAAGAACAGTTTGTGCCCATAATAAATGAAAATGCAAGAGGCTTGAGACTATATTATATAATAGCAGCTATATTCTCTTCAGAAATACAAGGCAGTAGTTAGTGTCAATTTACACAACAATTCAGATTTGTGTAACATAGACCAACAATATAGGCATACATTATAATGAGGTATGCAATGAATTATACAAGTGCTTATGTTACATGGCATATAAGATGGTGACAAGACATTATTCTTACAAATATATAAATACTTATAATCCCACCCATGAAGGAATTTTATCAGCTACAGTTACTATAGTCTATTTTATTAAACACTGATTTCAGGAATTCTGATTGCATGTTTAATGTGCCAATATTCTAGAAAACCTGTAGCCATTCCTTAACTTTCTCTAATTCATTAACAAATCATTCTGTATAAATGCATATAGAGTATGAAGAACAAATGATGTTCATTATATTGGTCACTGCTGCAGTAACCTTATCTGTATGGGTTATATTCTGACAAGGATATAACAGCTGGCCAGCTTCCAAAGGTTCAGAGCACCTTCCATTTACCCAAACTGTCAGACTGCTCAAAATGAGCTGATGAAAAGACAAGACTGGGTGCCAAGCCCTTCAGAGCTTTACTGCCCTCGAAAAGTATGCTCCTCTGAAGCGTTTGAAGATTGACAGTCAGCTTGTGCCATTCCTTTGCTGGGCAAATAAGTTACCTTGGCGGGGGGAGCTTCATTTAATCATTTTGCTTATTATTTATACTTTCCTCTTCAGAAAAGTTATTTTAAAGGTAGGAGTTTGCGTTACAACAGACTGTCATTTGGCTCTACTGTAGTTTTAAACCCAAGTGTTATTTTTTCCAGTCTGTTTAAAAGTAGTTCAAAGTAACTGCAAAACATTTTTCTGTTGGGAAACTGTGTTTATTTAACTTTATGGGGCTGGTATATTGTTTATAGTGTCTTTAACTGCGTTTGTCTAAGAAAAAGTGACTTTTAAAGACGTTTTATTTTTAACATTTGCACATTTGCTGCTTGTTTTCATAGGTTCATAGGTTCATAGGTTCATAGGTTCACAGGTTCATAGGAGATTACTAGGCTAATGGCTTAAGAGCCAATATAGCTTGGTTTTATCCAAAATATGGCCCCCAGGGGCAAGATGATGACATGGATTTGTGCCTATTCCTTGTGTATCTTACAGACTGCCCCTGTCCATAAGGGACATATGCACTACCCAGTTGTGAATTTGTGATTCCTCATCCATTGATCCACACTGGGTTTGAAGGGGGCCAGGGAAGGGCTCTGCTTAATGTGAATATGAAGCCTATTCCAAAGGAGGGCAAACTCTGAGGCACATAAGTGTTGTTCCCATCTTGTTTTTTTTGAGTTGCTGACTAAATTTAGACACCTAGATCAGTTGACCCTCATGCTGTTTGACTTGTGGATTTGTAGCAACTCCATCAGGGCTGGATTTGTCAGTTCCTTGTGGGTCAGGCATAGGTCACATCTTAATAACTGGCTGGACGGAGTAAAGGGATAGGGCTTTTAGTCTATCCACATAGGACATGTTGTTTACACCCTTTATTTTCTTTGTGAGTAACCTCTGAAGTCACTCCAGCTGTTGTAAGTTCCTAGTCAAGTACATGCCAAATGGCACATTGTAATCAATTATTGGCCTAATGAGGGCTGTATGCAAAGGGACTACAGTTTTTTTGGACCTGGATGTCTTTCCTCCCCACTGTGCATACACACTGGTCAAAGTTCAGGCTACTATCTATCTATGTACCTAGATCTCTCACCTCTGAGTCTACTGTTAGGGATATGCTATTGATGGAATTTCCAGGGGTATTTGACTTCCCAAAGGAAAGGGTAATGCATTTTTTCACATTTAATTTTAGGCCATGGCTCTGGCATCAATCATTTGTCTGATCTGGACCCTCTTGAAGGATATCTACATCATTGGGGGATTCAGTGATAGCCCCCAGTTTGTAGTTGTGAAACAGGCATCATGTTTGGCTTGACCGTGGAACAAGCTGTCAGTCCCATGGTTGGTCCTCCTTCCAGCCATAAAAAGAAAAACATAAGCAAACAGTCTTTGCCACCACAGCAGGCTCTCAATTTGGCTCAGACACAGGTAGATGAGTCTGCCGTGACCATCTGTTGTGCCTCAGACCACTCAGATTTTACCTCAAATCACTCTGGTGTAGCACCTACAGCCACTATGGACCGGAGATTTGCCACATTCTCTGCAGCAGTTGGGGTCCATTTATTGGGCAAGGGAGAGCCACTCTCATTGGTCCTGGGATAGGGAAAAAGGAAGGCTTCCCGGTTTTATCAAAATGCTGTGCCCATCTCTATGGAAGCTTCTGCTGCCTTTAATAACATTGTTAGCCCCATTTTGCCTGTCAAAAAGACTTAGAAAACTAAGCATGTATCTGTTCTTCATCCAATGTTCTTAGACAGGAGTAGCTTACAGGGTCTGGCTCAGGGTTTAATTACAGCCCACTGATCCTTCTTGTAAGGTAGTTTCTGGTAAAAGAAAGAGTGAAACTTTGAATTTGAATGAAACTCTGCTGAAAAAGGACTCTTCAGCTCAGTCAGACAATCCCTGTCAACAAATGTAAAACAAATAAATAACACAAAAATAAGAGTGAAACTTCCTTTCCTGAAGAGGTACAAGATTCCGAAGGGACAGATATAGGGTTTTCAACTCAGATTTTTGATTCAGACTCAGAGGACAGCTCAGTTTCTGATTCATCCTAAGGCAGTTTCTCTTTCTCTAACCCTTCTTTAAAATGTGCCAATATTTTCAATCAGAGAACCTTGATGTTTCTCAGAAACTATTATGAACTGTTACAGATGAAATTTCCAGAACTTGCATCCATTCCTCCAGTTTTGTCTGCCTTAGAGGATGTATGTGCTACTGCCTGCAATTTTCCAGACAGTCAGACAGCTGCTCCTAAAAATGTAACCAGGATGTATAAAGTTCCTCAGTATTTTGAGTTTTTATACAGTATTACCAGATCTGATGCAGCAACTATAGCTTTAGTTAATCTTTCTGTTGCCAAACACTTAGTTAATTCCAATCCTATTATTTGTTATAAAAATGGGAAGATTATTTAAAAGTATAGGAAAAATGTGAAGGCTTCTGCAACTTTGAGTTTTCAGAATTTTAAATTCTCAGGTTCATATGCCAAGGTTAGTTCTGAGTAATTATGAAATTATCTATAGTATGATGTCAGTTATTCTTGTTAGTGGTAATACATAATTACTGACCATAGGATAGGTAAGGCCAATTTATAACCAAATGGGACAGGTAATTTCTAGCACAAAAAGGGAAATTGGCTAGGCTTTAAAATGTCCTACAAGGCAGCTGGCTTAGTACTTACCTATGAACCTATGTATCTATGTAATCTTAGCTGATCATGTTTAGATTCTTCAGTTTTCTGATGTACTATTACATCAATCTGCTTAATTTGGCCTTCTGCTGATCACATTCATTATTCTTACATCCATTGTTCAGGTTGTTTACTCTAATTGTGTTAGTGATAAAATCTGCTTCATTGTGACCTTTTTTGATCAGATATTTTTTTCTGCTGCATTACCAGTTCTTTTGTCAGGTCCTGTACCTATTCTTGCCTTTACTATATTGCATGATAATGACATTCTGGGTGAGATATGGGTCTTGGTGCTTATCAACACTAGAATGTTACTATTTTTATTTAGATTCCTCATGTGAAACAGTGAAGGAATAGCTTTTCTTATCCAGTGGTTTATAAAACCTGATGCTTTTACACTTATTAAAACTATATTCTTTGTCATATTGTTTGTAGAAACTCCATACATATAATAACATGAAAACAATTTTTTTTTCCATAGAAATGCATTGCCTTTTTAACTTTCAAAGTTGTATAACGCAAAAACCTGAAACACCATTATGCTTCAAATATTGCCGTTTATTAAATTAAAAATATATATTCATATCAGATGCAATAATATTAAGAATTTATATCCATATAACAGACATCCTATCTTGTGAAATCTAATAAAGCACCATGATTTAAAGGTAATATCATCATATCTAGCAAGACAATCAATGTATGACACAAATATCCACAATTTATTATAAAGAGCCATAATCCATCCCATTGCGTTTGTACAGGAAACAAAAGAAGCTCTTTGGCTACATATATCTTACTGTAAACCCGACTTACCTATTCAACCATAACATCCATCAACTAGTTACTACTACGTTTCTCAGGAGACACAGAAGGTTAATCAAGACTACAGGAATAATAACAGCTAAAAATCACACAAATGCTAGAAGCATGTCCAACAAAATAACTGTTTCAAAGTAAGGTTCTCCAAATTATGACTATATATACTACTTTGAAGACATGACTAAAACCACATCTCCAATGCAAAAAAGTTGCTATAGTAGACAACATAATATAAGGCAAAAATATACTATCAAGACTGAGTGGAACACTGCTAGTAGTAAGTGACACAGTAAGTTGAAAACTTTTCCCATAAAGAACAACCATTAAGTGCTAGAAGACAGTGTCTTTCAATGTAGTTAATTTGGAGATAAAGGCAACAGAACCACTAAAGTGTACCAGCCAAGAATTAAACAAATAACCCCAAAACATGGCTAAAACCCATCCTAGAGCACTCAGATCTACTTAAATAAACATTTGTTTACAAGGAGTTAAGCACTTTCGTCCCCAATATAAGAGAGTTCATCAGAACTAAATTAATCATTTTACATCACAATTTATATCACATTCAATTAACCAGATAACCAATTAACTGAAATTCATTTACATACTGAATAAACCATTAAGGCAACAGGTTAAAAACAGACTAAAAACAAACAAAGGAGAAATACACTGGATCTAGTACTATTGAAAATACAGTGGATAAAGGTACCTTACTAATCATCATAATAAATACTCTAATATATTGTAAAAAAGCAACTGACTGCAAACCCATTTGAATGAAAATCTAATTAAATGAAACCCATTTCAATGAATCACAAATGACAGAAAAGTGTAGACGTGTAGGTAGTATATGATGATGCCATTTCTGAAGATATTTGTTATGGAAGTGAATCTAGAAGATTAAGTGTGGATTGGCAATGCTCCTGCCATGTCACCTCCACCCCAAAACATTTATAGATGTTTGTGCACCAACACTGATTTATTGGGTATGTTTTTTTTTTCTTTTCTCCAGTGGTTCTGTGCGAATGGAGTTAGTATATATATATATATATATATATATATATATATATATATATATATATATATATAATTAAGGAGTGGAGGATGCAGGGTACTTGCCCCCTGCAAAAAAAAAATATATTTTATGTTATATTTTCTTATGTTTAATATTTTCAGTGATTTGTGATTTAGTGCAATGGGTTTTCAGTCATCTGGGTGTTCAGTCAATTGCTTTTCTGTTCTAATTATTTCAAACATTTGATTTTCAGTTGTCGCTCTCCTACTTTTGACACAATAGGAGAGTCTTTAGGGTTTTGTTCAAGCAGCTTTATTTTATACAAATACATCACTATAGAAGTTTGCTAACTTTAACTTAAGTAACTTATATACAAACTAACAACCGCGATCATGCATGCTCACTCTGTGGCTACTCTTTCAAAATGGCACTAGGGATTGCACGTGTCTGGAATTTATATGTGCAAGTACAGTCTTTGACATGCACTCTGATCTACATCCTTCCTCTTTGAGAAATAGATCATACAATGCTATGAGTCTATTTGGCATGTAGATATCACAGGTAATTATTTTGTCATGCATTATACAAGACTAGATACACACATATATATATATATATATATAGATATATATATATATATATATATATATATATATATTTATGTATACATATATATATTTTTATATATATATATATATATATATATATATATATATATATATATATACACACACAGTTAAGTCCACATTGCTGAGTATTTCAAATTGGGCTTAGATATTCGTCCATATTGTGTAACATAAAACTGGGTACTGCATTTAGCAACTGGAGTGGTCTCTACAAAATGTTTGACCTTTGCAATGTTCGATACATCTTCAGGAATGGAATCAGAGGTTTGAACACACTCTGGTTAAGGACAATATCTGGTTCGCTCTTAGATTTGGAGTCTACATCACAGAAACAATACTGTGATAGTGATGATGATTCTGGTACAGGATGATGATATCCACAGTTCTTCCTATACTCCACACCCTCGGAGTCTACCAGGTAATATCTTGGCTTGGCACAGATACCTGTAATCTGTCCAATTCAGTCAAAACCTTTCATTGTCTGGATTCGTACGGGCTCTCCTTCCATCAATGGATGAAGAAATCTGCTCGATCTGTCATAACTAAACTTCTGGATATTACACTTCTTAAACAATGGAGCCTTGATGGTTTTAGTGTTCTTAATTTTAGGCCTCAATAAACTGCAATTAATGGGTAATGTATTTCTGGCTTGACTGGAAAATAGTCTTTGAGGAGGTGAGCCAAGGATATCGTAATGGGGTATGTTTCTGAGATTAAGCAAATTCAAGAATACATCGGTATTGTGACACTTTGACCTTTCAAATAATTGCTTTGCATTCTGCACTACACGTTCAGCTAGACCATTTGACTGAGGATATTCAGGACTACTAGTGACATGTACAAAGTCCCATTCCTTTGCAAATTTCTGAAACAACTGGCTAGCAAATTGAGTACTGGTGTCAGAAAGAACTTTGCATGGACTGCCATGGACTAAGAAATGACATTTCAACTTAGAAATTAAAGCAGTGAATGTTAGGTTAGGTAGTAGATGAAGCTCACACAGATTTGAATAACAGTCTATCAAAACCAAGAAGTGTCGATTGTTCCACTCGAAGATCTCAGTGGCTGCTGTTGACCAAGGTAGCTCACGAACTGGACTTAGCTGAAGTGGTTCTCTTTGCAAATATTGTCTAGTACTATTACATACTGAACAAGAAGAAAGTACTTTATCAATGTCTTTAGGTAATGAAGGCCAAAATACTAATTTTCTCACTCTTCTCTTACTGGATGCAGAATCTGGGTGACCACGATGCAAAATCTGGATATATTCTTGTTGTAAGGAAGCTGGAACAACATTTTTAGGACTTTTGATAATAATGCCATCTTCCATCAGAAATTCAACTCTGTAAGGAAAATAGGTTTGCACTTCAGGTGGTACATTCAATTGCTTTGATGGCCATCCAACATTAATGTGGTGATTGAGCTTTTGCAAAACTGGATCAGTGTGAGTGTGATCTCTTCACTCATCAAGTTTAGTAGCAGAAAAAGTATGCACTGCCATTATATAAAAGTCAAAATTCTCTGCAACAAGCTGTTCTGTCATATTTCTGGGCAATCTGGTGAAGGTATCAGTCAGATAAAGCAATGTGACTTTTGTATAGACCATTTTGAAGTTGTACTTTTGCAATTTGAGCATCATTCTTTGTAATCTCGCTGGAGCGGAATGCATGGGCTTCTTTATAATAGTAACTAGAGATTGGTGGTCAGTTTCAATCTCAATAGCTTGACCATAAATATAATCTTGAAACTTGGAACATGCAGATACTATTGCCAAAAGCGCCTTCTCAATTTGAGCATTCCGCATCTCAGTTTGGGTAAGTGTTCTAGATGCATAGGCTACTGGTCTGCCCTCTTGAAGTATAACTGCGCCAAGACCAAATCACAGGAAAGAGTGACTGATTTGTTCACATCACAGTATCTTCATGTAGGTGGGGTGGCAATTTTCTGCTTAAGGTCTTCAAATTCCTTCTGGTGTTGTTCCAATCATGACTATGGAACGTTTTTGAGCATTAGCTCTCTTAAAGGTGCTGTCAACTTACTGAAGTCTGGTGTAAACTTGCCTAAATAGTTGACCATGCCTAGGAAACAATGCCGAGCTTGTAGATTGTCTGATGCTGGTCTCAAGCCAGCAATGGTAAACAAATGACCTACATATGTAACTTCTGGAAGTCTGAATTTGCACTTTAAAGGATTGAGCTTCAAGTTTACTTCATATGCCCTGTCTAGAACTTTCATGAAGTTTCTGTCATGCTCTGTTTCACCACTGCCTCCAATCAATAAATCATCTGCTATTATGGCACAAGGATAACCCGAAAAAATTTGTTCCATTGCATACTGAAAGACTTTACTTGCAGAATTTATTCCAAATGACATCCTTAGGAATCTGTATCTGCCAAACAGAGTACCAAAAGTGGTTAGAAATGAGGGTTTGCGATAATCATCACTTGCCAAAATGAACTCTTTGCATCCAAGAAAGAAAAAAACAGTGATATTCATTATTAAGGTTGCAACTTTTTCAACTGTGTGCATTGGATGATATGGTTTCTTCAATGCTTTGTTCAAATCTCTTGGGTTAATACATATTCTGATTTTGTCTGAACCTTTTTTGTGAGCAGCTACCAAGGATGACACAAATTCAGTTGGTTCTTTGACTCGAAAATCACACCTTGCTGCACAATTTTATCCAACTGAGCCTTAGCTTTATCCTGTATAGCTATCAGAGCTATTCTCTCTGGTCTGATTACTGGAGTGACCTCTGGATCTAACTTCATGGAATACACAATTGGAAGTTTGCCTAACGTCATTGAAAACATCAGCATACTCTGAGAAAATGGCTTCAGAAAAATTAGAACTTGGAAATGCACTTATGTGATGAACTTCTTTAGCAAAAGAAAGAATATTTATTCTCAAACTATCTTTGAGACCCAATAAAGACTGTACTGGTGTTCGGACTACATAGAAAAACAAGTTGTAACAGTTCTTAGCCAAATAACACGAAAGCATCACTGAGCCTTCGGTTTGAATTTCTTCACCTCCATAAGCAACAAGTTTCGCACTACTTGCCACATTGAGTTGTTCGTTAGTTTTCACTTTAGCAAATGTGTCAGGTGATATAAATTACACTTTAAACCAGTGTCTACTCCAGTAATCCGGACAGTACAAAACACTGCTTCTTGCTAATAAATTCACTGCATTAACTCTTTCACCAAGCACTGATACACCATCCACATAGAAAGCTGACTGCTTCGACTCTACTTGATCAACTTGCTTTTCCGTGTGACTTTTGTTTACAACCGTGTGAGACTTAACTTGATTAACAAAACTTTTGGAAATGGTTCCATTTTTTACACTTGTGACATTGCTGACCAAATGCTAAGCACTTCTCTCTTTTAGACTCATGATTTGCACCACAATTGTGACAGTTAACAATAAAGCTAGATTTGGGTTTTGCTGATTCATCCTTGTACTGCATTGAGCTTGCTTCCTACTTAGAACTTGCTGAAAAGCTATATGGTTTCTGTGGTGAACCAGTAGGGGTTGTGGCTACCATGTGCTTAGGCCTGTTTCTGTTTGCTACGTGTTGCATGCTATCTACATTTGCTCTGGAGCCTACTGAATGATGTTCTTGTCACTTGCAAGCATACTTGTGTGTTTTTCTGTCACATCATGGATTTGACAAATCTCTATGGTTTTGTTCAACATTAAATCACTGTCCCGAAGCAAAATCTTTCTCACAGCAGCATTATTAATACCACACACAAGCCTGCCCTTTATCAACTCATCTTTTAAGTTACCAAACCAACACATTTTAGCTTTGTTTCTCAGGTCAGTTATATAAGCTGCAAAAGTTTCCCCTGGTTTCTGATCTCTCATGTAAAACAAATGTCTCTCTAATGTAATATTTGTCTGGGGGTTACACATTTTTCTGAACTTGCACTTCAAGCACTCGGGGTCTTCTCTTGACTCAGCCTGTACAATAATATGATAGTTTTCACCTTCTTCTTCATATACTGCTGGTGCATACACAAATGAATGCCCTCTTTCTATGGCCTCTGACCCAGCTAGGTTTAGCAAAATGAATGTCCTGGTGTGTGCATCTCTATCTGCATAAGCTGTTTGTATGAAAATATCTTACTCTTGCTCAAATATTCTCCAATTTTCTGCAATATTCTGATCAAATACAAGTGGTAGGGGCTTTCGAAGTCCGTCTGCCATATTAACACATACCAGTGATGGGTTTTGCAAATAAGCACAAAAACACACATGCACATATGCCAGAAACATATGCCAGTATTTGTAACGTTGTCCAATGCCTTTGAGCTTCTGAAATTATACCTTTTGGACTTTTCAAAATTATGCTAATAGACAAACTCATAGTACCTTTGAATAATTGGACTTTGCAAAATAAGACTCTCAGGCATTATAATACTCTTGAAATTTCATTTTGCATTGCTAAAGTCATTTATCAACATTTTAAAAAAAACATTTCAAACTACTTCACGATGCGAATGGACTGGACGTCTCTTGCCCAAAATCAATAACATTTCAAAGTAATTGCACTTTGCGAATAAACTGTACACATCACACTGAAACTTCTCCATAATGGCAGTACCTTGCTAGGCAACTCTTTACAGTGCAAGAAACACTCTGTAATGGCGATACTTTGCAAATAGACTTACCCAGCACAAGAAACTTTTTGAAATGGCTATACTTTGACTGTATTTCATGAAATAGCTGCACTTTGCACACAATAAACTCTTCAAAATACATGCACAGTAATAAGCAAACACTGTAAGCCCATTTGCACACTTTGAGGTACTTTGAATAACTTTAGTTATGACCTTGATACAATACAAAGTCGTAGTTATGCCAAAACACATGCAGTCGCCTTGCTTTATTTTTGTTTAATGTGCCCTTTTTACCCTTATTATATTTGTTTTGCTCGTTTAAACCCTTTTCATGCTGATTGTACTTTTCTTGTGCTCGTTTTACTATAAACATGCCAGTTTTGCCTTAAACACACTTGTTTTGCTTTACTGTTAATTGTTGTACCAGATACCTTTATTTTAAACATTTCCTTTAGTTAATAAAATTTTTGTGCCGTCTTCTTGCTTAATAATGTGGTTTGTGCCCTTGTAATGCGCATTTTGGCTTTTCTAACAAATAAACAGTTTGTGCTACTTCTCTTTACCTTTGATTCTTTTTTGGCTCTTTTCATGTTTGTTTCTCTAAGTTTTACCTTCACTGTCATCTCTGTACCTCATGGCTCTGAATATTATTCTCTGCTATCCCGGTTCTGACACCATGTTGCTCTCCTACTTAGGACACAATAGAAGAGTCTTTGTAGGTTCTGTTCAAGAAGCTTTATTATATACAAACACATCACAATAAAAGTTTACTGACTTTAACTTAAGTAACTTATATACAATCTAATAACTGTGATCATGCATGCTCACTCTCTGGCTGCTCTTTCAAAATGGCACTAGAGAGTGCACGTGTCTAGAATTTATACGTGCATGTACAGTCTTTGACATGCTTCTTAAAGATGCAGCGCACATCACATGCACTCTGATCTACAAGTCAAAGTTCAGTAAAATGATAGTACACCAATATCTCAGTATCACAACAGGACAAAACCATTATATCCAGATTTCTTAAAATAAAGAATTAAAACCTTTCCCTGTATAGACAGCTTTCCGATGGAATTCATGAAAGCTCAAGATTCAGCTTTTGAAAACATGCAACTTGGTACTTAATCAGTAGAGAAACCAAAAGCGAATTCAACAATCAAAGCAGCCATGTGAAGGGAACTATTATTGAAAACTACAAAAAGGAAACAAATTTTCAGCTTCCGGAACATAAATAATAAAACAAACAGGAAATCAAAAGACATCAACAATGACCTCATAAATTTAACAACTCACAGCAAATGTGTTTGCAATCTACTTTTTAACCATCACCCATGACAACATCCATGCCCAACTCCACTCCTGTCCAGAGTTTACCTTTAACCTAGAACTGTATGAAATGTAATGGAACTTCTAAGCAAGATAAAAGACCATAGACTACCCACACTAGACTGTTCCCCACCAGCATATCTCATGAAACTAGCAACTTACATTGTATATACACATACATTACTAACAAACAGGGGGCTCAGAGAAGGAGTCTGACCAACAGCTTGCAAATTATTCCACTGCTCAATGGTGGGAGGCAACACAAAGAGACAAATTAGTGTATTAAGTTAATTGTTGAAAATTCCTGAACGGATTCCACACATTCAGCTAAAAGACTACCCAGCAAACTTAAACTAGTTAGGTACATAGCCAACAGCGGTGATACAGGGATTAGCACTGTGCCCTATGTTGAGTTTTCCAGCCACCCATACTTTTCCAACAGACTTCACACAATGGGTTTTATCAGGCTGGAAATTTGATAGTTTCAAATTTAAATCATATAGTACCTATAAAACCTAATGCACTTTCATAGTGCATGCAACCTGGTCATTCCCATTTCTAAAATGAAAACTAAATGAAAAGAAGAAAAAGTTATTCTATTTGTAAATTAGCACTTAAACAGCAACAATAAGGATAATGTGTACTCCAAAAGGTGATACCAGCAACATAGAATGGAAGTATCTAGGTGTTACTATGGATAGCAAATTTTCCTTTAACTTGCATATCAACACTGTAGGTAAGCATATCTATAAAACGCTAGGGACATTATATAAGATTAGCAGATACCTAACATTTAAAATAATTGTAACCACGGCCAACTCTCATCTCATACCAAAGCTGTTCTATGACAGTATAGATATTGCAAACATTAAAAAAGGCATTTTAATTAGTTTATGCAGAAACTTTTAGTTTGTTGCATAACTTCTGTCCTAGAGTCAGCATTGTAAAGTACTCAACAAGTTAAGATAGATGGTACTAATATATGTATCTTTACTTTCATCCACAAAATGGTTTTCCAACGTTGGTCCCATGCATTAAGCTCCTTACAATCATGGCATACTGCAAACAAGAACCTCAAATCAATTAAGGAGGACATACGCTACAAGAATAGAACCTTCAGTAACAAAAGTGAAAGAGCAATCAGTTGCTATCTAATTGCTGAGTGAAACACCCCCACCCCCTCTCCCATGTAACTTGTTTCAATCATAAATCCAAGTCTATTAAAAAAAATATGGAAACCCATCTCTCTCAGCCAGCACATTGCATTTTATGAGGCATCATCAATAGCCCGGGGGGTTAAACTGAAACAGTCTGTGAAAGGGGAAAGCCTTTGTACTTCCTAGATAACTAGAATCGCTGCAGTTCTCTTTACCTAAGAGGAGTAAGAGGAAATGACCAACAGTATGCTAAGTAGCTACAACAATAACTAACCATCTCAGGCATGTCATGGGACATTAGTGACTTTTGCAACCACTTTTAGGGCAGTGACATGATAAACAGCTTGCTGCATAATTTCAATCTCCATGGAAGGAGTGGTCAGTGTAATGAATACCAAATCATAGGCATCCCCTTCCTCTTCTTACAGTAGTGGTGTGAAGCTATTCCCATCAGAATCCCTAAAGCAAATAAGTTTTGCCTTGAAGAGGTCTTGCAAATGGCGGGCAATGTGACAGGCTTTACTACTAGGGTACCATCATTATTCTGACAGTCAAGGCCTACCTTCACAGCCACCATTACTAACTATAACAATAACCCTAACTGTAACTCAGCTACAAAAATAATGCAAACACTAAACTTATCCCTAATGATAACACTAACTATACCACACACTTAAACCTACATCTAACCATAACCCTAACACCTACTAATAACCCTAACCCCAATCCGGACATTCCTAGCACAAGTATACTCACATAAGAAATCACAATATTTGAAATGTCTCCAGGCACATAAACACTGCTGCAAATTCACAATTTTGACTTGCAATGTTCCAGACCCAGAATTATGAAGTCTGATATTTGAACTTTGAACTTTGAATTAATGACAGTAACCTGGTATTAAACACAGTTTTGGTACAAAGGGTCTAATTTTCATTTGAAAGTTGTATATGTACCAGTGAAAACATGCTCAAACATTGATACAGGTTAAGCAGGGATTTTCAGAGGCAGAGACTACTTTAATCACATCTGCAATTCATATATACATATTTTGCAATTATTCCACCTGTGAGAGATTCACCTGTTTATCTAACCTGGGGCATAGTCTCTCCATCCCATCTACACCTATGGTCAGCAGGCACACAGTACCATGAAATCACTCTAAGCTATGCTGTGATGATAAAGCTATTACCTAAGTCTCCTAGCTTGCATCATCTATATTACCAAAATACTCAATCACATGCATACCTACACCTTCTACTGTTGAGAGTCTCCTATACTGCAAGCCTGTCTTCGTAAGGTCCCATAAGCTTGCAGCACATCCCAGAACTGTCTTAGTTATTGGTGATTCCATTATAAGAAACACTTACCAGATTGTCAAAGGATGAGTAGCAAGTTAGATTTCTTTCTGATGCTATTATTATAGATGCCATTACAACTCTGAGGTCCTAGCATGGCCCAGATATAATTATGACCTTGTCATTGTCCATGTGTGGGTGAATGACCATAGACATTTCCATGCTTTGGGAGATGCAGAAAGACTTTACTGAGTTCTCCACTCACATCTTCAAAGAAGGCAAGGTCATGACATTCAGCACCATTCTACTTTCTCCAGAGATAAAGAAACTGGCTTCAATAACTGGAGCACAAATTCAGAGCCATAATAAGTGGAAAGGGGTGGCTACTCAGGATGCAAGCTGTAAAGAGGTGTGCTCAGCAGCTGATGGTACATGAATGCAGCCACAGCTTTGCAAGGATTTTGTAGCTTCATATATGATTGCCAATGATGCATTTTCGGTTATGGCTAAAGTGCACAGTAGTAGTAACTGCAGCAAGCTTTACCAAAGTCTTCATCTCTGGTAAGGAGAAAGGCAAGACCTGTTGCTCCTCAGCTTTAAGTTGAGGGGTTGCAAGTCTGAGGAACTGTCCTGTCCAGGGGGTACTACATGACAAGAAAACCTAGCTATGGTTGTGAGTAAACTGGAGTCTTTCTTGTGTGCATCTTCATGGAATGAAATGATTAACAGACACTTCATCTTTGTCAGGCATGAACTGCACCCCCTCACTCTTTGGTTTCACATACTAGCTAAAATTCTTGCTACCCCTGTAGTGCCAATTTAAGGCAGAGTTCACCTAATGAACAAATTGATGCAGCAACGTCCAATCCAGATAACATCATGGTAACACTACTGAACATCCATAATCTCAACAACAAAATGTCTGATCTTGAGTCCTCCCTTCCCCCTTGAAAGCTTTAGTATTTGTGTAATTAAAGAAAACTGGTTGCAGTATAGTGACACAACACCTATCATTAATTCTGATCCACCAGCAACTGTGGGGAAGTATCTGCATTTACTGACAAACCCACTGTCTTAGGTCATATGCGAAATGATATACAGCTGGAACTGGATGAAGCTTTTTTTAACACTCAGTAACAATTAATTATCACATTATAATGATTTATAGAACCTTATCCATATTACTTCAGAGTAAGAAGAATATTTTAACCAGATGAAAAAGATTAGTAGTGCAAAATACCTTTCTTAAAGGTACTTTCATCAATCCATGCAGGAAAAGGGGAACATAAACTACCCACCCCCCCCCAAAAAAAAAATATATATATATATACATATATATATATATATATATATATATATATATATATATATATATATATATATGTATATATATACCCAGAGATTTATGTGCTTCAAAAGTACCAATAAATTTACCAAATTGTCACCCAACGTGCCTTTTAGCTGATCCCTACTCAAATATGAGCATCTCAATGTGCCTGTCTTACTGAAAATCTGATTCATGGTTCGCTAATAATTCCTCTACTTTTAGGGATTTCTCCAAAACAAATTACTCATTTATTATTTTTTTATTTGACATTTGTTTACCAGGATGGTCTGTCTGGGTCAGGACAACCCAGGGAGAAAAGCTCCAACAGTACAAGATCAAGAATATACAAGAAAGAAGTTGTTACAGATACATGTAAAAAGGCACTTATTGGAATTAAAGCTACTGATACCTATAAATGGTATAAGTGACTAGCAAACCTAGTACCTGAACCTGCTGCTTACCTGTCTGAATTTTCTCCCATCTTAGATATATGTTTTAAGGCACCCTTGACTATCTGATGCATGTACAGTGTCAATTTAAAAATGTAAGCTATATGGGGGATCAACAAACTCAAAAAAAAATAAATAAATAAATAAATAAATATAAAAAATATAAAATCATCTTGGTACCTATAACAGATCTCAATCTCAACATTATAAACACTATTTAAAACTGGTAAGTAAGTCACTAAACTTTATGAATAAGAAATGCAAGGCAGCTACAAACGTAGGGGAACATCCAATTAAAATGACAGCAATAAGGCCTTCCTCTGCTATATTAGTAAGTTTAGAAATAACCAACAATACTTTGTTGAATGTATCTCTAATGGTTCCTCCTTGTGTGACCACAAAAAGTTTATCTGCAAATTAAAACACTAGTTCTGCTGGCCCTATAAATATTGCTGAATGTCTGCCAATAAGCATCATGTCCCACCTAGCAAAAATCCTCCATCAGTTTTATAATGTTAAAGCCTGAGGAGTGAAGAACAGCTGATGTTCTACACTTCCATAAAAGAGGTTGCTCTATTGAACCCAATAATTACAACCATGTTAGTTTCCCTACTATCATTTGCAAGGCTATTGAATGTACTATAGCTGATCTAATAAACAACAACAGCATAAACATCACACATGCACTTATATCCCTGGATATAAAACAGTAAAGCTTTGTAAAAGAAAAATCATGTTTGCTCAAACTGACTGAGTTATTCAAAATGATTGCCAAGTCTGAATAAAAGGCAAACAGTCCCCACTGCCTTAATAGTTAACAGCAATGCTTTCATCCCCGTCTTGTATGTTAGAAGTATTGACAAACTCTTCCAGCTTGACATTAAAACACACATAGCTCAGTGGATAACTAACTGAATAGCTGATAGAACACATAGTGTTAAGGTAAGGGGTATTTACACTAGAATAAAAAAAAAAATCACCATTGGTATTCCATAGGGTTCTGTCCTGGTTCCCTTCCTCTTTGGTGTTATACTTCTGTATTGTGAAAGCTATATGTATAACCAAGTTTGGTGATGATTGCAAACTGAGGGCTATTACAAGGCTGAATAAAACAAAGGAATATATTGTTAATTGTATGCTTAGCCTCAATGCTACAAAATTCAGTATAGGTCCCTGTGGTAAAATACAGCACCATGACTGCAGACCAGAAAGATAACATGCTACTTAAAACTAACCCAGTCATCAGAAATGAGGGTACTAGACATATCTTTCATAGTCAGAAAAAATTTCTACACATCACTTACAACTTATTTGTGGTTATCTCTTCAAGGTCCATAGACCTTATAATGTTACTTTATTCCTCCCCTGTTAGGTCCACCATTGCATAGAATTAACCCTTCTATATTTACCTCACTACGTACTTAAAACAATTTAAGAAATATCAACATTTCCTAACCAAAAAAGATCTCAAGTCTTAGTATGCTTAGTAACTCTGATACAAAACCTTATTTGTTAGTCTTGTACAGGCTGTTAAGGGGTACTATTTGTTTAGGCTTCCCTGTCATGAACAATCTTATACAATTTGAACTCCTTCACTTAAACAGCACCAGTGGTAGACCTACAGACCTAAAACTATACTGCCATATGAATATTAACAGTTAGCATCACAGATACCTATCCCAATGTACACCACAGTTCTAAAGTACATATTAAGTAGAGTGTATCTCTGGTAAACCTAAAAACTGTTGTGGATGACTGGATGAGTGATCACAAAGTTTCATCCTGGATATGTAAAGATAGCATATTCAGTGGAGAACATTATTAATCTACCACCAATACTGGGTGATGAGGCCAAGCTTCTTGAATGGTTTCTTTGGATCTAAACACACCTATCTATCTAATATTAAAATACTGTTTACAGTACATTGCAAATAATATTTTAGTCCTTAGAAGTTATTTCTGTCATGTTTACAAGTTGCTCTCCTGAGTCTGTTTTCCTTCATATGAGACCTTAAACCAAGGTTCCATCATTTATCTTTTTTCATACTCTTTGCGATCCATATTTTCACAGTCACTTTTCCTGTTCTTCTGCTTTATTTCTTCCCATAAATTATCACAGTTTTTAAACAATAACATAAATAGCCACATTATCATTGGTCATCCATGTTTCTCTCATTCTTTCTAATTTAATATTTTCCCTAACTATCCATTCACCAGATGGCACAGAGTTGTAGAGGTTAGTGTTGTCAGCACACAGCAGGAGGTTCTCTGGTTCGATTCATGGCTGTGGTGCCTTCTGTGTGGAGTTTGCATGTCCTCCCTGCGATCATGTGGGTTTCCTCCAGGTGCTTCAGTTTCCTCCCACATTCCAAAGACATGCAGTAGGTGGATTGGACACTCTAAATTGGCCCTGGGTGTGAGTGTGTGCATGAGAGTGTGTGGTGCACCCTCTGAGGAGGGTTGTGCCTCGGGCTAGCAACCCAACCATGTAAAACACGTACCTGCTATGGAAACAATGAATGCTGAAGGGTGCTCATTGCCTGATGTGTTGTATACATGGGAGTAAATCCAGGATCCAGGATCCATTCACGATTCCTGATATAATTCATAATCTGACTTAACAATAGTCATCTTCTTTCCAGTACAATTTTCTTTCAAAATATTCCAAATTTCATTAAGATTTACCACATTGCAGGCCATTATTCTTCCTTCACCTTTCCCATTGCCTATATTTTCAATTATCTCTTTTAGTGACAGAAGCATTCACTTACATTGCTTTTCCTTACTCTATACATGCCTTCAGTTATTATTTCATCCACAATTCTCATCATGCTTTTTTGAATAATTTTCATAAAAAATATAATCTGCATTCCTTAATGCTACTGGCCTCATATGTTTTAGTTCTTCTTTTTATCCTGCTTCCCACATACATTTTATTACACATTCATAAATGTCTTAATCTTTTATTCATTCTTTCTTTCTTTCATTCATTTAGAGCTTCCAAAAACCTTTTCTTTTCTGACTCAGTCATTTCCTTATAAAAATCATACCCTAAACAATATGGACCAGATGCAGATTCTTCCTTCCCTTCATTTATCATGTCATCTAACTCCATTCTTAGAACTTCTGTGTCTATTTCTTTTACTATCTTTTTACTTATTTTTCCAGTGTACCTTTTTCAATATAATTCTTCTCATATTTCTGCCTTACATACTACTCCACAATATTAATCTCCTCCTCCTTTATGCATTTAAATTCTCCACACTTGATTTTGATAAGGTTTATTTCTTTTCATTATATTTTAATTCTTTGCTTAAGAAAAAGCAATAGTAATTTTTCCTTTCAAAAATAATTTAATTCTAAACAACAATCTAACCTTTTCATTATATTCATACGATTTTTAATAGTTACTGCTTCCCACCTCCAACATTTTCTCACAATTTTCGTTTTATTTATTATATGTTTTTTTTTTCTTTTTCTTCTCAATTGTCTATATCTGAATATAAATTGTATTCATGCTTTTTATACATTGACCACCAATATGTTATATTCTTGTAAAATTGTTCCATCCACAACTCCTTCATTTTTGTAAATATTCCTTTTTTAAATTATTTTCTATTACACTTGTACCTGTTCTCTTTATTGTATTACTTCATTTTCCCCTATGCCTGTCCATATTGCTATCTGGTCAGCTGCTTATTTTTTTTTTTCTTTTTCCATCAGTTTTACTAATATCATATGAATATATTGCATTCTCTATTTCTGTCCATGAATTCCCATTTTTATACACACATTCTATTTTTTCCTAACCATAATCTGTCATTTTCATCATGTCTTTCATTATTTTGATATCCTGCATAATTTTACCTGTTTCTTTCCTTAAATTGTAATTAAAACCACCTGATATAATTGCAGATAAGTTAATTATTACATATTTTATCTCCCCCATACTTTTATATGCATATAACACAGCTGATTTCATTGGCTCCAGCATTGCCTCACCTTCTCCAGGCCCATTTTCATCAGTTACTGAAGGGATTCATCACTGCCATTAATCCTGGTGTTTGCAAGCCTCCTGAAGCCACAACACTGACATCTGTTTCACCATTCTCTACAAAAACACTTTTACTTTCATTACAAAATCCTCCATGCTTATTGCAACAACTTGATTTCTTTCTATATCAGAGTGAACTGAACTTCTAGCAGCAGCCCTCAGGTACCACATAGCTCCAAAGAGTAGGGTTTTTTATTGATATATACATTACATATTATTTACATATGTAAATTATTTACATCTATTTACAAATCTCCATACATTATAAACTTCAATTTAAAGCATTTCTCCCCACTCTTTTATCCACAACCAAAACATTATTTTTTCAAAAATCTTTGCAAAGTCCATTTTCCATTGTATTTAATTCCATTTAGTCTCTCATTCCATATAGTCCATGAAGCATAAAATATTACTTTGTTAATTTCCTTTACTTCTTCCTGTTTACGTGCATCATAATAACCAAATTCTATTATGTCCATATTTATTTGTTGAAATTTTAACAAACTTTACACCCTATTATCTTTCCACATTTCTTTCCACAAATTATTAACTCTTTCACATTTCAAAAACACATGCTCAGTTGTCTCAAACTTTCCACATTTATTACATATTCTATCTTGCTTTTTTGTATGGCATATTTGCCTTAACTGGCAATTTTCTAATAGACAATCTCAATAAAAAATAATTATATTCTTTAATCTTTTTATAGTTATCATATCTTATCATTATGGCTTTTTTCTTATCTGCATATTTCTAAATCTTTCCACATATCAACACAATAACATGCTTTCATAACACTTAAGTACCATTCCTTTCTATTTTTTCTCAAATATATTCTTTTTTATTTTCCATAACACAATTTTGTTTTGGTACTCTTTCATTTCTTCATTCACAATGCTTTTACTACATTTTTTTAACTTCCATTCTTTCCCACAAATATTTGTATTTATAATATAGTATGATATCTATCAAGTTTTTATTTTCCTTTATAATTCCTTTTAATATCTTATATAAAATTAAAGATGCTGCATGTACTATTGAGCTTATTAAACCCAAACCTCATCTTCTTTCATATACAGAATCCCTCTTTTGACTGGATTCAGTCTAGAGCCTGATATAAAAGAGAATATAATATAATCATCATTCATTCCTTTTCATACTTAATAGGAATCGTATAGATGTTAGCAACATAAGCAATTTTTCCTATTACCATGGTGGTCAAAAAGTGTGCTTTTTTTCTATATGAAAATTTATATGATTTCCAAAAATTAGCCATATTTTTTACTTCTTTGAGTACACTGCCCCATTATTGTTGTCTATATTCATTCCTTCCAAATGTTATTTCTAATATATTTATATATTTTTCATTGAACTCAACACCTCATATGATACCTTCAAAACAAATCCTTTACTTTTCTCTTTATTTATACTTAAGCCATTTTTTTAATTTATACTTAATTTTTCATTTAGTTTTTCCATCTATACTTTATTTTTAACAATTAATACAATATCATCCATATAATTGTACATTATTGGCAGTTGTACTTCCTTCATCATTTTGTATCCACCACTACTTGACATTTTATTAATTTCCTTCACTATTACATTTATAGCTAATGAGAAAATTACACTACTAGCTGGACAGCCCTGATTTATTCTACAATCTATTTTTATTTCTTCCCCAATCCAGCCATTTACATTTAGTTTCACATAGTTCCTTTCATAAACAGATTTTATTACTTGTAATATTTTTGCTTACATTATATACCTGCAAAATTCCCCATAATGATTTATATTTAATATTATCATAAGCTTTACTTATATCCCCTATTATAACCTTCGCTTCTATATTTTTATTTATGATATCATCAATTATTTCTCTTATTATCCATAATAACTCTTGACTTTCTTTTCTTTTTCATCCAAATACATTTTGGTCATACATTCTATCCATTTTTTTCTATAATCTTTTTATTATTATTCTCATAAAAAAATGCAATATGTATTATTCAATGTTATAGGTCTCCAATTTTTATCTCCTCTTTATTTCCTTTTTAAATATAAATTTTATAACTCCTGTACATATCTTGTTCTCTTTAATTCCAGTTTCTAACCATTCATTCTTAACTTCCATAAAAATTACTTTTTGTGTCTCTTTCATTTCTTTATACATACCATATTCAATTCCCTCTAGTCCTGTTGCAGAATTCATGTTAATATCTTTCAGAATTTCATTCAATTCTTTCCTGGTTATTTTTTGTTCTAAATACCCATTATCTTCCTTATTTAATTTTTTACCTTTATAAATGTATTCTGTTTTCTTCTGTCTTGACAAATAATTCTATACATATTCTTTAATTGTTTCATATATTCCTTCTTGCTGTCTTATTTGCTTACCTTCCTTATGTTTTAATCCTCTTATTTTTCCTTATTTTAATATTTTACTCAAATATCATGTTACCTCTTCTTTCTTTCCTTGTAAGAAATATTCTTGCTTATATAACAAGTTGTTCATTTTAATTTAATTAATTTTATATATTCTCTTTATTTTTCATAAAATACATTTTTCTTCTCTAAAAAGTCTCTGAATGTTTATTGACTTAATATCTTATATCCCTATTTTTCTTTTCTTCTTTTCTTCCTTATACATTCTAAAAATACTTTTTTATGTTTTTCTTTAAAATTAAGCCACCAAACAGTCTAATTCTCATAAAACTCCCTCATAGTTGTATGATTTTTCCATAATTCTACAAGTTCTTTTTTCTCTTCTAAATTTAATTCATTTTCATTAATTCTCTTTATTCCTTTTCCTATTCTTATATATTCTTCATTTTCCTGTACTTTAACCCATATTGCCACATGATCTGAAAATCCAGCATAATTAATTCCTTTTTTATAACTTTTAAACTATCAGATATTAAAAAATAATCAATTTCTGTCCTAATTTCATTCCTTTTTTAGGTCCAGTGGTTATTCTCCCATACACTTAACTTTCTACTTCTCATAATTTCTTTAGCCATTTTAATGTCACAATTGCTCTTATTTTTCCTTAAATTACAATTAAAATCACCGACCACTATAATGTCCATATTTACACAAACATATTCAAGAATATTTTTAAACATCATTTCTCTCTCTTTATTTTGTTACAATATGCATATAAAGCTATAATTCTATACACATATTTTTCCATCTCACGTCTATTACCATAGTTCGGCCTAGTTCCACTATGATTACATATAATAATTTCATGCTTTCTTGACATAACATACATATGCCCAAACATGTGTCTTTCACCATGTTCCAAACTACCACACCATTCCAAAGTTTTCAGTTTGTGTTCTTTCTTCCTCCATTAATAATCTGATATCTTCTAAAACAATAATATATGCATCGACTGCAGCACACCATTGTAATATACCTATTCTCCTTTTAAGATTTTTCATACTGTTCAGATTTAAAGCTAATATTTACAGCTTTTAAGAAGAGTTAGTATAATAAAATATTTATCCCTTTTCTTTCTTGTTTTCTGTAAGCATTATGTTTTTGAATTTTCTTTTCCTTTCTTTAACTCTTTTCCCAATCAAATTATTTTTATTTCTTACTGCGCACCAATCCGCTTCTTCCTCACTTGTCTGCACTGTTTCCTTTTCCTTGTTATTTTCTTAACTTCATGTATAACCTCTGCATCAGTTACATCTGTTTATACATCTTTTTGTATAACACATTCTACTATCTCTTTATCTTGTATAACTTCATTTTCATTTTCTTGCACATTAATTTTGCATTGTAGCCATGAATGACCAGTATTGCTACATTTTTTTGCTATTTAAATCACGTTTTTTGCTTTACGCCCTGTTTTACCACATAAATAACATCTTTTTTTATCCCATTCATTGATTAAATTATAATTTTTTTCCACAAAAATAACAAGTTTTTGGTTGACCCCTGTATTTCAAAAAAACCCTATTACCATGAAAATTAATAATACTAGGTACGTGCATAACATTATCATTTTCAATTTTCAGTATTACTCCACATTCCTATCCCCCAGTCCACAGTGCTCTTTCATCATATACTTTGGTAGTGTTCATTACTTCTTTACATATAGTTAACAAATGTTCTTTCGGTTCTTTTGCTTCAACTTCAGTTCTAAACTGGTTCATTCTTCTTCTTTTTTTGTCTGTAAAAACTTGCATGACATATTCTGACCATGGATAAATATTTTTCTTCTGTTCATATGCACCCAAATTTTTTTCCATGGCCTGCCACATCTCAAATATCAAATCACAAATATTCTCTTTATTAATTAAAATGAACGCTCTTATCTCTTTTGCTTTGGCACCCAGAGGTGCTATGACAGAGTCCCAAACCTTATACCTGTCCAAACGTTCTGCTTTTTTACAGCTCACACGTACTGTATACTTCTTTTTTGTTTCTTTTATTTCTTCTTTCTTCTTTGCTCCTTCTCCCACAGTTTGTGCATAAGTTTTTGTCTCTTGGATCTTTTTCTGGCAAAGTCTCTTCTTCTTTTTTTTCTTCTTCTATTTTCTCCATGATGTCACTCCATGAAATTGCTGCTCCACTTTCTGGTTCACTTTGGTTTACCATTTCTTCCAAATAATCATCCTGCAACCCTCCCGATTGGAGGGTTGTAATTATGCATTTCTCAGAGGTAACTGTCTCTCCTTCAACCAATCTCCTCTGAAATTTTTCCTCTGAATCCATCTCTGTTACAGCTACAATCTCCTTTTCTTCCAATATCACTGTTTTTTTCTGCACTCACTGCATCAGAAAAAAACTTCTAGAAGTGATCCTACCATTTAAGTTGCATTTTTGTCAACCTTCACTTCATTTTCAGCCAAAGTTACATCAGCCATATTTTCTCCCTGTTCTTCCTGGCTGCTTCCATGCCTTGACAGGAGACAGGAAGTCAGGATGTGTAACACACAAATCCTTCCCCCGACTACCAAGAGTAGGGGAAGTTCACCAGTACTCTGGCCAAATTTCCCTTAGTCAGTATAAATAGCACCTCAGGTCTCTCCTGAATAGATGGCAGTGGCCTACAGGAACTACCTGGTCATTAAAGAATAAATAACTAAATTAATAAATATGCTGAGTTTGTTAATATATATTGAAAAATCATGTTTTCATTATTTTTTAATGTGTGGATGGCAGGGACATTCTTCATCTGGTCCCCATAATCAATCAATTAAGGCTTTACCTCATTACAAAACAGGATAATTTGAAAGGCTAAATTCAGAGTAAGGTAATTTTCTCACTAGAGATACAGCATGATATGCTGAAAGGACTACTCTGCAGTATGTATTGAGGGAAAGCCCATTCAAGACAAACCTTTGGAATATCATTGAATGACTGTGCTGGGTTTCCTGAGGTGAGGCTTAGGAGAAAATCCTAAAACCTGGGACAGTATTTTTGAAGCTATTTGTCTGACCTAGTAGAATGTGTTTCAGTCTGGTAGTATATTGTTGGAGTACCTGAGCTTGGAACTGAAAGCATAGTCTAGAAAATATGTCCATGGCATGTTACTATCCTACAGGTTCTGAGACAACCTGTATCCGGGGAGAACTTTATGTACTGCTGAACCATTTTTGAAGGTAATGTTTATGTTGTGTTTTGCAAAGCCATGTGAGCCAATATTTTAGTCTTTAAACTAATGTTTCTGTGTATGTTCTGTGTCTGTTCTGTCTCAGTGTATAAATATTTTTTTAAGAATTTGACTAGTTAAACATATGCTAAAGAGTGAGTCAAAATTTGGGGACTCATTTATTGCCAATGCTTGTTAAAATAACATGTTTAACTTGACTTGCGTAAATGACTATAATGTTAACTCTGAGGAAGTCGGCAGTAGTAATAACATAAAATAAAGATACTGTGAGTCCTTCAGTTCCAGTTTTGACTAAGGCAAATATGACTTCTTTGCAAAGTGACAATTTGCCACTTTCATATTCCAAACAAGTTTCTAATAATAACAATGATACTGTGTTATACCTTGATAATCACAATCCACAGCAGCAAAGGGACGATGCAGTTTTCAGTAAGCTTCTGAAACAGTGGGTTGGTAGCCAAGGCATTCTTAGAGGTTGATCAATCAGAAAGGCAGAGTGTAACTATGATAACAGGAAAACTTTAGCTTACCAAACAGCATACCCAACAGCAGGATAATAAATTTGGATATATCAGCATATTCAGAAAATACAGTTACCAGAAGAGAAGCTTCCTATCATAAACATTTTATGGACAGCAACATGAAAAAGGGGAAAATGAATGAATAACAATGTAGATTACTAATTATATGTAGAAAGAAAATTGATAAAATTTCTGTCTTAGAAAAATAACATGCTGACTTAGTACTGAGTTTATTCAGCATATTTATGAGGGATTTGAACTTAAAGGTTATATTTGGACATACAGATTCTAAACAACATTATATTTTAGCTATTTGTGCTGCTTGTAAACAACAAGGCATTTTACACACCAAACAACTATATATTTTTTGTGGGAGCTTTGTTAGTGAAATATATGGCAAATGTTAAACCACAATCACCTTTTTATAGCATATCTCTTACTAAAATATCTCATATACAAAAACATAAAAAAAATTGCACGAAGGTAAGCATTTCAAAATTTCTGACGTAGATTATGGAGGAACACTAATGGGTTTGCATTTTTAATTTTACAGAGAAGGCAAGGTATGCTACAAATGACACCCAGTGGTAAAGTTTATGAAGTGATTACCTTTGAGAAATTGTTGACATGCTGAAAAGTGGTACTCCTACCAGAACTGGAGCAACACCTTCATGTTATAACTGCTAACTTTTCTAGTGATCATTATTGGATTCAAATTAATTTGGACCTAAGCTAAATAGAGCAGACATGGGACATAATTATAACACTCTTGGCCAGTGTTTAATGTTCGTTGTTACTGGATACTATCTCAGGGCCTTTAAGGAATTTGCTAAAATATAAACCTAGATTTTATACATGCACTTTGTACCACATCTGGATTTCTTAAAGAGACTTAGGCTGTCTGCAGATCATATATATATTGGTACAGCGTTCCACAGCTGCCCAACCCTGTTGTAGAAAAATGAATTCTTGATATTTATTCTTCAATGGCACAGATTAAACAAACAATTTATTACTTTTAGATAAATTATGATTAATACATGAGATGCCCAAGGTGGCAGCAATTGCTCAATGTATACTACATTTGAATACAATATTATGTAACCAGGTAGAATACGAGGACAGAAGTTCAAGTCTCTTACTATACTCCAACTGTACTAATCCCACTGTTTACCTATTATATGAACTCTGGATACATTGATGTTTCTGCAGCTGTAAATAAATGAATTCACAGGAGGAGCTGCAATACTCAATATCTTACAGCCATGGTTAGCAAAGGTTGAAAGACTCTCTCTTTCTCTGCTTGTACCACATCACAGGATATTTCAAATTAGGCCATAATACTTTCTTGTGACTAAATTGATGTTCTCATGAAATTTAAAAGATGAATATATTAAGAAGACCTAATCCATTACAAGTGAAGCTGCTGTTGAAATATAATTATCCAAGGCATAGAGATGCACAGAATGATTAATGCCACTATACATTTTTTGGTATTAAATGTCAATCCTTTGGACAAGGACCAATGGAGAAAACTGGTAAGATAGCCTTGTAAGGCGTTATGATTAAAAGGTACTGGTAACTACACAAACTACTTTTGTGTTATCAGCAAATCTACTGATACAGGTTTTCTCAAAGATTGGATTGTCAAGCATAAGCATTCCAAAGGGCAAGGGTATGGAATCACCATCTTCATACTTTTAGGGTTAGAATAGTGGTCCTTGATTCTAAGTGAGAATTTTCTATTAGCTATCCAGTTATTTTCCCATCTGATTATATAAGGTTGACTTCTAACTTGACCATTTATTACAATATGGTATCATGAGGTACTGAGTCAAATACTTTGGCAAGGTCCATCCAGATAACATCAACTCCTAGATCATTACCCAATGAGCTAATGATACGCTAATAAAAACTGACCACCCTCATAAGAATCCATGTTGATAAATGTCTAGCTGAACTGAGGTGATTCTTAGAAAAAGTTACAGATAGCCCGCTTAAAACATTTGCCTAGCATAACTATCAATCTCCTTCCATATACCATTCACAAATCCCTTTGTCAGTGTTTTTTAAAAAAGGTCAAAAGACAGGTGCTGTTGCAGTCAACTATATTAGACAGAAGGAAACCATTTAGTCAATGAGATCAGGCCAATTAATTTGGCTTAATTAGCTTTTATGGCATTAGTGATGCCAACAGTAGTAAATACTGAGCATTTCACTAAGATGTCAAACACCTGGGTAAGTAAGGAATCACAGTTAGAGTGATTCACAAATAAGTATTGGCAAATACAGTCACTAATTCAGATGTATCTGTAATAAAATATCATTAGATTTTAAAAATAACATCATGGCCATAATTTGAGCTTCACATTCTCAGGTAGTTTAAGTCATAATTACTCTGCACTTCTTACCAGCTTGTTAAAAAAATATTTTATCCTTGTTACAGCATGCCTTGCTAGTAGAAAATCATTCCTCCATAATTTCTTCTTTTGACTGTTATGATGCAATAACTTATATGACCACCAAGGATGGATGCTGCTTATAACTAATTGGGTCCTGTCAATGGAGACTAACTGTTCAATAGAGTCATAGATAAAAATCACAAAATACTGTCCACCTATCAAGGATATTAAAGCCATCCATTCTGATCTGCCAATCCCATTATTATATCCTCAAATTTATTTTTACAGAACTTTCTTGTAAATCAATGTTCCTTGGGATTTTGTCAACAATTAAGACAACTTTGCAGGTTAAACAGAGATGACCAGATCTGCCTAACTCAGTTTCAGTGTGACATCTCAAAGCCTGAAGCCTATTTTTCAACCAGATGACATCCAGAATCTTCCCATCTGTAATGACTTCCTTCACTATTTCAGGCTAATTGCATTGAACATTATCTTCTACAATTCTATTAGCAACTAGTAGTACAAAAGAAGACACAGTCCAATCAATGTTAGGGGTGTTGATGACTCCTGCATAAGATCATAGTTGTATAAAAGAAACAATTAATAAACTTTCCCATCTTAATGTCAAAATCTTGCTTTACATTTGGAGGCCCATAAAAAAGAGAAACTTTCCCATTTCATTTTACCACATGTAATCATTACAGCTAACCTTTTTGAAAGGACTTCTGCTAATAAAACACCAATGAAAATTTTGTCAAAAAAAAAAATGACACCTTTGTCCTGTTACATCTGTACACACATTGGCCCCAGCAGCCTGTATGTCCTGTTACTTCTGTACACACATTGGCCCCAGTAGCCTGTAAGAAAGAGAAAGGTTTAGTTTTTCGATTAAACCAGGTTTCACTTTAAATAAAGGATGTTAACTTCCCTGACAATTCTTGCCTCTAATCCAAGTAATTTGTCATTGATAATTCTAGAATTGGTTGAGAAACATTTCAGAGTAAATTTCACAAAATCTTTCACATTGGATAAATCCGTCCTAAGAAAAAGATCTGATCAGTTCTACAAGCATGTTTTCTATCAGCTGATTCCAAGGGTGGCTGATATATAGATTATCTTTTTTAATAAACAAATTCTTCGATTTACAAATGTTTCCCAGAAAAATATTACCATAACTGAGGTCATAAAAATTCCTTTTCTCATATGTGTCACTATACTTTTATGGTCCTTTATTAGGCCAGGGAAACATGGGGCAGAGTACGGGAAAACATAAGGCAAAAAAAATGAAATTGGAAGCCAGAATGCCTACTTAAAGAAATTAGGAATTAGGAAACTAGAAAAATGAGAAGGACAACCACATGGCATTCTTTTGCTATGTCCGCAACCTTAAAGGCAATACACAATTGTGTGCAGAGCTCATTGTAAATGGAGACACCTATACTGAGCCAGAAGATATAACAAACCTCCTGGTTGATAAATTCAGCTCCAACTTTACCCCTGTCTCCCCCCTCAACCTTCCCTCAGGAAATATCATGAAATATAACTGCCCCTACTGTCACTAGGGAACAAGTCTTTAATGATCTTTCTAAGACCAGGAACACTGCATCAATGGGCCCAGACAATATCCCAGGATACCTTCTTAACAGCATGAAACATGACCTATCAGGGCCTCTGGAATTACTATTTAACTGTAGCCTCCAAACAGGCTTCATGCCTCATGAATGGAGAAAGGCAACAATCATCATCCCTGTGCACAAAGGTGGGCCATCTACAGACCCTGGAAACTACAGATGCATTAAGTCTCACTAGTCTTATATGTAAAGCCATGGAAAGAATTATCATGGAGATGATCAACAGAGATATAGTAAACCTCCAGACACTAGACCCAACCAAGTCTAGTTTAGTCAAGGACAGATCATGCCTACTCAACCTGGTGGACTTCTTCAAGAAGGTCACCAAAGCAATGGATGAGGGCAAAGTCGTTCAGAAGGTTAGATATAAACCCATTTGTCACCCAGTGGAGAGCCAACTGGCTCACATACAGGACCCAGGAAGTTAGAATTGGGGAGTCCACCTTGACAAAGAGGCAAGTCACAACTGCAGTCCCTCAGGGATCAGTCCTTGGACCGCTCCTTTTTTGGCATTTACTTCTCAGAAGTCAAAGCCAATGTTAATGGCCTCTGGCTGACTAAATTTGCAGATGATTGCAAATTAGGAGCTGTCATTGAATCTTATATTGACACAAATGTTCTCCATGAGGGGCTGACACAGACAGACCGCTGGTGTCAGAGCCATCGACTGAAATTAAATGCCAAAAAATGCATAAAAGTATCTTTTGGGAAGTCATCCATCCCTGGTAACTAACATATTGACAATGCACCCCTTAGAGTTGACTGAGTAGTCAGGGACTTAGGGACACACACAGATAGTAATCTAGCCTTTGATCATCACTTGTCTACAGTGGTTAGGAAATCATTCTGTGTTGTGCAACTTAGAAACAAAAGTATGGCATCTAAGTCCAAGGAAGTCATTGTTCCACTGTATTCAGCATTCATCAGACCTATCATTGATTACAATGCCCCCTTAGGTATGTACCTAACCAGGCATATCCAACAACTGGAGCATCCACAGTGGTTCCTCACTAAAATATGTCCTATGCAGACCATTTCAAAGCCTTATCTTTGTAGTCTGTCTCCTACCTACAGGCTTTTGAGGGGAGATCTATGCCTGGCATACAAGCCATTGTCAGACCCCACTCTGATGGACCCCCTGCATATCCACAAAACAAACAGCAACATAATTACCCATTCTAAAGACTTAAACCTTGCCTGTGATATAAATAGGACTTGCTGGAGGGATAGGTATGTATCCCAGAGACTACCCCATCTATAGAACAGGCCCCGCATCCATGTGAAGCAGAGTTTCTCCCTAACCCAATTCAAGTGGAACTTGGACAATTGGATGGAAAAACGGAAATTCCTCCCTGGTTTGGCACCTATTTCTCTAATGGACAGAAGTAACCTGCAAATGATTAATCTCCCAGGCCCATGTTTACACTTATCAAGGGTATCAGAACTTGTCAGATATTTGGGATGGATGGCTAGGCTTAAAAAGACCCTTGTGGTCGTTGGACTAGAGAACCCCTATAAACCTATGAACCTATGTCGCTAACTGTTGTAGTTCAAAACACTAACATCTTTTCTATTGAACAATGAGCTACAACAGTTTCTTGCTTTATAGTCAATGGAGTAGTGTCCTTTTAAACATTACCCTCACATTTACAGTTTTAATTAGAACCAGACATGACACAGACAACTTAATTAACTAATGCTGCAACTCCTTCACCTTGATCTGTGTCAGGTTTCTCTTAAGTATCGCATAAGGACAATTATGTGCTCCAAAAAATGCTGCACTCTCTTGAAATAAACATCAGATGCACAGTCATAGTAATCCAAATCAGATCTTATATGAAGTCAGCCTCCAGTGTTACTGCAATTATACTGACAGTGTATAAGTATTATATTTTGTTATTATTTACGTCCATGTTTCTTTTTATACTGCATAATTTATCATAGGAACCTATGTCTATTATATCTTGCATATTTTAATTTATTGAAGCTGAAAAAAGCCCTCTGCACCTAGTCTAGTTAATTATATCAAATAAATAAATAATTTGCATACCTACATATGCAAGCAAACAAATAAGGAACTCTATCTTCGTGTGACATTATGACTTCAGGCAGCAATCTACATTAGAAGTTGGAAGCTCCAGGGAAAATTCTATTTGAGAACAACTTCTTCAGCAGAAAGTATGAATATGAAAATATGACAAATACAACAGCAAGAGTTCAAATGTCTGGAGAGCTTTATCATAATGTATTCATACCACTAAATCAGAACATTCTACTAAATGTAATGAATACTTTCCTGTCACAATAAATGCAACATTTAAAAAGTGAAGGTGGTAGCCTACAAATTATATGGATATAAGGAATTTTAATTCACCAAGAGCCTAAAACTCCATTATACAGGCATGCCTGCAGTGAGATTTAATACTGAATTGTCCCTCTAGTATGAACACTCATTCTTTACTGTATAATGAGAATTGCTTTGTAGGCAGAACTCAAATATATTAATGCTTGGAAAATTACAGATAAACTCAATGGAATTAATTCAGTACAGAGGGAAAACATAAGGCAATTCGAAACCCTTAAATGTGGCCATTGTCTTATAAATGACCTACAAATAAGATCAGCCTTTATTCTTGTAATATTTCACAGTGCACAATTTATTTATTTATTTAAAAAAATGTATTTACATTCCTCTGATAGTTCATTTTATTTCTCCATTATAAACCCATATAAGAAGTAATGTGTTATTATTAAGTGCTGTTTTCATTAATTTAAATCTAGGTCACTTAGCAAAAATTTGGCTATTTTGTTACCCAAATGTAATAAAATCAAGAGCACTTGAAAAGTGAATCTGCACTTGTGTTGTTGACATTTTTGGGGGGCTATAGGAAAGTATAGTTGTGTACACTTACCATAAATGTAGATGTTCCAGTGTATTCACTGTTGCAGTCATTACATTTGGTAATCTGCTGACAGGTTGCCCTCAGTCAGCCTGATTAACAAAGTCTTGGGTCTTGCGTCAGTTGCTGTCCCTTCTTCCATGACGTCAGGTCGTCAGGGGTATAAAACATGCAGCCGGCGCCATTACATCAGTTTTTTTGCCCCAGATGTCAGGTGCCCCCCAAATAGGGAGCAAAATAAAATTAAAAACACAAAAGTATACCTGCAACCAAAAGCAAGTACACCAAAAAAGGCTTTTAAGCATAGTAAAAGAAAGTAGAGGTATAGTAAGAGAAAAAACAGGGGGCTGGAGGGAGGGTAACCATGACTGCAACAGTGAATACACTTGACCATCTACATGTATGGTAAGTGTACACAACTGTACTATGTTCTTCGTGTTTCACTGTTGCAGTCACTACATTTGGGTAGATTCCCAAAGCTATGGTTGGGAGGATGGAGTTATACAGCATTAGGACCAGCTATAAGGCCCTGCAAAACAGCAGTGGCAAAGCCAGCTCTAGATTTAGAGAAAATTGATAAATGATAATGCTTGGTGAAAGTATGAACTGAACTCCAGGTAGCAGCTTCTAGAATATCCCTGGTAGGAACACCTCTGAGAAAGGCTGCAGAAGTAGATGCAGCCCTGGTGGAATGAGATCTGATCCCCTGGGGATAGGTTTTCCATGGTGCTTATAGAAGAAATGAATGCAATGGCTTATCCATTTATAAATGGTTTGTTTTGAAATAGCCTTTCCCTCTTCCCCTGCAGCAAATGCCACCAGCAGTTGTTCAGATTTTCTTCGAGATTTAGTCCTGTCCAAGTAGAATCTAAGTTGTCTGTGCACGTCCAATGAATGCAGAATCTGCTCTCCCTTGTTCTGTAGATTGGGAAAGAAAGTTGGAAAATGAATGGATGAGCCTCACTGGATACCACCTTGGGCATGAAGGATGGATTGGTCCTGAGTGACACCCTGTCCGCATGAAAGATGATGAAAGGCTCCATTGCCATAAGGGCCTGTAATTCAGATATCCTTCTAGCTGAAGTGACTGCTAAAAGGAAGGCTGTTTTCCAAGACAGAAATTTTAAGTCTGCAGTAGCAGCTGGCTTGAAAGGAGGTAGAGTGAGTTTTTCCAATACAAAGTTAAGATCCCAGGCAGGGGTTGGAGCTCTCCTGGGTGGTCTCAGGTGTTTGGCCCCTCTGAGGTACTGCTTGAGCAGAGAATGAGAGAAGAGATGAGGTTCTGTGTTGTAATGAGCTGAAATGGCTGAGGCATGGATTTTAATGGAGGAAAAAGACAGGCCCTTGTGAAGCATCTCAGTTAAGTATTGCAAAATCTGATGTAACTTGGGCGCTGCTGTGCTCATCCCTTGAGATTGATTCTAGGCACATAATCTTTTCCATTTATCAGCATAAGAGTTTCTAGCACTAGGTCTTCGCGCCTCCAAGATGACATCCATCACAGGTTTGCTGAGGGATGGTAAGGGTGAATTTAAGTGATTAGCCAAGCTGCAAGTTTCAATGTTGGGAGCTGAGGGTGCAGAATTTGGTTCTCCTGCTGAGACAGTAAGGAAGGTGTCTGAGGCAGGTGCCATGGAGAAATTTGTGACACACTGCGCAGGAGTGGGTACCAGTGTTGGCGTGGCCAATCTGGAGCAATCAAAATCATTTTTGGTTTGTCTTGTTTGACTTTTAGCAGAACTTTGGAGAGTAGAGGCAGAGGGGGAAAAGCGTAGACTTTTTTGTGAGGAGTTCTTGTGCAAAATTTGTCCAACTGGTAGTTCTGGAGGTAGGCAAATAGATCTATATCTGGGCTCCCCAATTTGTGTGTCAACATGTTGAAAATCCGTGGTTCCAGTCTCCATTCATGTGGGTCCATGAGATTTCTGCTTAGTTCATCTGCCAGAATATTCAGTTTTCCTGGCAGGAATTGAGCTTGTAGTTGCACTTGGTAGCTCAAGGTCGTGTTCCACAATGCCATGGCTAGTCTGCAGAGGGAGTAGGAATGTGTAGCCCCCTGCTTGTTTATGTACCACATAACCGTGGTGTTGTCTATCTTTACCAATAGTTGTCCTGGATGAATGTAGTCCTTGAAGGCTGTCAGAGCATTCTGTACAGCTAACATTCCTTTTTGATTGATATGTAGGTGCATTTGATTTGGCCTCCATTTGCCCTGAATGCACTTCCCTGCCAGATGAGCCCCCCCATGCATAGTCTGATGCGTCTGTAGTTAGGGTTTGGGTGGCAGAGGGTAGTGTGAATGGCAGCCCCTTGTTTTGGTGGCAGGCCTCTGCCCACCATAGGAACTCTAGGCGTAGGCAAGGTATGATAGGAATCATTGTTTCCAGGCTGTGACAATGTTGACTCCATATACTTTTTAAGTACCACTGTAGTTTCCTTGTATGCAGTCTTGCATGTGGAATGAGAAGAATGCAGGAGGCTATGAACCCCAAGGCTTGCAGTATTTGTCTTGCAGATAGCAGGGTTTTTGTGGCCACCTGCCTGAAGTAAGTTACCAGATGAATTTGCTTTTCTGGCATGAGGAAAGCCATCAGGGCAGTTGTATTCAAACTTGCACCCAGGAATATAATCTGTTGAGAGGGTACAAGTTGTGATTTCTTTTCATTTATGGTGTATCTTAGACAAGTTAGAACCCTTTTTACAAACGCCAGATGTTTTATAATATGGCCTGGTTTTCTGCCTGAATTAGAGAATCATCCAGGTATAGGTATATTTGAATATTTCTTTGCCTGCAAAATGCAATAAATGGAGCCAGGCACTTTGTGAATACCCTGGGCACAGTAGACAAGCCAAAGGGCAGTTCAGAGAACTGATAATGCAAGTAACCTACTTTGAAGCATTGGTATCTTCTGCAAGATTCCCTGATAGGGATATGCAGGTAAGTTTCTTTCAAATCTAGAGTTGCCAACCAGGCATCCTTGCCTAGCATAGGAAGTAACTGGTGAAGAGTCAGCATCTTGAATTTTGGAATGTCCAGAAAGGTGTTTAGAGTAGACAGGTCCAGAATTGGATGCCATGATTTGTCTTTTCTGGGTACCAGGAAAAGTCTAGAATAAAAACCTTATCCCTTTTCCTCTTCTGGTACCGGTTGAATAGCCCCCATGTTTAGGAGGGACAGTACTTGTTTCTGAGCCCCTGCCCACTGATTTGGGGGCAGGTCTGGCCAGACGTTTGGAGTTGGCAATGTGTGGAAATGAAATCTATATCCCTGGGACACTATATTTAAAACCCATTTGTCCTGGGTTATGAGTTGCCAGTTTTTTTGCATGAAGAGCAATCTTTTCCCCCAAAGGGGTGGCTAAAAGGTAAGTGCTTGGCAATTTTAAAGGAAAGTCATTGAGACTGTTTACCATAGGGGGTGTCTTGTTACTTCCAGATTTGGAAGTGGAAGCACCCCATTGCTTAGTTCTGAGAGTCCCTTGGGACTGAAACCTGGAGCTTTTGGAGTGTCTGGGTTTGACTTGAGTGGAAATGGAAGGAGCTGGAAAGGACCAGTTCTTAGTAGGCCAGTGCCTACTAAATCTTGGAGGTTGCACTTGCAAGAAATCTTTCACAGTTTGCATAGATTTAGTTTTAACTTCCATCTTTTTTAGAACTTCTTCAGTCTTACTGCCAAATAGTTGGTCCTGATTTAAAGGAGCATCCAACAATTTTGCTTTAACATGATCAAGCAGATTGCTCCTTAAGCCAAGCATGCCTTCTGAGCACAGACCCAGTAACAGCAGCCCTGCAAGAGGCCTCTAAAGAATCAAAACCACATTGCAAAGTATGTTTTCCAACTTGTTCAGCTGAATGCAATAAATCCTGTAAATCTTTATTTTCCACACAGTCAGAAATCAACATAATTTTCTGTTTAAGTAGTCCCATGATATGCTGTTGATATTTTAGCATATGAAATTGACAGTTTAAAGCCCTGATTGCCAAGGTTGCAGAAGTATAAACCTTTTTACCCCATCTATCCAGCGCCCTGTAATCTCTATCAGAAGGGGTAGGATTATTAGCAGTAGAAGCCTTAATGCCCTTGAGCCCCTGAGAAATAGTTTCTGGGTCCGCAACAGGATTTTTGAAAAGGAATTTGTGGGAGTCAGGAACCCTATAGTATCTGTCAGGTTTACTAGGAGCCGGAGGCAGGGAATCAGGGGCCATACTGGATTCCGAAAACACATCATCAACAATGTCTAGTACTGGAGGTATGTCCAAAGGCCTATGCTGAAGAAGAAGAAGGAAATCCCTAATCCTCTTTTTGGATTCAGAAAATTCCTGACTTTCTCAGTGGAAATGCTCCTTTAAGGTATGTAAAGTTTCTCCAAAAGAAAAGTCCTCAGGGGGGGAAGATGAGGGAATGGAATCCTCTGCATCAGAATCCTCATAAGTAGGTATGGACAAATCCAGGTCATTAGAAGAGTCAGAAGAAACAGAGTCCTGATCAGAAGATTCATAGTCAAGCTCAGCCCTAGTTAATTATTTGCCATACTCAAAGACAGAATTATTTGCAGTGAGTAAGAGTTCATTATCTGTGGGCATGAGGCTGTTTATTACAATGGCTGAGAATACCGCATCCTAAGTGGATGGCAACAGGAGGGAAACAAGTGGGCTGATATTCTAACTTTGTGCAGTGATTTGGGGAATTAATTTAGAAATACACATAATAAACTATATTTATCTATATGGTCCACTTTTCGGAGAGATATAATTAAGTGTATGATCGATGGAAGGATATACTTGCTAACACAGAATATTTACATGCAATACAATTGAGATGATTTAAGAAAGTGGCAACACTTCCTGTTACTTAAAAAAGTAGAAACCTAATAAGATTAGAGTTATGAAGCAGTCATGGCTTCTGCCACTCAGTGCAAACAATGGGCTCTTATAAGTGGCTGCTTTGAGGAGTAGAGAGTAATCTGAGTAGACGTTGCAACTTGTTCCACAGCTATGGGCAGATGTGTGCATGTGTAAGTTCCACTGGTAATGCTGACTAAACAAAGTCTGGGATAAGGAGAAAATATAAGTTTAGTACTCCTTCTCTTTGCCTCTTTCACACTGTTACAGGACACTCCTTGCTCACTTCTATAACTAAGCTAAAATTTGAGGCTCTCTCTCTCTCTCTCTAAAACAACATCCTTTCTGCTAACCAAAAGCAAAAATAAAATAAGCTTGACTACTGCTCACACATCCTGAGATCTTAACTCACTCACCCAGATACATTTCAGCAGGGAACTCAGTGTACCACTGTGATGTTGTTATTGCCTGTTGTCTTATAATAGTAGTAAAAGTGCAGTGTCCTACCACAGAACTCATGCATACAACCTTAAACAATATTTATTATATTACTGGGTGGCCTTTTTCTCTTTAGGTAATTGGTTATAATGCTTACAACCTTAAATAATATTTATTATATTACTGGCTAGCCTTTTTCTCTTTCAGGTAATTGGTTATAATGCTTACAACCTAAAACAATACATATTATATTACTGGATGGCCTTTTTCTCCTTCAGGTAATTGGTTATAATGCTTACAACCTTAAACAATACAAACTATATTACTGGGTGGCCTTTTTCTCCTTCAGGTAATTGGTTATAATGCTTACAACCTTAAACAGTATTTATTATATTACTGGCTGGCCTTTTTCTCCTTCAGGTAATTGGTTATAATGCTTACAACCTTAAACAGTATTTATTATATTACTGGGTGGCCTTTTTCTCCTTCAGGTAATTGGTTATAATGCTTACACCCTTAAACAATACAAACTATATTACTGGGTGGTCTTTTTCTCCTTCAGGTAATTGGTTATAATGCTTACACCCTTAAACAATACAAACTATATTACTGGGTGGTCTTTTTCTCCTTCAGGTAATTGGTTATAATGCTTACACCCTTAAACAATACAAACTATATTACTGGGTGGCCTTTTTCTCCTTCAGGAAATTGGTTATAATGCTTACAACCTTAAACAGTATTTATTATATTACTGGGTGGCCTTTTTCTCCTTCAGGTAATTGGTTATAATGCTTACAACCTTAAACTGTAATTATTATATTACTGGCTGGCCTTTTTCTCCTTCAGGTGATTGGTTATAATGCTTACAACCTTAAACAATACGTATTATATTACTGGATGTCCTTTTTCTCCTTCAGGTAATTGGTTATAATGCTTACAGCCTTAAACAGTATTTATTATATTACTGGATGGCCTTTTTCTCCTTCAGGTAATTGGTTATAGTGCTTACAACCTTAAACTGTATTTATTATATGACTGGGTGGCCTTTTTCTCCTTCAGGTAATTGGTTATAATGCTTACAGCCTTAAACAGTATTTATTATATTACTGGCTGGTCTTTTTCTTCTTCAGGTAATTGGTTATAATGCTTACAGCCTTAAACAGTATTTATTATATTACTGGATGGCCTTTTTCTCCTTCAGGTAATTGGTTATAATGCTTACAACCTTAAACAATACGTAATATATTACTGGCTGGCCTTTTTCTTCTTCAGGTAATTGGTTATAATACTTACAACCTTAAACAATACGTATTATATTACTGGCTGGCCTTTTTCTTCTTCAGGTAATTGGTTATAATGCTTACAGCCTTAAACAGTATTTATTATATTACTGGCTGGCCTTTTTCTTCTTCAGGTAATTGGTTATAATGCTTACAGCCTTAAACAGTATTTATTATATTGCTGGCTGGTCTTTTTCTTCTTCAGGTAATTGGTTATAATGCTTACAGCCTTAAACAGTATTTATTATATTACTGGATGGCCTTTTTCTCCTTCAGGTAATTGGTTATAATGCTTACAACCTTAAACAATACGTAATATATTACTGGCTGGCCTTTTTCTTCTTCAGGTAATTGGTTATAATACTTACAACCTTAAACAATACGTATTATATTACTGGCTGGCCTTTTTCTTCTTCAGGTAATTGGTTATAATGCTTACAGCCTTAAACAGTATTTATTATATTACTGGCTGGCCTTTTTCTTCTTCAGGTAATTGGTTATAATGCTTACAGCCTTAAACAGTATTTATTATATTACTGGATGGCCTTTTTCTCCTTCAGGTAATTGGTTATAATGCTTACAGCCTTAAACAGTATTTATTATATTACTGGATGGCCTTTTTCTCTTCAGGTAATAGGCTATAATGCTTACAGCCTTAAACAGTATTTATTATATAACTGGATGGCCTTTTTCTCCTTCAGGTAATTGGTTATAATGCTTACAACCTTAAACAGTATTTATTATATTACTGGCTGGCCTTTTTCTCCTTCAGGTAATTGGTTATAATGCTTACAACCTTAAACAATACGTATTGTATTACTGGGTGGCCTTTTTCTCCTTCAGGTAATTGGTTATAAGGCTTACAACCTTAAACAGTACGTATTATATTACTGGCTGGCCTTTTTCTCCTTCAGGTAATTAGTTATAATGCTTACAACCTTAAACTGTATTTATTATATTACTGGGTGGCCTTTTTCTCCTTCAGGTAATTGGTTATAATGCTTACAACCTTAAACATTATTTATTATATTACTGGTTGGCCTTTTTCTCCTTCAGGTAATTGGTTATAATGCTTACAACCTTAAACAGTATTTATTATATTACTGGCTGGCCTTTTTCTCCTTCAGGTAATTGGTTATAATGCTTAAACCTTAAACAATACATATTATACTACTGGGTGGCCTTTTTCTCCTTCAGGTAATTGGTTATAATGCTTACAACCTTAAACAATACATATTATATTACTGGGTGGCCTTTTTCTCCTTCAGGTAATTGGTTATAATGCTTACAACCTTAAACAGTATATATTATGTTACTGGATGGCCTTTTTCTCCTTCAGGTAATTGGTTATAATGCTTACAACCTTAAACAGTATTGATTATATTACTGGATGGCCTTTTTCTCCTTCAGGTAATTGGGTATAATGCTTACAACCTTAAACAGTATTTATTATATTACTGGCTGGCCCTTTTCTCCTTCAGGTAATTGGTTATAATGCTTACAACCTTAAACAGTATTTATTATATTACTGGGTGGCCTTTTTCTCCTTCAGGTAATTGGATATAATGCTTACAACCTTAAACAGTATTTATTATATTACTGGGTGGCCTTTTTCTCCTTCAGGTAATTGGTTATAATGCTTACAACCTTAAAAAGTATTTATTATATTACTGGGTGGCCTTTTTCTCCTTCAGGTAATTGGTTATAATGCTTACATCCTTAAACTGTATTTATTATATTACTGGCTAGCCTTTTTCTCCTTCAGGTAATTGGTTATAATGCTTACAACCTTAAACAGTATTTATTATATTACTGGGTGGCCTTTTTCTCCTTCAGGTAATTGGTTATAATGCTTACAACCTTAAACAGTATTTATTATATTACTGGGTGGCCTTTTTCTCCTTCAGGTAATTGGTTATAATGCTTACAACCTAAAACAGTATTTATTATATTACTGGGTGGCCTTTTTCTCCTTCAGGTAATTGGTTATAATGCTTACAACCTTAAACAGTATTTATTATATTACTGGCTGGCCTTTTTCTCCTTCAGGTAATTGGTTATAATGCTTACAACCTTAAACAATACGTATTATATTACTGGGTGGCCTTTTTCTCCTTCAGGTAATTGGTTATAATGCTTATAACCTTAAACAATACATATTATATTACTGGGTGGCCTTTTTCTCCTTCAGGTAATTGGTTATAATGCTTACAACCTAAAACAGTATTTATTATATTACTGGATGGCCTTTTTCTTCTTCAGGTAATTGGTTATAATGCTTACAACCTTAAACAGTATTTATTATAATACTGGATGGCCTTTTTCTCATTCAGGTAATTGGTTATAATGCTTACAACCTTAAACAGTATTTATTATATTACTGGCTGGCCTTTTTCTCCTTCAGGTAATTGGTTATAATGCTTACAACCTTAAACAGTACGTATTATATTACTGGGTGGCCTTTTTCTCCTTCTGGTAATTGGTTATAATGCTTACAACCTTAAACAGTATTTATTATATTACTGGGTAGCCTTTTTCTCCTTCAGGTAATTGGTTATAATGCTTACAACCTTAAACAGTATTTATTATATTACTGGGTGGCCTTTTTCTCCTTCAGGTAATTGGTTATAATGCTTACAACCTTAAACAGTATTTATTATATTACTGGCTGGCCTTTTTCTCCTTCAGGTAATTGGTTATAATGCTTACAACCTTAAACAATACGTATTATATTACTGGGTGGCCTTTTTCTCCTTCAGGTAATTGCTTATAATGCTTACAACCTTAAACAATACATATTATATTACTGGGTGGCCTTTTTCTCCTTCAGGTAATTGGTTATAATGCTTACAACCTTAAGCAGTATTTATTATATTACTGGATGGCCTTTTTCTCATTCAGGTAATTGGTTATAATGCTTACAACCTTAAACAGTATTTATTATATTACTGGATGGCCTTTTTCTCCTTCAGGTAATTGGTTATAATGCTTACAACCTTAAACAGTATTTATTATTTTACTGGCTGGCCTTTTTCTCCTTCAGGTAATTGGTGAGAATGCTTACAACCTTAAACAGTATTTATTATATTTCTGGGTGGCCTTTTTCTCCTTCAGGTAATTGGGTATAATGCTTACAACCTTATACAGTATTTATTATATTACTGGGTGGCCTTTTTCTCCTTCAGGTAATTGGTTATAATGCTTACAACCTTAAACAGTATTTATTATGTTACTGGGTGGCCTTTTTCTCCTTCAGGTAATTGGTTATAATGCTTACAGCCTTAAACTGTATTTATTATATTACTGGCGTGCCTTTTTCTCCTTCAGGTAATTGGTTATAATGCTTACAACCTTAAACAGTATTTATTATATTACTGGGTGGCCTTTTTCTCCTTCAGGTAATTGGTTATAATGCTTACAATCTTAAACAGTATTTATTATATTACTGTCTGGCCTTTTTCTCTTTTAGGTAATTGGTTATAATGCTTACAACCTTAAACAGTATTTATTATATTACTGGGTGGCCTTTTTCTCCTTCAGGTAATTGGTTATAATGCTTACAACCTTAAACAGTATTTATTATATTACTGGCTGGCCTTTTTCTCCTTCAGGTAATTGGTTATAATGCTTACAACCTTAAACAATACATATTATATTACTGGGTGGACTTTTTCTCCTTCAGGTAATTGGTTATAATGCTTACAACCTTAAACAGTGTTTATTATATTACTGGCTGGCCTTTTTCTCCTTCAGGTAATTGGTTATAATGCTTACAACCTTAAACAATACGTATTATATTACTGGGTGGCCTTTTTCTCCTTCAGGTAATTGGTTATAATGCTTACAACCTTAAACAATACATGTTATATTACTGGCTGGCCTTTTTCTCCTTCAGATAATTGGTTATAATGCTTACAACGTTAAACAGTATTTATTATATTACTGGATTGCCTTTTTCTCCTTCAGGTAATTGGTTATAATGCTTACAACCTTAAACAATACGTATTATATTACTGGCTGGCCTTTTTCTCCTTCAGGTAATTGGTTATAATGCTTACAACCTTAAACAGTATTTATTATGTTACTGGGTGGCCTTTTTCTCCTTCAGGTTATTGGTTATAATGCTTACAGCCTTAAACTGTATTTATTATATTACTGGCTTGCCTTTTTCTCCTTCTGGTAATTGGTTATAATGCTTACAACCTTAAACAGTATTTATTATATTACTGGGTGGCCTTTTTCTCCTTCAGGTAATTGGTTATAATGCTTACAACCTTAAACAGTATTTATTATATTACTGGCTGGCCTTTTTCTCCTTTAGGTAATTGGTTATAATGCTTACAACCTTAAACAGTATTTATTATATTACTGGGTGGCCTTTGTCTCCTTCAGGTAATTGGTTATAATGCTTACAACCTTAAACAGTATTTATTATATTACTGGCTGGCCTTTTTCTCCTTCAGGTAATTGGTTATAATGCTTACAACCTTAAACAACACATATTATATTACTGGGTGGCCTTTTTCTCCTTCAGGTAATTGGTTATAATGCTTACAACCTTAAACAGTATTTATTATATTACTGGCTGGCCTTTTTCTCCTTCAGGTAATTGGTTATAATGCTTACAACCTTAAACAATACGTATTATATTACTGGGTGGCCTTTTTCTCCTTCAGGTAATTGGTTATAATGCTTACAACCTTAAACAATACATGTTATATTACTGGCTGGCCTTTTTCTCCTTCAGGTAATTGGTTATAATGCTTACAACGTTAAACAGTATTTATTATATTACTGGATTGCCTTTTTCTCCTTCAGGTAATTGGTTATAATGCTTACAACCTTAAACAATACGAATTATATTACTGGCTGGCCTTTTTCTCCTTCAGGTAATTGGTTATAATGCTTACAACCTTAAACAGTATTTATTATATTACTGGGTGGCCTTTTTCTCCTTCAGGTAATTGGTTATAATGGTTACAACCTTAAACAATACGTATTATATTACTGGCTGGCCTTTTTCTCCTTCAGGTAATTGGTTATAATGCTTACAACCTTAAACAGTATTTATTATATTACTGGGTGGCCTTTTTCTCCTTCAGGTAATTGGTTATAATGCTTACAACCTTAAACAGTATTTATAATGTTACTGGGTGGCCTTTTTCTCCTTCAGGTAATTGGTTATAATGCTTACAGCCTTAAACTGTATTTATTATATTACTGGCTTGCCTTTTTCTCCTTCAGGTAATTGGTTATAATGCTTACAACCTTAAACAGTATTTATTATATTACTGGGTGGCCTTTTTCTCCTTCAGGTAATTGGTTATAATGCTTACAACCTTAAACAGTATTTATTATATTGCTGGCTGGCCTTTTTCTCATTAAGGTAATTGGTTATAATGCTTACAACCTTAAACAGTATTTATTATATTACTGGGTGGCCTTTGTCTCCTTCAGGTAATTGGTTATAATGCTTACAACCTTAAACAGTATTTATTATATTACTGGGTGGCCTTTTTCTCCTTCAGGTAATTGGTTATAATGCTTACAACCTTAAACAGTATTTATTATATTACTGGCTGGCCTTTTTCTCCTTCAGGTAATTGGTTATAATGCTTACAACCTTAAACAACACATATTATATTACTGGGTGGCCTTTTTCTCCTTCAGGTAATTGGTTATAATGCTTACAACCTTAAACAGTATTTATTATATTACTGGGTGGCCTTTTTCTCCTTCAGGTAATTGGTTATAATGCTTACAACCTTAAACAGTATTTATTATATTACTGGGTGGCCTTTTTCTCCTTCAGGTAATTGGTTATAATGCTTACAACCTTAAACAATTTATTATATATTACTGGATGGCCTTTTTCTCCTTCAGGCAATTGGTTATAATGCTTACAACCTTAAACAGTATTTATTATATTACTGGGTGGCCTTTTTCTCCTTCAGGTAATTGGTTATAATGCTTACAACCTTAAACTGTATTTATTATATTACTGGGTGGCCTTTTTTCTCCTTCAGGTAATTGGTTATAATGCTTACAGCCTTAAACAGTATTTATTATATTACTGATGGCCTTTTTCTCCTTCAGGTAATTGGTTATAATGCTTACAACCTTAAACAGTATTTATTATATTACTGGCTGGCCTTTTTCTTCTTCAGGTAATTGGTTATAATGCTTACAGCCTTAAACAGTATTTATTATATTACTGGCTGGCCTTTTTCTTCTTCAGGTAATTGGTTATAATGCTTACAGCCTTAAACAGTATTTATTATATTACTGGATGGCCTTTTTCTCCTTCAGGTAATTGGTTATAATGCTTACAGCCTTAAACAGTATTTATTATATTACTGGATGGCCTTTTTCTCTTCAGGTAATTGGTTTTTTCCCTTAAAAATGTTTATATTCTCCCTTTTTCTTTTAAAATTGGTTTTTTCCCTTAAAAATGTTTTATTTACCTCCTTTTTTTTTCGGTTTGGTTTTCTTCAAAAAAGTATTTTTAATTAGGT